>NC_083340.1:101276405-101647553 GCF_019175385.1 Lycium barbarum | reverse complement strand
TTGGGTCGTGACAAAAGTGGTATCAGAGCAGTTTGTCCTCGGAATGTCTACAGGCCTTGTCTAGTAGAGTCTTGTTTATCGGTGTGTTGTGCACCACATCTATAAACAGGAAGCTACAGGTCATTTAGGATGTTACCTTTCTTTCGATCTTAGATCGTGCGATAGAGCTGTATTATTAGGATGGTTCCTTTATGATGAAATGTTATATTTTCAGCGATGCCTTCGAGAAAAGCGACAGCTGTCCAGAAGGGCAAGTTAGCAGCAGTTGGAGAGATTAGCCAGGCCCAGAGAGTTACCAGGGCCCGTGCCCAGGCCATGCTCGATATTGCACCCCAGTCAGCGGGTTCTGTTACACCCCCACCATTAGAAGAGCCTGGAGCAGCAGCCGCTGCCACCACGGATCAGGGGGCGGATCCACCATTAGCTCCGGAGGCCCCAGCGCCCGAGCCTCCAGCTCCGCAGCCAGGGGCGGAGGACAGAGCGATGAGAGACGCGGTACAGTTATTGATAAGATTAGTAGCAGGACAAGCTCGCAGACGCGGGCTAGGGGGCGATGATGTGGATAGACGTGACAGTTTGAGGGTTCGTGATTTCTTGACCTGTAATCCCCCAGAGTTCTACGGGTCCAAGCCCGAGGAGGACCCCCAAGACTTCATTCGACAGATGCAGCGTACGCTGAGATTAGTCAGAGCTTCTGAGACTGAGTCTGTCGAGCTGGATTCACATAGACTGCAGGATGTAGCGATTAATTGGTACGATTCCTGGGAGCTGTCTAGAGGCGAGGATGCTCCTCCAACTGTGTGGGGCGAGTTTACAACCGCCTTTCTCGGCCATTTTCTGCCTCCTGAGATGCGGCGAGCTAGGGTTAACAGATTTTTACAGCTGAGACAGTGGAGCAGGAGTGTTCGAGAGTACAGCCTAGAGTTTGACTCCCTAGCCAGATATGCGCTCACCATCGTGGCTGATATGACTGACATGATGCATCGATATGTGATAGAATTGGATGACTACCTGATTGACAGTTGTATGACGGTGGCATCTCAGTCCGGTATGGATATTGCACGGCTGCAGGCATACGCACAAGGAATGGAGGGTCGACATAGAGGGCATCAGCCCGATAGAGATCGTGACAGGAGGCAGCCCAAGAGGGCTAGATCAGCTAGATATTTTGGGGAGTCTCGAGGCGGCCAGCCTCAGCAGCAGTATAGCAGACATTCTTCTCAGCCAGCACGGAGTGTACCCCCACAGTCTACCGGTAAGAGATTTGATAATACGGGATATTCAGGAGCGGGTCAAAGCTCCAGGGCCTTGGGTTCGCAGCAGAGCCAAGGGTTCAGTCAGACGAGGCTATCTATGCCTCAGTGTCCTCGGTGCGGCAGGCGCCACCCGGGTGAATGTCGTCTCGCCACCGGTGCCTGTTTTTCTTGTGGCCACCAGGGCCATGTTATGAGGGAGTGCCCGTTTAGGGGTGGTCCAGGTGGTTCAGTCCAGCCCACTGGGTCAGTTGCTGGTTCATTTTCCCCTTCTATAGCCATTCGCCCTACGGGGCAGGGTATGCCGACACCGGCAGGCCGCGGCAGAGGTCGTGGTGGAGTTCCCGATTCTAGCGGTCCTTCAAACCGCACATATGCTTTGGTCAGCCGGCAGGATCAGGAGGCGTCACCAAATGTAATTACAGGTATACTACTTGTCTTCCTCCGAAATGTATATGCATTGATAAATATATTTTTCCCCCTGGTTGCTAGTAGAGTTGGGATAAAACCCGAATTGATAGAACCGTTTGAGATAGCTATTCATACAGATAAAAAGTGAATGTTGAGAATTTAAAAGGCTAACTCGGTAATTACATAATCAGAAAAATAAACGACCCTCTCCAGATCTGAGTGGGACCTGCTACGAGAACTTTTTAGAAATTGTCAAGACCCCGACTTGCCCTAAATTATGTGAAAAAGGTCGTGCGGGGAAGTGGGTGCAATTATACCAGTAGTAACGCATTGAAATGCATTAAAGTTTTGAGGTTAAGCGTTCTAGGGCCAGAGCAATTTTGGGATAGGTGACCCCCTGGGAAGTGTACTAAATTTCCACAAATATAGATATATGAGACAAATAGGAAATTTGGGGTAACGTAAAGGAAATTAGAGTATGTGGAGTGGTTAGCAACCTTATAGAGGTCGCGTAGGCTAAGATAGAATAGGCCGGTGAATAAGAAGGAAGCGCAACGCAACCCTGGAATCAGAATAAGTTTGAATAGCGTTTGGAAATGTTTTGTGAGAGAAATGGTAGTAAATGTATGTGTATGCGTATGACATCCTATTTATGACCATATCGATCGACAGGTGAATCATAGCAATCAGTGTTGCGATGTATAGAAGACACTAACTGAACGGAATTCTAGAGACAAGCAAAAGGTATGGTACAGACGTTATGAAATAGACGAATACTGATTTCACTACAGGTTAAGGATGGAAAAATTCTAATACAACGATATTTGGAAAGGAAGAGAGCGAGTAAATAAAAGGTAAAGAGATCAAAATGTCGGAAAAAGTGAAAAGTAAGAAATATAATTAAGCAAAGCCTCTAAAAGAACCGACGGGCAAAGCATGAAATTATTTGCGTAGAAATCTGAGGGACAGGTCTGTAAAAGGACTAGAATGTAATAGTATAGGACAAAAAGGGGAACAAACTTAAGGAAGGTCGATGGTGGAAATAGGATAAGCACATGGAAGTACGGAGGATATTTTAATAAGTTGGCGATAGCCGACTGACTACTCATCAAAGGAAGAATAACTCCACAGCCATGTTGGCATAGTTGATTTGAACATAGAGAAGCCTTTCTGGAGAGTGACTTAAGGATGGAACCGATTCGTACGAATAAAAGTAATATCTTACGAACTTTAGAGCTGATGATACAAACAATAAGAGAAGAAAGTTACTCACAAGAAAGAGATTAAGGATATTGATGGCTTAATTGAAGGAAAAAGAGAGTGGTTGGAAACGGATATGCACCAAAAGGTAAATGACACTGTTAGATATAAAGGACAGAGTTGAGTCAAAATGGAAAAAGTAAGTGTCGGAAATGGACGCCTGTATGAGTATTCCGAGTAAATATGAGAACGTAGTTAGCAAGGAGATAGACAGGACGGACCCCATAATGAGGGGACTGCAATTGTAAGAGGATCGCGGAAAGCGATGGTTACTTGAAGGGCATAGACGTATATAGACCCTCTTAAAAAAAGAGGGGGAGGACATACTAGATTTGAAACGAATTATGGTGATCTGAGTTCCAGAAAAAAAAAGCGATAAAGAGAGCAAGAAAGGTATACAGGCTAAATCCACAAGGTAAATGAAGAGGATAACAGATCCAAAAGACGCCTCGGGTGACAACAGTTATAATGAAGTAACAACAGTTGGTAGTTGATAACTTCCCGAAGAAAGGAAGCGCACTGCTTATATGAATAAAAGATAAAAGAAGCCACCGGGTATTAGAAGATAGTTCATGGACCATTAATCATACTAAACATGGGGGTATACGCTATGGAATTGAAAGAATAATTAACATGAAGCTATACCCAATTACAATTATAAAGAGTCCACGCTGGAGAACCAACAAGGAGTGACGATTAATGAAACGATCACCAATCCAAGGAAGTTACAGACAGGGATACTGGCATCGAAGAATGTGGGGAAAGGAAACGAGGAAAAGTTGCGGCAAGAACCCAAAAATGTTGCGAATTAAGAAATTAACTAGGCTCAAATCATAAGTTGTCATGAGTATAGTCGGACTGCGAATGATTAGAAGTGGCAAAGCAATATCATGTATATACATTTTCGATACCGATAAACTGGCCTTGGAAACGAACATAACCATTATGCTCGTAGCGACAAAGTCATGATTGGATAAACACTTAGAGTGTAAAATTAAAAGGGAAAGCTCATTTTGAGATATAATAGACTCTATCAAATTGTCCGTAGTATTGGTAAGTCACCCATGAATCAGAGATATCACCGAATTAGAAGCGGTACATCCAGTCTTCCACGTGCCTATGCTGCGCGAATGTGTTGGTGACCCTTCCCAAGTGTTTCATATAAGTGATATCTAAATGATAGAGAAGCTACCATATAAGGAATAGTCTGTGTTTATCATGGATGGTCAGGTGAGAAGTTATATGCGAGAGACGTGGTTCCGGTTGAAGTATTGCAGCCAAACAATAATAAAGAGGAGACCTCCCCGAAGTATTATAATACACCATGAGGCCAGTTCAACATTCGAGGACGAATGTTTTAAAGGGGGGGGAGGATGTTATATCCCGCATTTTACGTATTCGGATAATTCAAGATAATTGCGGGAAGTTAAGAGCAAAGCTATATTTTTGATCTTGTTTGGAATATAAGTTGGTTATGAAAATTTTGATGTGGAAATATTAAGAATGGCTAAGGGCAAATTTGGAAATTGGAAAATAATTTTTTTAAAAAAAGGGGGGAAAGATTGGTCTTGAAATAAATGGGCTTGAAAAAAAATAAAAGAGGCCCAAGTGTGGCCGGCCAAGTGGTATGGGCCAAGCCCCCATGGGAGTTTAATATATGTAAGTAAAAAGATGATAAATTCATCTTCAACTTAGAAGAGTCAAGAAACTTTGAGAGAAGTCATGCTATAGGAATAATCCGACATCCTAACCCAACACCGGAAGCATCACAGTACACAACATAACCATCTGGCCCTTCTGGAAGTGTTAAGACTGGAGCTGAGGTTAATCTGTCCTTCAACTCTTGGAAGCTGCGTTCACAAGCGTCGTTCCATTGAAATTTGATTGACTTCTGGGTTAGCTTCGTCAATGGGGCTGAAATAGAGGAAAATCCCTCTACGAACCTTCTATATAATACACTGCCAATCCCAGAAAACTACGGACCTCTGTAGGCGTCGTAGGCCTTGGCCAAGTCTTCAATTTTCTGAGTATCAACTCGAATACCATCATCTGAAATAACATGGCCAAGAAATGTTACAGAATTCAGCCAAAACTCGCACTTTGAAAATTTTGCATATAAATCTCGGGCTCGAAGAATTCCAAGAACGATACGTAAATGATATGCATGTTCTGCTTCTGTGCTAGAGTATACCAGGATATCTTCAATGAATACTATCACGAATAAATCCAAGAGTGTCCTGAATACATTATTCATCAAATTCATAAACATTGCCGGAACATTGGTCAACCCAAACGACATCACCCGGAATTCGTAATGGCCATATCTCATCCTGAAAGCTGTTTTGGGAATATCTGCTTCTCTCACTCTCACTTGATGATAACCCGACCTCATGTCTATTTTAGAAAACCATTTGGCACCCTGTAGTTGATCAAACAAATCATCAATCCTTGGAAGAGGATATTTGTTCCTTATCGTCACTTTATTCAACTGCCTATAATCGATGCACATTCGTAGAGAGCCATCTTTCTTCCTTACACATAGAACAGGTGCTCCCTACGATGATGAACTGGGTCTAATAAACCCCTTTTCAAGCAAATCTTTCAACTGTGCCTTTAGCACTTTCAATTCTGCCGGAGCCATTCGATAACGAGGGATAGAAATAGGCTTGGTGTCCGGCAACACATCAATGGCGAAATCAATCTCTCTTTCTGGAGGAAGGCCTGGAAGTTCATCTGGAAATACATCCGGAAACTCATTCATTACCAGAACGGATTGAAAAGTTGGCGACTTTGCTTCGGTATCATGTACTCGAACTAGATGATAAATGTAGCCTTTAGCTGTCATCTTTCTTGCCTTAAGGCAGGAAATAAATCTACCTTTTGGAGATGCTGTATTACCCTTCCATTCAAGCACGGGCTCTCCCGGAAATTGAAATCAAAATATTTTCATTCGGCAATCAACACTAGCATAACATGAGGCCAACCAATCCAAACCCATAATCACGTCAAAATCTAACATTTCCAACTCAATTAAATCAGCTTTGGTCTGGCGATTGCATATCATAAGTACACAATTATTGTACACTTGTCTAGCTATCACGGGATCACCAACCGGAGTAGATACCTCAAAAGGTTTAATTGGCTCGGGTTTCACCCCAATACAACCAGCAACATATGGAGTAATATAAGAGAAAGTAGAACCCGGATCTATCAACACATACACATCACGAGAAAATATGGATAATGTACCTGTAACCACATCCGGGGAGGACTCAAGATCATGTCGTCTAGCTAAAGCATACACACGAGGATGAGTGGCACCTGAAGTAGATGCTCCCCCTCTACCTCTACCTGGACTTGCTGGAATCTGGGTAGTCTGCTCAACTGGGCGCACTGAAGATGAACCAGCCACTGATTCTGTGGGCTGAACCCCAACTCTACCGCTCGTCGATGGGCAATCTCGCATCATATGCCCAACCTGGCTGCAGGCATATCAAGCGTCTGAACGTTGGTGACAATGTCCGGAATATAGTCTACCGCACTGGTTGCACCGCGGTACAGGGGGTCTCCTCTGACTATAATGTTCCCTGAACTGAGAATCTGAGGCCCTCGAACTCTGACCCTGTCCTGAACGAAAGGTGCGATCAAATCTCCTACCTGTAAATTGTGGAGGTGCGCTAGTCACCGACTGGCCTGAGTGTCTAGAATATGCCTGCCTTGATCCCCCTCTATAATCACTGCCTACCCCCATAGATCTGTCCCTCTTGCTTTGCCTTCTATCAATGTCGCGATCACCTCTTTGTGGTTGTTATCGCCCCTCTATGTTCTGGGCATGGGCTTGTATTTGGGAAATATCCATCCCGTCTTGTAACGAAGCCGTCAAACAATCCTTGAATAGATGTGGCCCTAGGCCACTCACAAACCCGTGTACCCTATCTCCCATATCGGCTACCATAGTCGGGGCATATCTAGCCAAGAAATTAAATTGAAGGCTATATTCCCGGGCACTCATATTCCGTCTTTTCAAATTTAAAAACCTATCTGTTCTAGCTCAGCGGGCCTCGGGTGGCAAATAATGACGGATGAAAGCATCTACAAATTCTTGCCACACGGGAGGAGGCACATTTTCTTTTCTTGATGCTAGCTAATTATTATACCACAATACCGCCACATCTCGGAGTCTATAAGATGCCAACTCCACAGATTCTCGGAGGCATGAATAATCCTCAATGTTCTCAGCATCTCATTAATAAAACCTTGCGGGTCTTCATCCCGCTTTGACCCGAAAAACTCTGGAGGATTCAAACTCACAAAGTCACGGGCTCTGGTACTAGCTGCCCGATCACTTGAACTCACATTCTGCCGCTGTGCCTGGGCGGCAACTAACTATGTCAATAGATAAATGGCCTCAGCCACTTGTTGACCCAAAGCAACCGGTGGAGGAATTGGAGCTGAAACTCCTCCTTCTTCTTCTACATTGGGCGGGGTGGAAGAAGTATTAGATAGGGCCTCATTATATGACTCGCCCTCTTCTACATTCATTGGCGGCTCTCTTTCTACCCGCCTTTTTGTCGTAGTCTTGCCCTTCTGGGCGGCTGTCGCTTTTCCTTTTGGCGGCATTTCTGAAATCACAACACACTTTCAGGAGGGGAAAATCTTATAACACAGCTCTATCGCACGATCTCTTAAGATAGAAGATGGTCATTTTTCCTAAATGCCCTGTAGCCTCCTATTTATTAATGTGGCGCGCAATACACCATAAACAAGACTCTACTAGACACGGCTCGTAGACACTTCCTAGGACTGAACTGCTCTGATACCACTTTTGTCACGACCCGGCTAGGGGCCGTGACGGGTACCCGAGGCTAACCAACAAGCACCACTCATTCTACTACTCATTATACACATTAAACGTTCTTTTATCAAATGCATACTCAAATTATAAGAAAATCATCTTTCATTTGAAAACATAAATACTTTCATATACATAAGCCTTTCGGCCATCAAAATAATATATATGCATAATAGAAACCTCGTGAGACCATACAACCCACACTGCGTATCTATGAGCCTCTACTGGAGTGCTAGACATAAGGACGGGACAGGACCCCGTCGTGCCTAAAATATGCATATGTACACAAAAGAATGATCAAGGAACCTCCGGAACAATCGTGTGCTCTCAAATCAGCTAGTAGCTCCTATGAGTCTGGATCAAGATCACCTCCCTGTCTACCTGTGGGCATGAACACATCGTCCAAAGAAAACAGACGTCAGTACGAATATTGTACTGAATATGAGAGGCATAAACAATAATGATACCTCAATGAGATAAAGAAAGCATCAGTAAGGAGCAACTGTATATGACTGTCACTTAGAAAAGAAATAATACATGCTGTCTTACTCATAATCATCATCATATCATATATGCATAAATGTATAAGCTGCCCGTCCATATCGGATCGGTGTGATAATCATTAGCCTGCGTCCAGGCCTCCCGCGTCTAGGGTACCACTCATGTCGCCCACTAGTGGTGTCTGCCCATGCCATCTAGACATGGTGTATACATATAGCTACCCGGCTATGTAGGCGCGGTGTAATATCATCAACATGTACTCATCATAATGCATGCATAGAGACTCAAGATAGCTATCCTTTATCGAGGTGACATAGGGTCGTGAACCCCCGATTCCATTATGGAACATTTATAAACATTCTGCCTCACCTTGAAGGAAATAGTAAATAAGGTGAGTGTATACAATAAACGACATCATTAACTCTACAGGAACATCATATCATGAACATCTAGAATCTTTAGACTTAAACTCATCATCATTATTATTGAACTCATAGTATGTCTCTCATCTCGTAAGGCTTTTCATGAACATAGGCTATTAGTTTTCCGGAATGTAGGAAATTCATGAAGGGGAAGGAAAAGTCATGCTATAGGATTCATCCCATAGAAAGAAAGGACTAGCCTGACATACCTTTTACGCTTAACTAATTTATTGCTTTATTGTTCTCCTTCAATGCCCTCGTTTCTACCTTCAGGAGAATTCGCATCAACATTAGTTAATCGGCTATAAAAACGTGTTACTATTTCTAGGGAAAATTGGGCAGCATTTTATTTGTTTCTACTACTTTTCCCATATTCTATATCAATTCCCAAACGTTCAGAACAATATTCACAATATCTCAAACAACAATCATCATTCATCTACATTTCCCACAATTCACCATTTTCCTTCAATTTCTGCACAATTATTGTTATAACTCCCTATCGCGTTTTCTCATATATAATAATTATTCCATGGTCTAAATGTCATTAATAACATATTACAATCACAACATATCGATACTCATGACTCGATCCAAACCTTTACCCAACAATGTTACTATTCCCATAATTATGACCGATTTTCTATGTCTTTCTACAATCCATGTGTTTTTAACTTTCAACACCTTAAACAACCAAGAATGATCATAAAACTCACCTTAGATGATGGATGAACAACCCTTGAGTGGAACTTCTCTTCTTGCACCAAAACCCTAACTCACTTCCCTTGAGTTTTCTTGTTGTAGATGAACTTTTGTTAGGTTTCATATGCTTGATTTCGTGGGTTTGATGTAATTGATCATGGTTTTCCCTAAATTTCTTGTGGATGATTAATACAGAGTGTTCTAGAGGTTTCTTGAAGGGAGGAGAGTGGAAATGAAATGAAATAATGAGAGAGGGGTCCTTATTACACTTAAATCTGTCCCGACCAAGATATACGGACCAACATACGGTCCGTACAATTTATACGGGCCGTATGTTTGGTCCAGTGAGTGATGCCCCTCTTGGATAATTATACGGCCTAACATACGGCCAGTATAATTTATACAGCCAGTGTGTTGGGCCGTATAATGCCCAGCTGTTCCGATTTCGTTCTCGGCGACTCGTTTGATCTCCAATCCTTATGGAACCTTCTTGACACTTGTTTAACACCTCAATACCAATCTAAGGGACATTATCTCTCTTCTCTAAGACATCATCACGCCATCGTTAACTCTTCGCTCATAATTCTTACCCGACACGCATTATATCCCTCACTTTCCATAACAACCTTCTTCCATTACGTCAAACGTCTTTGAATCTCAATTAGGATCATCAAATGCTTTTTCTAGCCTATTCACTGTACGTTAATGGGGAATTTTCCAGGTGTAACATTCTTCCCCCCTTTTGGGACATTCGTCCTCGAATGTTAAATACTCGGGAATTCTACGAAAATTTTGCAAGAGTTTCCCCTTTAATGTGGCACTACCAACCTATCACAACAACCCATAATAACATTGCCTCACAGGGCCACAACACAATGAAACTATAAATTTGCCACACACGACCAAAAGCATGAAAAGTTAGCATACATACCTCATATTTTTGGTGTTCATCTTGAATCTCTCTTGGGTGTTAGAATAAATACAGATATGTGGATTTCATTTTCTCTTCCGCTTCCCAACTCATTTCTTCTCGGTTGTTGTCTCGCCACAAGACCTTGACTGAAGCTACTTCCTTATTTCGAAGTCTTCGTACATACCTGTCTAAGATGGCAATGGGCTCTTCTTCATATGCTAGCTTTTCTGTTACTTGGACATCATCAATCGGAACAATCCGCGTAGGATCTCCAACACACTTTTGGAGCATTGAAACATGGAAAACTGGGTGGACTATTTCAAGTCCTGCAAGCAAGTCCAATTCATAGGCTACATGACCCACCTTACGGATAATTTTATAGGGTCCAATGTATCGAGGACTTAACTTCCCTTTCTTGCCAAATCTCATCACCCCTTTCATTGGTAACACTTTCGAAAATACCCAATGATCAACCTGAAACTCCATGTCTCGCCGGCAGTTGTCCGCATAAGATTTTTGGTGACTTTGGGCTGTTAACAATCGATCTCGGATCACCTTGACTTTTTCTACCGCTTGCTCAATCAATTCAGGGCCTATCAGCTGTACTTCTCCTGTTTCAAGCCATCCAATTGGGGACCTACACTTTCTTCCATATAAAGCTTCATACGGAGCAATTTGGATACTGAAATGGTAACTATTGTTGTATGAAAATTCGATTGAAGGCAAATGATCATCCCAACTACCACAAAAATCTAGTATACATGCCCGTAGAATATCTTCCAAAGTCTGAATAGTACGTTCGGACTGTCCATCGGTCTGCGGATGAAATGCCGTGCTAAACTTCACTTGGGTACCTAGACCTTCTTGGAAAGATTTCCAGAACTTGGCTATAAATTGTGCTCCTCTATCTGTGATAATGGATATTGGAATGCCATGGAGTCGCACAATCTCCTTGAGATACAACCTCGCATAGTCTTCAGCTGAGTATGTGGTTCTAACTGGAAGAAAATGAGCTGCTTTCGTTAATCTGTCCACAATCACCCATATAGAATCATATTTGCCTCGAGAACGAGGTAACCCCACAATAAAATCCATGTTGATAACTTCCCATTTCCAAGTAGGCATTTCCATTGCTTGCAATAATCCTCCTGGCTTTGGATGTTCGATTTTCACTTGTTGGAAATTTGGACACTGCGCTACAAATTCTGCTATGTCTCTCTTCATGCCATCCCACCAATATATCAACTTGAGATTGTAATACATCTTTGTTGCACCTGGGTGAATAGAATACCAAGAGTAATGGGCTTCTTCTAGAATTCGACGACAGTTCTGCAACGTTCGGAACACATAGCCTACCTTGGTATCTACGAATTCCATCCATGGAAATTTCAAATGGGGACTTCTATTTTTCATGAGATATGTCTCTGTGATGGCACAAATGAGGATCTTCATACTGACGCTCTTTCACTTCTGCATCCAAGGACGAAACTGTGGGATCATTTATATCAATTCCTGCATTACCTGAATCAGTTACACGTACTCCAAGATTAGCTAGTTGATTGAGCTCATGAACCAATTCTTTCTTTTCTGGAGGAACTTCACATAGGCTGCCCATTGATCGGCGGCTAAGCGCATCGGCTACTACATTTGCTTTTCCAGGGTGGTACAAAATACTCACATCGTAATCTTTCAATAACTCTAACCACCGCCTCTGCCGCAGATTCAACTCCTTCTGTTTGAAAATGTATTGAAGACTCTTGTGATCTATATAAATATCGACACGCACTCCATACAAGTAATGTCTCCACATTTTCAATGCATGAATAACCGCAGCCAATTCGAGATCATGAGTTGGATAGTTCTTCTCATGTTTCTACAGTTGTCTCGAAGCATAAGCAATGACTCTACCGTGCTGCATCATCACACATCCTAACCCAACACTGGAAGCATCACAGTACACAACATAACCATCTGGCCCTTCTGGAAGTGTTAAGACTGGAGCTGAGGTTAATCTGTCCTTCAACTCTTGGAAGCTGCGTTCACAAGCGTCGTTCCATTGAAATTTGACTGACTTCTGGGTTAGTTTCGTCAATGGGGCTGAAATAGAGGAAAATCCCTCTACGAACCTTCTATATAATACACTGCCAATCCCAGAAAACTACGGACCTCTGTAGGCGTCGTAGGCCTTGGCCAAGTCTTCAATTTTCTGAGTATCAACTCGAATACCATCATCTGAAATAACATGGCCCAAAAATATTACAGAATTCAGCCAAAACTCTCACTTTGAAAATTTTTCATATAATTCTCGGGCTCGAAGAATTTCAAGAATGATACGTAAATGATCTGCATGTTCTTCTTCTGTACGATAGTATACCAGAATATCATCAATGAATACTATCACGAATAAATCCAAGAGTGGCCTGAATACATTATTCATCAAATTCATAAACACTGCCGGAGCATTGGTCAACCCAAACGACATCAACCTGAATTCGTAATGGCCATATCTCGTCCTGAAAGCTGTTTTGGGAATATCTGCTTCTCTCACTCTCACTTGATGATAACCCGACCTCAAGTCTATTTTAGAAAACCATTTCGCACCCTGTAGTTGATCAAACGAATCATCAATCCTCGGAAGAGGATATTTTTTCTTTATCGTCTCCTTATTCAACAAGATGAGGGTGTGACAAAGTGGTATCAGAGCAGGTCGCCCTAGGAGTTGTCTGTAAAGTCGTGTCTAGTAGATTCTTGTTTATCGGTGTGTTGTGCACCACATCTATAAACAGGAGGCTACGAGACATTAATAGGGTGTCATTCTTCCTTTCATATCTAAGATCGTGCGATAGAGCCCAGTCGTAGGAAATGAAGTCCCTTGTACTAACCATTGATCTCAGCCAACGAACGACATCGACAGAAGAAAGCGACCAATGACATTAGCAGTTATAGAGTACAGCGGTAAGTAACGGTGCGGAAGAGGCATGTTGGATAAGGTAAGAATATTGAAATATGATTGAAATGTAAAGTTGGGGGGGATGAAAGTAAAAGTGAATATTGAGGATTGAAAAGGGTAAAATAGTAATTGTAAAGGGAAGGACGTATTACGAAAATGTCTTGGAATATGGAAGACTTCGACTTGCTTCAGATCATGTAATGAAGGTCACGCGAATAGGTGGATGCGATTATATCGGCATTAATGCACTAGATTTCACTGAAGTTTCAAGGTTAAGCGTGCTAGGGCGAGAGAAGTTTTGGGATGGGTGACCCCCTGGGAAGTGTACTAAAAGTTCTATAAATATAGATATAAGAGACAAATAGGAAGAACATGTGGGAGTACGAAGGACAAGGATAATGAGTTAGCGCAGTTGATTAGAAAACCCATGACGCGGAATGAGAACTCATGTAAAGACCGAGGAGTTCGATTATAAGGAAATAGGGTGAAAGATAAGGAATGGACATGAAAAAAAAGGGACAACCGTAAAAGGGACCCTCCCGCAATATTATAAGACCCCATAATATCAGTTTAACATTCGAGGACGAATGTTCTAAAGGGGGGGGGGATGTTATATCCCGCATTTCGTACATCCGGATAATTCAAGATAATTGCGAGGAGTTAAGGGCAAGGTTATGTTTTGATCTTGTTGAATATACAAGTTGCTTATGAACACTATTGATGTGGAAATATTAAGAAAGGCTAGGGGTAAAAAGGGAAACCCACAAGGTGGTCTAAGGTAATATTGAGGAAGGCTAAGGGAAAATTTGGAATTTGGAAAATAATGTTTCATGAATTACAAATATATATATATATATAGTAGTCTTGAAATAAATGGGCCAAGTGGCCATGTAAGGTGGAGTGGGCCTCGGCCCACATGAATACTTTATATATGTAATATTAGATGAATTATTATTCATGATCATTCTCTTTCCACACTTAGAAAGTTCAAGAAATTTGGAGAAAACAAAAGAGAGCCCTTCGGCCATGGCATAGCCGTATAGGGTCCATGGAAAATTGATCACCAAAAATTATTTTCTCCTAGCATTTCTACTAATTGGAAGGTCCTCTTTAACGTGGAGTAGATGTTGGGGCAAGTAAATTATTCATTCTTGAAAGAAGCAACCTTAGCCAAGTTGAGAAGTGAGGTGAAGAAAGGTAAGGTTTAACCCTCTTTTCCATATGTCATGAATGTTTTGTGTATGTTGTAGTATGTAGAAGTGAATGAAAATCATGAAATATGGATGTTATGTTGGTGGCCGAATAAGAGGTGGTGTAGTGTGAATGTGATAAATTGATTTTATGTAGTGTTTTGGTTGTTATTGTTGTGGATTCTATGTTTTTAATAAAAGTTTAATGATTCTAGTGAAGTTGTAAGTGTTGGAGAGTTGTTTAGAAGTTAATGTGATTTGAATGTAGCCTTCTTGTATCTATGGAAAATAATGTTGCTAGCATGTGAATTGTTGGTGTAGTTCATGAATTTAAAGAGGAGGAAATGTGTTGCTAGTGTTCTTGTGGAATTTGGAAGGTTTCGGGTGAAGTAGTATGTTGGTTGGGTTGTTGTGAATATTATGTGAATTGTTTGAAATATTCTTGAATCATGTTAGAATGTATCTTGGATTAATTGTTGAAGTTGGAGATATGATTGTTGGTATTGTTGTTGATAATTTGGCCGAGTTGGATTCTCGGGGATGGTGTATTTACAGGGGAAATGCTGCCAAAATTTCGGCAGATTATAAATGAATTTATTTGGAAGACTAAGACAAGTGTGTGATGATGTGTTTAATGATTGTGTAATCTTCTTGAATGTAGATTAGCGATAGCGAACCTGGACAAATAAGCGTAGCAAATAGGACGTGGAACAGGTATGTAAAGCTTACCTTTGCTTTCTTTTGGCATGTCCTAGAGCTAAGTAAACTACGATACTTATCTTGAGGTAACTCTATTCTTGATTCCGAGCTTTTTAATGATTATTATTCACTTCTTGATGTAAGTATACTTAGAATAGCCGAGCTTATGGTGTGATTGAATAACAAGCAAAGTCTAAAGAGTTTTTTAAGTAGTAATGTCCCTAACTCTTGTAGACGGTCTCGGATTGTTTTGGAAATGCTCGTAGAGGTTTCTATAATGAATAATGTTCATAAATCTGATAAGCGAACTCGGATTGTTTTAGAAACGTTCATGGGGGGTTCTATAAAGAATGATGTCCATAACGATATTTGAAAGGTACTTGGTATGATTGTTGCTTTAATTTTCCAAAAATAGCTTCTGAAACGTTCGTAGAAGGTTCTGTACTTCAAACGCTCATAACTTTCTTATACTAAGTCGGATTGACCCGAAACTTGTTTCTGAATCTTCAAGCGTCGGTAAGTATACTTATACATCGAGTCTTAAAAGTTGATTTATGCGCATTTAGTTTCCCACTACTCTGCTCGTGCATATGGTGGTTAACTTTCTTATGCTAACTCGGATTTACTTGAAAGGTGTTTGTGGTTTACTAATGATTTCAAAAAAATTAGTTTTGTACTAAAGGAAACATAAAGTTGACTTTCAAAACCACACCGAATGGGGTGCGAGATTTTACTATTTAGACTTTCAAAACCACTCCGAAGGGGTGCGAGATTTTATTATTTATACTTTCAAAACCACTCCGAAGGGGGTGCGAGATTTTATTATTTAGACTTTCGAAACCACTCCGAAGGGGGTGCGAGGTTGTACTATTTCATTCCATATACGACTCATGTTTACATTCCATGGCATCATTATTATTATGTCGGGACCGGCATGCCCGAAGGGGCCAGGGTAGTATTATGTCGGAACCGGCATGCCCGAAGGGGCCATCATTATTATTATGTCTGGACCGGCATGCTCGAAGGGGCCAGGGTAGTATTATGTCAGAACCGGCATGCCCGAAGGGGCCATCAATAGTATTATGTCGGGACCGGCATGTCCGAAGGGGCCAGGGTAGTATTATGTCGGAACCGGCATGCCCGAAAGGGCCATCATTATTGTTAATGTCGCAAGCGGCATGCCCGAAGGGGCCAGGGCTAGTATTATTAATGTTGCAAGCGACATGCCCGAAGGGGCCATCATTATTATAATGTCGGACGCGGCATTCCCGACGGGGCCAGGACTGGCATTATTATGCCGGCGGCATACCCGAAGGGGCCATCATCATTATTATTATGTCGGAACCGGCATGCCCGAAGGGGCCAGGACTAGCATTATTATGCCGGCGGCATGCCCGAAGGGGCCATCATTGTTACTATGCCGGAAGCGGCCGTCCGAAGGGACTATTATGATACTATGTTCACATTGTGTATTCTAAAATTTCGGTATGATGTACTTATATTGTGTATGCTAGAATTCGTGTAAGGCACTACATGGCACGGTTCAAAATGCTGTTCCAGGTTACTCCGGGTTGCCTCTAAACTGGTTCACTGTTACGCCTCTCCTTGTTTATGATTCAGTGATGCTTTACATATTCAGTACATATTCCGTACTGACCCCCTTTCTTCGGGGGTTGCGTTTCATGCCACGCAGGTACACCCAGATGAGTAGAAGACTTTGCTAAAGGTGTTCCAGCGGGCTTGGCGATCTCCATCTCAGTTCGGAGTATTGCCCGGTCAAAGTACTTGTGTCATGGTATTTTGTATATGTTAGAGACTTTGCAGACAATGTCCTGTGGATAGGGCGTCGAGAAGGGCGAATCATTTATAGATGTTAAAAAAGTATGTATTTTCAGATGATTTCTGTTGGTAAAAAGTACGTAATTGATTGAAAGTTTTTCATAATATGTATAAAGATAATGACCTCTATTTGGAAAAGTTCCATGTTTTAAAAGTTTTTGAAATGATAGGTTTTGGTAAAGCGAATGTTTAAGGGTTCGCTCAAATCAGAAGAGAGTCGGGTGCCCATCATGCCCTATCAAGATGAGGGAGTGAAAAAGTGGTATCAGAGCAGGTCGCCCTAGGAGTTGTCTGCAAAGTCGTGTCTAGTAGAGTCTTGTTTATCGGTGTGTTGTGCACCACATCTATAAACAGGAGGCTACGAGACATTAATAGGGTGTCATTCTTCCTTTCATATCTAAGATCGTGCGATAGAGCCCAGTCGTAGGAAATGAAGTCCCTTGTACTAACCATTGACCTCTGCCAACGAACGACATCGACAGAAGAAATCGACCAATGACATTAGCAGTTACAGAGTACAGCGGTAAGTAACGGTGCGGAAGTGGCATGTTGGATAAGGTAAGAATATTGAAATATGATTGAAATGTAAAGTTGGGGGGGGGGGGGGATGAAAGTGAACGTGAAAGTGAATATTGAGGATTGAAAAGGGTAAAATAGTAATTGTAAAGGGAAGGACGTATTACGAAAATGTCTTGGAATCTGGAAGACTTCGACTTGCTTCAGATCATGTAATGAAGGTCACGCGAAGAGGTGGATGCGATTATATCGGCATTAATGCACTAGATTTCACCAAAGTTTCAAGGTTAAGCGTGCTAGGGCGAGAGAAGTTTTGGGATGGGTGACCCCCTGGGAAGTGTACTAAAAGTTCTATAAATATAGATATAAGAGACAAATAGGAAGAACATGTGGGAGTACGAAGGACAAGGATAATGGGTTAGTGTAGTTGATTAGAAAACCCATGATGCGGAATGAGAACTCATGTAAAGACCGAGGAGTTCGATTATAAGGAAATAGGGTGAAAGATAAGGAATGGATATGAAAAAAAAAAGGGACAACTGTAAGAGGGACCCTCCCGCAATATTATAAGACCCCATAAGATCTGTTTAACATTCGAGGACGAATGTTCTAAAGGGGGGGGGGGATGTTATATCCCGCATTTCGTACATCCGGATAATTCAAGATAATTGCGAGGAGTTAAGGGCAAGGTTATGTTTTGATCTTGTTGAATATACAAGTTGCTTATGAACACTATTGATGTGGAAATATTAAGAAAGGCTAGGGGTAAAAATGGAAACCCACAAGGTGGTCTAAGGTAATATGGAGGAAGGCTAAGGGAAAATTTGGAATTTGGAAAATAATGTTTCATGAATTACAATATATATATATAGTAGTCTTGAAATAAATGGGCCAACTGGCCATGTAAGGTGGAGTGGGCCTTGGCCCATATGAATACTTTATATATGTAATATTAGATGAATTATTATTCATGATCATTCTCTTTCCACACTTAGAAAGTTCAAGAAATTTGGAGAAAACAAAAGAGAGCCCTTCGGCCATGGCATAGCCGTATAGGGTCCATGGAAAATTGATCACCAAAAATTATTTTCTCCTAGCATTTCTACTAATTGGAAGGTCCTCTTTAACGTGGAGTAGATGTTGGGGCAAGTAAATCATTCATTCTTGAAAGAAGCAACCTTAGCCAAGTTGAGAAGTGAGGTGAAGAAAGGTAAGGTTTAACCCTCTTTTCCATATGTCATGAATGTTTTGTGTATGTTGTAGTATGTAGAAGTGAATGAAAATCATGAAATATGGATGTTATGTTGGTGGCCGAATAAGAGGTGGTGTAGTGTGAATGTGATAAATTGATTTTATGTAGTGTTTTGGTTGTTATTGTTGTGGATTCTATGTTTTTAATAAAAGTTTAATGATTCTAGTGAAGTTGTAAGTGTTGGAGAGTTGTTTAGAAGTTAATGTGATTTGAATATAGCCTTCTTGTATCTATGGAAAATAGTGTTGCTAGCATGTGAATTGTTGGTGTAGTTCTTGAATTTGAAAGGAGGAAATGTGTTGCTAGTGTTCTTGTGGAATTTGGAAGGTTTCGTGTGAAGTAGTATGTTGGTTGGGTTGTTATGAATATTATGTGAATTCTTTGAAATATTCTTGAATCATGTTAGAATTTATCTTGGATTAATTGTTGAAGTTGGAGATATGATTGTTGGTATTGTTGTTGATAATTTGGTCGAGTTGGATTCTCGGGGATGGTGTATTTACAGGGGAAATGCTGCCGAAATTTCGGCAGATTATAAATGAATTTATTTGAAAGACTAAGACAAGTGTGTGATGATGTGTTTAATGATTGTGTAATCTTCTTGAATGTAGATTAGCGATAGCGAACCTGGACAAATAAGCGTAGCTAATAGGACGTGGAACAGGTATGTAAAGCTTACCTTTTCTTTCTTTTGGCATGTCCGAGAGCTAAGTAAGCTTTGATACTTATCTTGAGGTAACTCTATTCTTGATTCCGGGCTTGTTAATGATTATTATTCACTTCTTGACGTAAGTATACTTAGTATAGCCGAGCTTATGGTGTGATTGAATAACAAGAAAAGTCTAAAGAGTTTTGTAAGTAGTAATGTCCCTAACTCTCGTAGATGGTCTCGGATTGTTTTGGAAATGCTCGTAGAGGTTTCTATAATGAATAATGTTCATAAATCTCATAAGCGAACTCGGATTGTTTTAGAAACATTCATGGGGGGTTCTATAAAGAATGATGTCCATAACGATATTTGAAAGGTACTTGGTATGATTGTTGCTTTAATTTTTCAAAAATAGCTTCTGAAACGTTCGTAGAAGGTTCTGTACTTCAAACGCTCATAACTTTCTTATACTAAGTCGGATTGTCCCGAAACTTGTTTCTGAGTCTTCAGGCGTCGGTAAGTATACTTATACATCGAGTCTTAAAAGTTGATTTATGCGCATTTAGTTTCCCACTACTCTGCTTGTGCATATGGCGGTTAACTTTCTTATGCTAACTCAGATTTACTTGAAACGTGTTTGTGGTTTACTAATGATTTCAAAATAATTAGTTTTGTACTAAAGGAAACATAAAGTTGACTTTCAAAACCACTCCGAAGGGGGTGCGAGATTTTATTAATTAGACTTTCAAAACCACTCCGAAGGGGGTGCGAGATGTTATTATTTAGACTTTCGAAACCACTCCGAAGGGGGTGCGAGGTTGTACTATTTCATTCCATATACGACTCATGTTTACATTCCATGGCATCATTATTATTATGTCGGGACCGGCATGCCCGAAGGGGCCAAGGTAGTATTATGTCGGAACCGGTATGCCCGAAGGGGCCATCATTATTATTATGTCGGTACCGGCATGCCCGAAGGGGCCAGGGTAGTATTATGTCGGAACCGGCATGCCCGAAGGGGCCATCATTATAGTTAATGTCGCAAGTGGCATGCCCGAAAGGGCCAGGGCTAGTATTATTAATGTCCCAAGCGGCATGCCCGAAGGGGCCATCATTATTATAATGCCGGACGCGGCATGCCCGAAGGGGCCAGGACTAGCATTATTATGCCGGCGGCATGCCCGAAGGGGCCATCATCATTATTATTATGTCGGAACCGGCATGCCCGAAGGGGCCAGGACTAGCATTATTATGCCGGCGGCATGCCCGCAGGGGCCATCATTGTTACTATGCCGGAAGCGGCCGTCCGAAGGGACTATTATGATACTATATTCACATTGTGTATTCTAAAATTTGGGTATGATGTACTTATATTGTGTATGCTAGAATTCGTGTAAGGCACTACATGGCACGGTTCAAAATGTTGTTCCAGGTTACTCCGGGTTGCCTCTAAACTGGTTCACTGTTACGCCTCTCCTTGTTTATGATTCAGTGATGCTTTACATATTCAGTACATATTCCGTACTGACCCCCTTTCTTCGGGGGCTGCGTTTCATGCCACGCAGGTACACCCAGATGAGTAGAAGACTTTGCTAAAGGTGTTCCAGCGGGATTGGCGAGCTCCATCTCAGTTTGGAGTATTGCCGGGTCAAAGTACTTGTGTCATGGTATTTTGTCTATGTTAGAGACTTTGCAGACAATGTCCTTTGGATAGGGCGTCGAGAAGGGCGAATCATTTATAGATGTTAAAAGAGTATGTATTTTCAGATGATTTCAGTTGGTAAAAAGTATGTAATTGATTGAAAGTTTTTCATAATCTGTATAAAGATAATGACCTCTATTTGGAAAAGTTCCATGTTTTAAAAGTTTTTGAAATGACAGGTTTTGGTAAAGCGAATGTTTAAGGGTTCGCTTAACTCTGAAGAGAGTCGGGTGCCCATCATGCCCTATCAAGATGAGGGTGTGACATCAGCATCACATCAATAAAACCTTGCGGGTCTTCATCCCGCTTTGACCCGAAAAACTCCGGAGGATTCAAATTCATAAAGTCACGGACTCTGGTACTAGCTGCCCAATCACTTGAACTCACATTCTGCCGCTGTGCCTGGGCAGCAACTAACTGTGTCAATAGATGAATGGTCTTATATCCCGCATTTTGTATATTCGGATAATTCAAGGTAATCACAGGAAGTTAAGGACAAGGTTATATTTTGATTTTTGTTTAGCACACAATTTGCTTATGGAAATTTTGATGTGGAAATATTAAGAAAGGCTAGGGGTAAGAAGGGAAATTCGCAAGATGACTCATAGAGATATGGAGGAAGGCTAAGGGCAAATTTGGAATTTGGAAAATAAATTTTTCATGAATTGCAAGACCAAAAAAAACAAACAATGGGCTTGGAAATTAAAGGGGCCATGTGACCGTCCACCTTAATGGGCCAAGGCCCATATTGGAGTTTAATATATGTAAAGAAAGATGACAAATTCATCTTCAACATAAGAAAGTTCAAGAAACTTTGAGAGAGAAAAAAAGGGGGCCTATTCGGCCAAGGAGAGGAAAAAAAATTGGAGCCTTCAATTTGATCCAAAAAAATATTTCTTCTAGTATTCCTACTAATTCAAGGGTCCTCTTCAACGTGGCATAATTGTTAGAGCAAGAAGACCTCTCTTTGTTGCAAGTTTATAATCATAGCTAAGTGAGAAGTTAAGGAGAAAATGTAAGAATCAATCTTCTTTTATATGTTATGGATGGTTGTGTATGTTGTAGTGTGTAGAAATGGGTGAAATTCATGAAAAATATGGATTATGTGTTGTGGCCATGTGGTTGTGGTATGGTATGGAAGAGAATGAATCAATTTTTCTTAAATATTTTGGTTGTTGTTGTAATGGAATCTATGATGGAAATGAAAGTTTAATGATTCTAGTTGAAGTTGTAAGTGTTGGAGAGTTTTTTTAGAAGCTAATGTGATTTTAATGTCACTTTTTGTAGTTAGGGAAGGTAATGTTGTTAATGTGTGAATTGTTAGTATAATTCATGAATTTGAAAGGAGAAAATGTGTTGTTGTTGTTGTTGTTATTGCATTTGGGAAGTTTCGGGTGGAATGACATATTGGTTGGATTATTTTGAATATAGTACGGATTGTTTGAAGTATTCTTGAATATTGTTTGAACGGTTTCGGATTAATACTTGAATATGTGAGCAATTATGAATTGAACGTAAATGGAAAGTCGTCAAAGTTTGTAGAAAGAAGTTGCTAATGTTAGCATGCGTTTTGAATCGATTGTGGATATTGCTAGAATAATTGTTGGTATTGTTGTTGATATTTTTGGCTGAGTTGAATTCTCGGGGTTGTTGTATTTACAGGGGAAATGCTGCCGAAATTTCGGTAAATAAAGTGTTGGTTTAGAATGGGACTCTTAAGTGTTATGGCTAATGTTTGTTATGTATGAATATTGTTGTAGATCTTGCGAAGCCAAAGACTTAAGTTCGGATTAGCGTAGAAAGCGGGCAAGGTATGTAAGGCTTACCCTTTCTTTCTTTTGGCATGTCTTAGAGCCAAATAAGGTATGATATGCATCTTGGGCTACTCTATTCTGTGATTCCGAGTTTGTTTATGATTTGTATCCACCTTTTTGATATGTATCTATGATTTCCGAAGCTCTATTTGATATGCTTCCGAGTCTGTCTATGATTCTTATTCACTCCTAACATAAGTACGTTCGATATAGTTGAACTTATTGTATGGTTGAATAACGAGATGAGCGTAAAGAGTCTTGTTCCTAAAAGAGTTCTGTAAGTTTTAATGTCCCTAACTTTCGAAAAAGATCTCGGATTTGGTTTGAAACGTTTGTAAAGGTTCTGTATGTTTCCGAATGACATTCGAAAGAAAATTGATATGACTAAAGTTTTGATTTTCAAATGATAGTACGTTTGATTATCCCATCGAGTCTTTGATACATTTTGATCCGCACATATGGTTCCAGAAGCTCTATCTGAGTTAATCCATAACGATATTCGGAAGGTGCTTAACATGATTGTTGCTTTGATTTTCCAATATGGCTTCTGAAATATACGTAGAAGATTTTGTACTTCAAACGCTCGTAACTTTCATATACTAAGTCGGATTGACCCGAAACTTGTTTCTGAGCCTTCAGATGTCAGTAAGTGTACGTATCTATCGAGTTTTGATTTGTGTGCATATGGTTTCGCACTACTCTGCTCGTGCAAGCTTTAGTATGTACTTCACTGCGCCCCGAGCCAGATTCTGTTATCGTGCGTCTTCCTCTACATTGTTCACCGCGTCCCTCTCCCTTGCAGGCCGGGTTCTATTATATGCACATTTGTTATGATGATATGGAGATGGCGGCCAGGATGACATGTGATGATTCTGTTCACCGCGTCCTGCAATAGAGGGCCGGGATCTGTTATTTGCATATACGATATATGATTTTGACATGCATTGATGATTTTATTCACCGCGTCCCTCACTAAAGGGCGGGGATCTGTTATGTGCATATATGATATATGATGTCTGCATATATGATGACTCCGTTCACCGCGTCCCTCACTAAAGGGCCGGGTTCTGTTATATGTATATGTATATGATGACATATGAGGTCAGCACACATGATCTGTATTTGGAAAGTAAGTATTCAGATACTCTGGACGATCTACTCATTTTCTGTACTTCTTCTGACATATGACATCGGTATGTATGATTCACGCTCGAGAAATAAGCGCCTTGGTATTCCGGCTAATGTACTTAATTTTGTACCGTTGTTCCGGTTATGTTTCTGTTTTCTGTATTTCATGCCTTACATACTCAGTACATATTCCGTACTGACCCCCTTTTTTCGGGGGCTATGTTTCATGCCGCGCAGGTATACCCAGATGTGTTGAAGCTATTATAGAAGATGTTCCAGCGGATTTGGCAGGTTCCACTTGTTCCTGGAGTGCTGTCGAGTCAGAGTATATGTGCTATGATGTCTGATTAATGTTAGAGACATTGCAGACAGAGTCGTGGGTATTGGTTGTCAGTTCTGTAAGCGGCTCCATCAGCCGATGTGTCATTTTGTGTTATGATATAAGTTCTATATGATTACAAATTTTGTTTGATTTGAAAGCAACGAAAAAGAATATTTCTGAAAGTTGTACTATGCATTTCTTCTTTATTTGATTTAAAAAGTCCAAAAGATTATGTATGTGTTAAGAGTCAGCGGGTTCGCTCGACTCCGAATATGGGGTCGGGTGCCCATCACACCCTAGTAAGGTTAGGTTGTGACAAATGGCCTCAGTCACTTGTTGACCCGAAGCAACCGGTGGAGGAATTGGAGCTGAAGCTCCTCATTGTTCTTCTACATTGGGCGGGGTGGAAGAAGTATTATATAGGGCCTCATTATATGACTCGCCCTCTTCTACATTCATTGGCAGCTCTCTTTCTACCCGCCCTTTTGTCGTAGTCTTGCCTTTCTGGGCGGCTGTAGCTTCTCCTTTTGGCGGCATTTCTGAAATCACAACACACTATTAGGAGTGGAAAATCTTATAACACAGCTCTATCGCACGATCTCTTAAGATGGAAGATGGTCATTTTTCCTAAATGCCCTGTAGCCTCCTGTTTATTAATGTGGCGCGCAACACACCATAAACAAGACTCTACTAGACACGGCTCGTAGACACTTCCCAGGACTGAACTGCTCTGATACCACTTTTTTCACGACCCGGCTAGGGGCCGTGAAGGGTACCTGGGGCTAACCACCGAGCACCACTCATTCTACTACTCATCATACTCATTAAACGTTCTTTTATCAAATTCATACTCAAATTATAAGAAAATCATCTTTCATTTGAAAACATAAATACTTTCATATACATAAGCCTTTCGGCCATCAAAATAATATATATACATAATAGCATCCTTGTGAGACCATATAACCCACACTGCGTATCTACGAGCATCTACTGGAGTGCTAGACATAAGGACGGGACAGGACCCCGTCGTGCCCAAAATATGCATATGTACACAAAAGAATGATCAAGGCACCTCCGGAACAATGGAGTGCTCTCAAATTAGCTACTAGCTCCTATGAGTCTGGATCAAGATCACCTCCCTGTCTACCTGTGGGCATGAACACAGCGTCCAAAGATAACAGACGTCAGTACGAACATTGTACTGAGTATGAGGGGCATAAACAATAATGATACGTCAATGAGATATAGAAAGCATCAGTAAGGAGCAACTGTATATGACTGTCACTTATAAAAGAAATAACACATGCTGTCTTACTCATAATCATCATCATCATATCATATATGCATAAATGTATAAGCTTCCTATCCATATCGGATCGGTGTGATAATCATTAGCCTGCGTCCAGGCCTCTCGCGTCCGGGGTACCACTCGTGTCGCCCATTAGTGGTGTCTGCCCATGCCATCTAGACATGGTGTATACATATAGCTTCCCGCCTTAGCGGTGTCTACCCGGCCATATAGGCGCGGTGTAATATCATCAACATGTACTCATCATAATGCATGCATAGAGACTCAAGATAGCTATACTTTATCGAGGTGACATAAGGTCGTGAACCCCCGATTCCATTATGGAACATTTATAAACATTCTGCCTCACCTTGAAGGAGATAGTAAATAAGGTGAGTGTATACAATAAACGACATGATTAACTCTATAGGAACATCATACCATGAACATCTAGAATCTTTAGACTTAAACTCATCATCAGTATTATTGAACTCATAGTATGTCTCTCATCTCGTATGGCTTTTCATGAACATTTGGCTATTAGTTTTCCGAAATTTAGGAAATTCATGAAGGGGAAGGAAGAGTCATGCTATAGGAAGAACGGACTAGTCTGACATACGTTTTATGCTTAACTAATCTATTGCTTTCTTGTTCTCCTTCAATGCCCTCGTTTCTACCTTAGAGAATTCGCATCAACATTAGTTAATCGTCTATAAGAACGTGTTACTATTTCTAGGGAAAATTGGGCAGCATTTCCTTTGTGTCTACTACTTTTCCCATATTCTATATCAACTCCCAAACGCTCATAACAATATTCACAATATCGCAAACAACAATCATCATTCATCTACATTTCCCACAATTCACCATTTTCCTTCAATTTCTCCACAATTATGGTTATAGCTCCCTATCCCGTTTTCTCATATATAATATTTATTCCATGGTCTAAATGTCATTAATAACATATTTACAATCACAACATATCGATATTCATGACTCAATCCAAACCTTTACCCAACAATGTCACTATTCCCATATTTATGACCCATTTTCTATGTCTTTCTACAATCCATGTGTTTTTAACTTTCAACACCTTAAATAACCAAGAATGATCATAAAACTCACCTTTGATGATGGATTAACAACCCTTGAGTGGAACTTTTCTTCTTGCACCAAAACCCTAACTCACTTCCCTTGAGTGTTCTTGGTGTAGATGAACTTTTGTTAGGTTTCATATGCCTGATTTTGTGGGTTTGAAGTAATTGATCATGGTTTTCCCTCAATTTCTTTTGTATGAATAATAGAGAGTGTTCTAGAGGTTTCTTGCAGGGAGGAGAGTGGAAATGAAATGAAATAATGAGAGAGG
Source organism: Lycium barbarum (assembly GCF_019175385.1). Classification (NCBI taxonomy): domain Eukaryota; kingdom Viridiplantae; phylum Streptophyta; class Magnoliopsida; order Solanales; family Solanaceae; genus Lycium; species Lycium barbarum. The sequence continues at coordinate 101,620,518 of NC_083340.1, read as the reverse complement.
GGTCCTTATATTAAACACTTAAATCTGTCCCGACCAAGATATACGGACCAACATGCGGTCCGTACAATTTATACGGGCCGTATGTTTGATCCAGTGAGTGATGCCCCTCTTGGCTAATTATACGGCCTAACATACGGCCAGTATAATATATACGGCCAGTATGTTGGGCCGTATAATGCCCAGTTGTTCCGATTTCGTTCTCGTCGACTCGTTTGATCTCCAATCCTTATGGAACCTTCTTAACACTTGTTTAACCCCTCAATACCAATATAAGGGGCATTATCTGTCTTCTCTAAGACATCATTACGCCATCATTAACCCGTCGCTCATAATTCTTACCCGACACGCAATATATCCCTTACTTTCCTTAACAACCTTCTTCCATTACGTCAAACGTCTTTGAATCTCAATTAGGATCATCAAATGCTATTTCTTACTCATCAAAACATCATATACTTCATGCCTTTTGCTAGCCTATTCACTGTACGTTAATGGGGAATTTTCCAAGGTGTAACATTTATAATTAATTATAAGATATTACATAATTAATTTTCTCCCCCAAAATAATAGATTTAGATAATCCTACTTCTTACCTTTACAGGTATATGTAGTGTAAGCAGATAAGAGTGAAATTAACTTTATCCCCTTAGCATATTAGGCTTGGAAAACAATACCCCTTTCGCATTTTGAATGGGACAATAAACACCCTCGATCTTAATCAATGGTTAGAAATGAGTTAGATGATTGCATAGTTTTTGAAATGTCAAAAACGACCCTAAGTCATATAAATTGTGACATATTTTTTAGGAATTAAATTATTTAAGTAAAGATATTTTATAATTACATTTACACATCTTTTTTTATTTATTTTGGTTTTTAAAACCCGTCCATTAGGCTTCATCGTATACTTATTTCATTTCAAAGCTCAAATTTTAAAATATCTTGTTCTATCTCATTGTTTAAATCTTACTGCTAAAGTTTTGTAAGGCATTTTTCTACTTTCATCTTATACTTACATACTCAAAGTCTAATTATTTTCTAAACTATTTTATTGGTAATACTTGGAATTAAAGAAAATAATCTCCAATAAAAATGTAGTTAATAACTGATATGATATTTAAAGTTTTTTAAAATTACTTGAAATATTAACTAAAATTAGGTTTTATTTTAAAATACAAGAGATGAACGAGGTATTATTTTCTAATTCTAAATTTTTAGGATTGTTAAATAAAATTTAATCACTTATATACAATATTGATGAATATTTTTTTTTGGTGATTTTTCATTCTTGATCTGAAAATGTATAAAAGTCTAACATAAATTGAAACTTATTTTTGATATTATATTTTTCGTTTTTGAAAAGTATTAGCTTATGATATGGAAATAGAATAACTTTTTACACAAATTGAATAGTTGATATAAGTTTCCTTTCTTTTTGGTCCGATGAAATAAAGTTTTTAATACTAGTAATATTAAATAAAATATATCAAGAAAATTTGAAGCTCAACAAAAAAATTTGATGTCACAAAACAAGACTTTAATTATCAAAAGAAAAAATATTTTCAAAAAGGTTGTTTAACTGAAGGCCGTTTTTTGGTGTTACGATCCGTTTTTGAACTTGTGGTAAGAACGTACCAGTAACTTGGCTATTTGTTTGAAAACAGAGTTTCTACCTAATTTTTACTGAATTAGGAAACCATTTTGAAAGAGGTATTATGAAACCTTATTTGTTGAAAACGAAAGAAAAGGTAGTGTTCTGATGATTCCTCGAGGAAGGTGTTAAGCACCCCAAGAAATCTGCAAAGGCGGCTACCGGCGGATTTAAAACATTTGTGGCTAAAAGAGTAACTTATTTACAAAAAGAATGATTGTTAAAAAATGAATATTTATGTAGTAACAAAATATAGATATCGGTGTACGTATACGAAAGTATATGTAATTAAATGTTAATTTAATTTTTTTTTTATAAAAAGAATAATTCTAGCATAAATAAAATAACGTTAGTAGTAGGTCTACCCAGTTTGAAAAGGAATAGAGAAAATCTCTCTTCTTTCTCCTAAAACCTTACATGCAAATTACAAACCTTAAACCCTAGTTTTTCCGGCCAATAATGGCCTCCACGGCCAAGGAGTAGCCTCTTCATGAGGTTGCTCAACCCCCACAAACCCTAATTCCACCCACAAAACCCTTAGATTATTCCAATATATTCAAACCATCCACTTTGAATGCTAATGAGGCACCACAGTCATCTTCCTCAACTCAACACACCATTCCAATAAAGAATATAGTGTATGTGCATGGAGAATCTACACTATAATACACCATGGAGGAGATAGAATCCATGATTCTTGAAGAGAATCTTCAATATGCAGTAATAGGCAAGTTTACGTATGGTTTGCCTGATTTACAATTTCTACGTGATAACTTAGCAAGACGATGTGAATTGAAGGCAGAAGCAACTATTGATTTCTTGAGCAGTCGACATATTCTGATTAGGTGTACATTATTTGAATACTATGTCACTCTCTTATCTAAGCCAAACTTTTGGATTAGAGAGTTGCAATAGTATTATCATATGCGTACTTTGAAGTAGGATCCTTGGTTTAATCTTAATGAAGAGAAGTCTATTGCCATCGCATGGATTTCGTTTCTAACATTAGCACCTAATTACTATGGTAAATCAAAGTCGTTTTCAATGGCCTCAGCTGTGGGTAAGCCATTGACTCTGTATATGGCAACCAAGAACAAAACCAGGAAAAGTTGTACACGAGTTAAAGTTGAAGTTGATTTACTGGCTACACCTCCTAAGAGAGTGCAGTTGCAGGCTATAGATATGAAATGACAGGCAATGACAGCACCAAAACAAAAGACAACCAGGTGGCAGGCAAAGGTGATGCAGATGCAATTCTGATACGAAGGATATTTCTCACACGAAAAGCTCTCTTCTCTCTCCTCAAAATTCATCCAAACCCTAATACTACAATCCCTAACCTAGCCGTAATATAGCCAGTCCGGCTCCTCCATCATTTTTCCACCCTTACCTCAATCCAATATACTACCTTCTTCTTCTTCATCTCAACCAAACCCTAATTCATCAAACCCTAACGTAAACTTTTCTACATACCCTAACTCTTCAAAAAGCTTTGCCAATACATTAACGGTAGAGAGGAAATCTGTGCACCATTGAAGCAGTAATGTGAACCTATCCCCAGGAAGAATCTAACGTATGTTGATGGTATTCCAATGGTGAAGTGGACTGAGGTTGAAATCAAAAGAATGGAGATATTGGAAGACCTTCAACATGCAGTAATTGGCAAATTTTCCCATGGGTGGCCGGAGCTGGAAGAGCTTCGTAATATTATACCATCACAATGTGGATTAAAAGGTGACTGTAAGGTTGGATTATTTAGGCCAAGACATGTTTTGATCAGATGTTCATTGATGGAAGATTTTATCAATCTTACATCTAGAGGTGCATATTATTTGAAGGCCAAAGATGGTGTTACCTATCAGATGAGGCCTCTTATTTATGATTCTATGTTCAAAGTGGATGAAGAAGCATCTCAGGCAATGGCGTGGATCTCTTTTCCAAACTTATTACCTACTTTTTTTGTCAAAGAATCATTGTTTACCATGGCTTCTGCTGTTGGAAAGCCTTTACAGGTGGATTTGGCGACCATAAACAAGACTCGACCTAGCTGTGCTCGAGTTAAAGTCCAAGTTGATCTTCTTGCTGAATTACCTCAGTTTCTGATGTTGGAAATAGATAATGAGGATACAAAGGACATCAGGAAGATGAAAGTCAAAATTCAATATGATTTCCTTCCAAAATACTGCACTGAATGCAAGATTCAAGGCCACTCTAGAGATGAGTGTAGAATCCTTCATCCTGAATTGAAGAAAACAGCAGATGTTGAAGGTACAGGCTCAGATAAAGGGGTGAAGGATACAAGAAATCAATAGACACAAGCTATTAAGGATAAAGGCAAGCAGGAGGCACGTAGATGGCATCATGGCAGAAATTATTATATGAAGTATGTCGCAAAAACTATTACTTCTGATAAGGGGAATGAAAGCACAATTGATCATGGTGCTGCAAAGAAAGATGATGCTTCAGAAGTACAGGTGATGGTGCAAAACAATTTTTCTGTACTAAACACTGTGGAGGAAGGAGAGATACCAAGTACAAGTACATCCAAAGATGAGGGGGAGACTTCTAATGTAAATGGCCACAAGGATGATCAAAGTCACCAGGTGGAGACAAGGTTGAATAATGCAGATATCATTCAACCAGATGTTCAGGAAGGTATGCCAGGCACTTTTCAGGAAAAAGAAACTCATAGCTCCTTGGCTGATGAGGTGGAGGAAAGGCAATATGATGATGGAATACAAAGTAATGCTGTGGGAGACTCTAGTAAAAGCGACAGTGTGGAAGAATCAATTAATGGTGGCATCAATGAAGTAGAAAAGGAATTGAATACAGGAGAAAACCAACAAGAAGATGGAGAACATGGTAAAACTGATGGACAAACAGGCACCAATACAGCAGAACAAGGAACAATAGATAATCCAAACAAAGAGGAGGTGTAAAAACAAAATGATCATCAAGAACATGATAAGCATGTGGATGTTGAGGATACAAGATTAGATGTAGTAAAAGAGATTTCAGAGGGTTCTCCCTCAGTGATAACTCATAATCCTGAGCAAAGAGAAGAAAAAGTGCAGGAATATGTGCAATCCATAGAGGCAACAATATTGGCTCAGGAGCAGGTGTATGTGGAGCAAGATGCAGATCCACCAGATCATTCTTCTTTAGAAAAGGCAATGGTGATTTCACAGACTGATCATCAGGTGACATTTTGTAGAAAGTCTTCTCTAGTCAAAGAATTACATGACCTTGATCTCTTATAATATAGATGGTTGGGAAGGAGAGGAGGATGTCAGAGATCTCCACAGAGAAGACAAAGAGGAGAATATTAAGAAAATTAAGGAAAACATTCTTAAGCAGGCAGATATATCTCCTAATAGCATGTCTAACAATAAGGGTCAGAAGAAAGTCAAGAAGAATGCTATTGACAAGCAAATTCCACTCAGGGTGATACCAAATTGGAATGCTACTAAATCTAATGTTAAATGATGTTGAAGTCATTCATTTGGAACATTAGGTCACTGAAGACACAAAAAGCCTTTCATAGGGTTCAAATGTTAAACAGACATCACAAATTCTTTTTGATTGCTCTCATGGAGCCTTTTCAACAGGTCAGGACAATAAACCAGTATAGAAGAAGATTGGGCATGTGCTTAGCCAATGGCAACTGTAATGGTAAAATATGGTATTTTGTGGCTGGTAATATATATGTAGAAGTTCTGATGGACTCCCCTCAACAAATTACTTTGAAGCTGTTTTTACAAGATCTGAATCAGTATCTTATTACTACTTTAGTATATGCTAAATGTAGTGCTTCTGAAAGAATAGAGTTATGGGAGGATATCTATCATCTCTCCAATACCTTATCTTGTTCCTGGTTAGTAGGAGGAGATTTCAATGTGGTTTTGAATGATGAAGAGAAGATAGGGGGCAATCCTGTTCAACCTCAGGATATAGAAGACTTTGCTTTTTGCATAAACTCCTGTGATCTTAAAGAGGTAATTTTAAGGGTAGTCCCTTCACCTGGTGGAATGGTAGAGCAGATGCAGCATGTATTTTTGAGAGATTGGATAGGATGTTGGTGAATTCATTGCTTCTGGACAACTTTGGACACATAGAAGTGGAACATCTAGCAAGAACTGGTTCAGATCATGCTCCACTTATGTGTACCTATGGGGATAAGCATCAAAAGCTGGTCAAACCTTTTAAATTTCTATCTTTCTGGATAGAACATGCATCTTTCCTAGATACAGTCAGGCAGAATTGGTCCATTTGGGAGCATGATGATCCTTTCATAAACTTCAAAAGCAAGATGAAAAAGCTAAAAGGAGGGTTATCCAAATGGAGTAGGGAAGTGTTTGGAGATATATTCAAGCAGTTGATCATAAGGGAGGAAATAGTGACGTTAAAGGAAAAATTGTTTGAACAAAACCCAAGCCAAGTAAATAGATTGGTTTTGCATAAAGCTTTGGCTGAGACTAAGAGATATTTGCATTATGAAAAGGAGTACTGGAGACAAAAATCAGGTATGGATTGGTTTGTAGATGGAGACAAAAATACTAGATTTTTCCATAATTTAGTAAAGGGAAGAAGGAAGAAATTGCAGATCAAAAGAATTCAAAACTCAGATGGTTCATGGATTGAGGATGAAGATCAAATGGCAGATGAGGCTGTGCATTTTTACTCTCAGCAATTTTCACAAGAAGAGTTAATTGGAGATGAAAATTTGTTGTCACTCATTCCTGTTTTGATTGACCAAAACAGAAATGATCTTCTTTGTCAAATGCCTAGTGTTGATGAAGTCAAAAACGTTGTGTTCAACCTTAGTGGAGCAAGTGATAGTGGACCTGATGGCTTTCCTGGAGTGTTCTACCAGACATGTTGGGACATTATTGGCTTTGATGTATACAAGATGGTGGTGGATTTCTTTCAGGGTCATACACTTCCAAAATCAGTCACTCACACAAATCTTGTGTTACTACCAAAGAAGGAGTTAATTCAAAGTTACTTAGACTTAAGACCTATAAGTTTAAGCAACTTTATCAACAAAGTGATGTCAAGAGTTGTTCATGATAGATTGGAGAGTGTGTTACCACAGTTGATCTCTATTAATCAAGCAAGTTTTGTTCAAGGGAGGAGCATTATTGAGAATGTGCTGTTGGCACAAGAAATAGTGACAGACATCAGAAAAAGGGGCAAACCAGCAAATGTAGTGATCAAATTAGACATGGCAAAAGCCTATGATAGAGTATCTTGGTCATATTTGATAAAGGTACTCAGCAGAATGGGATTTGCTAGTCAATTCATTGACATGATTTGGAGGTTGATTGAAAATAACTGGTATTCCATCCTATTTAATGGTCAGGCCAAAGGATTTTTCCACTCAACTAGGGGTGTTAAACAAGGTGATCCTCTTTCACCTTCATTGTTTATTTTATCAACAGAGGTGTTATCAAGAGCTCTAAAGGCAGAATTTGACGATGCTGAGTATGTGGGCTATGGCATGCCTAAATGGAGTCAAAATATCAATCATCTGGCATATGCAGATGATACTATAATATTTGCATCTGCAGAAGGGGAGTCATTGAAGAGAATCATGAAGATACTGCAGGAATATGAGGCAATATCTGGTCAACTGATCAATAAAGGCAAGAGTGCCTTTTATATGCATGACAAGATTGCTGGTGCACTATCTCAACAGGTGGAGCAGATTACAGGCTTTAAAACGGATCAATTTCCATTAACATACTTGGGATGTCCTATATTTCATTAAAGGAGGAAAAAGGGATACTACAATGATCTTATCAAGAAGGTGAAAAACAAGCTGCAAAATTGGAAAGGAAAGCTGCTCTCTTTTGGTGGAAAGGCAGTTCTTATTAATAGTGTGCTTCAGAGTATTCCAATATACATGCTGTCAGTTGTTGTTCCCACAAAATATACCATTAATGAGCTTCATAAAATATCTGCAAGGTTTTACTGGAGTACCAAGGAAGAAGGTAAAAGCAGGCACTGGTCCTCTTGGGACAAGATTTGTTTACCAAAAGAAGAAGGAGGATTAGGATTCAGATCTCTAGAGGATGTGTCCCACGCCCTTTTTGCCAAATTATGGTGGAAATTTAGAACATCAAATACATTATGGTCAGCCTTTATGTGGAATAAATATTGCAAGAAGAAGAAGCTTACAAAAGTGCAGTGGAAAGGTGGATCACAAGTGTGGAAAAGAATGCTAGAGGCAAGGGATCAGGTGGATCATCAGATATGGTGGGAACCTAAAAATGGAGCATGTGATGTATGGGAAGATAATTGGACTAAGCTTGGTCCACTCAAATTGGTAAGACCACCATATTTTCAGATTAACATTAGCATTGAGGAAGTTTCACACTTTATGAATGCAGATGGCTGGCATGCACATAAATTGCATGCCAAACTGCCAATTAATGGGTGTGATCATATCTTACAACAACTGAGTATAGTGGAACATTCAGAGGAGAAAAATAAAGCCTGGTGGATGCCTAGCACTACAGGAGACTTCACTGTAGGGAGTGCTTGGAATATGCTCAGGAGAAAGGCTCAAACAGCTGATAACTTTTCAAAGTTGTGGCACAAAGGAGTTCCATTCAAAATATCATTCTTCTTTTGGAGGTTGTGGAATTTCAAATTACCAGTGGATGATGTACTAAAGAGAATGAATATCAGCATTGTATCTAGATGTAGATGTTGTTTGAATTCTCAGCAGGAGGAGACAATTCAACATCTATTCCTTACAGGTGAATTTGCAGCAGAAATTTGGCAGCATTACAATGCAGCTGTGGGGATAGTTGTGCCAAGGATCCAAATTCATCAGACAATAATACAATGGTGGTATATGCAAGGTCCTACAAAGCTCAAAGCAGTCATGCAGGCTGCACCTGCATGCATATGCTGGCAACTATGGAAGAGGAGAAATACTATCATGCATGGGGGTAAGATGAATAAACTAAAGGTCATACATGGGATCAACTATAATCTGCAGCAAATGGTGAAGACATTATGTCCTTGGTTGAGATAAGTTCCAGATGAATGGCCTCAACTGGTGAAATACTTGGAGGATTACAGGCGTAGAATTGCATATAAGATGGTGAAATGGCAATTTCCTGATGCTGGCTGGTTCAAGTGCAATACAGATGGGGCCTCTAGGGGTAATCCAGGATTGAGTTCAGCTGCATTCTACATTAGAGATGAGGTTGGAAACCTGATATATGCTAGGGAAAGAAGAATAGCTGATACAACTAACATCACAGCAGAATCTGTAGCTATATTGGATGGAATTGAATTCTGTATTAAAAATGATCTGGTGCCTATAATGATTGAATCAGATTCTCTGTCCATGATAAACATTATTCAAGGTAGATGGGAGATCCCATGGAAGATTAGTATGGAAGTTAATAAGATCAACTTTTGGAGGAATAAGGGCCAAGTGCAGTTTGCTCATATCCTTAGGGAAGGCAATGCACTTGCTGATTTTTTAGCTAACATGGTTTTTGATTTCGCAGGTACAGTTAAATTTCATTCTTTTGCTGAACTACCAACAGGTGCAAGGAAGATTCTCAATGCTGATAAGATGATGATGCCTAATTTCAGAACAAAGATATACAGAAATAGAGAACCAGACTGATCACATGCAGCTGATCATGCCAACAAGAGATGACACAAGTTTGAATTACACAAACAAATAAAGGCTCATGATAACAGTTTCATAGGATTGTTGTAGTCCTGGTTGGATGACTAAGGTTATCCTTGTTTGTGTGTGGTATTAACAGGAATGTTCATCCTACTAACAGGATTTCTTTAGTTACCTAATCCAGCTACATACACTTCACATGACTGATTGTGTAAACTTGATCATAAGGACAGTTTAAGGTCAACATAAGGACAGCACAAGGTCAGTAACTAGGAGGAGCTTCAGACTACACTGCTTCATGAAGGATTTTCAGTGAGATTTGATACCATTGCACCTGGTGAGAGCTTGAGGTGGCTGATAATGGCATCAATCCAAAGAAGGAGTGTTCTTGTTTGCAGTTTTTCATTGTTACACTTGGCTGCTCAAACAAGGCCTAGGCTTTTCTTTCATTTCCTAGGATAGAGTAGTATAGATTTTCATTTTTTCTTTTGTCCTTTTTATTTTTCTTTTTCTGTAAAATACTAATTGGCTTTGCTAAAAAAAAAGGTGATGCAGATGTAAATATTATGCAAACTAACAATAAGTTTGCAACTTTGGAGGATTGAGAGATCGGGCAAGATGAATTCGTTGAAGTGGTTGATGTTGATGCAAACAAATAGTTAGTTGTAGCAGCTGATGCAAAGCAACTACAGAATGATAGACAAAATAGTGCAGTATCATGTACTCCATCAGACAAGTGCAAATCCTTCCAAGAAGAATGATGATGAGGTGGAGAAAGGATTGAATGTGGATAATGCCGGTGAAGAACAATTAATTGAAGCTGTTGTTACTTCACCAATTAAAGAAAACGTTGAGGTGATTAATAATGTTGAAAAGCCCCTCAATGTTAATGCTCCAGTCTATACTCCTAGTAAGAAGAGTAGATCCCCTAAAACTAAGCAATGGGTGGAAGCTGCTTTTAAACCATTGGTGGTTACTCTTAATCAGGCTTGTGACAAGGTTCCATCTACTTAAGGCACTAGTGGTGAAAATAAATTCTGGATTGATCAGGTGGAGGAAGATGCAGCTATATCTGGTGATAAAGAAACTGATAAGAGTCAATCTATTTCTCATCTTCACAAGAGATTAATCAGATGTTTAAGAAAGTTAATGATGATGTGGAGGTTTGAAATAATGAAAATTCATCACTGCTTGCAGTACAGAATTCAAGAGGACATGATATGCATTGAAAGTGATGATGTTCTTGCAAAAGAACCAATTGAGATTAGCCATAAAGTGGATAAGTTGCCATCAGGCCATACAGAGGATAACTTAGTTAAAAAGGTGGTAATGTATGCAATTGATCAGAAACAATGCAAACCACCTGATACATCAGGTGCTAGGAATGCAGCAAAACAAGGTGGGCCAGGTGGAAAACTTGTGGTTTATAACAAAAATAAGGGCAGTGCAATCCAACAACAAGTTGTGCAACATGACTCTCGTTCATCTAAAAATAACCAAAATCAGGTTGCCATCTCTCAAAATAACAAAGGAAATATACAGGTTGCAGTACCAGTTGTGAGAAACGAAGAAGGGTAAATTGATCTTGATGAGGAATCTACAGCTGAAAATTTCATGAATGCAGCAAGGGAAGGTGATTTGTCACCTAAACAGGTAGAAAAAGTTGTTGGAAAAGGCAGGAGGAAGACTGCAAAAGAAAATATTGCATCTCAGGCTCATAGGGTGCACACAAGGAGAATTGCATCTACATCCAAAATTTAATGATGATGAATGCAATAATTTGGAATATAAGGTCAGTAAATACTAAAACATCTTTTAAGAGGCTTTTGACAATGCATAATAGACACCATTTCTTTCTTATTGGTTTAATGGGACCTTTCCAACAAGCTTATAAGATGGAATCATATAGGAGGAGGCTTGGTCTTGAAACTGCTATTGCTAATGTATTTGGAAAGATTTGAGCCTTTGTGGATGAAGAGTATGAAGCTAAAATTCTTATTGATATTGTACAACAGCTAACACCGAGGTTATTTAACTGGGATCTTGACATAGAGTTAGTGGTTACACTAGTTTATGCTAAGTGTGAGTGGACTGAGAGGATAGAATTGTGGGATTCCCTATACCATTTGGCATCAGATTTGACAACACCTTGGCTTGTGGGAGGTGATTTTAATGTTATTGTTGATGAAGAGGAGAAGTGTGGTGGGTTACCAGTCTCTCTTGCTGAGGTTGAAAACTTTAGACATTGTATTCACACTTACAACTTGACTAATTTGGGCTATAGAGGGAGTATTTATACATGGTGGAATGGGATAGGTGTGGATGATTGCATATTCAAGAGGCTAGATAGGTGTCTAGGAAGCCTTGAATTGTAAGAGTTGTATCCAGGCTTAGAGGTTAGTCATTTAATAAAAAATGGTTCAGATCACTCTCTTATGTTGCTTGAATTCAAAAAATACGTGCCACAGTTGAGGAAAACATTCATGTTCTTGAATTTCTGGAGCAAACACGAGGCATTCATCGATGAGGTAAAAGAAAACTAGAATATTGAAGTTGAGGGCAATTGTTTCTGGAGGTTTAACTTGAGATTGAAGAATATGAGGAAAGTGTTGACAGCTTGGAGTAGATCCACATATGGGGACATTTTCCAAAAGATCACAAACTTGGAAGAGGTTATAAAGGTGCATGAGGCTATGTTTGAAGCAAATCCTTCCTTTGTTAATAGAGAAAAGCTTATGAAGGTAAATGGTGAATACACACAAGTCTTGGCTATCGAGAAAGAATTTTAGAAACAAAAAGCTAGGATGTCTTGGTTCTAAGAAGGGGATAAAAATTCCAAATTCTTTCATGCTTATGTAAATGGTAGAAGGAAGTTTCTACAACTTAGTAGTATTCAAAGCAGTGGTGGTGTAAGGTTGGAAACTGATCAAGAAATTGCTGAGGAAGCAGTTAGATTCTATCAAGAACAGTTTCATGGATCTGCTAATTCTACTGATTTTGAGATTCTTCAACATGTTGATCCTATGATAAGTTTAGAAAAGAATCGCTTGCTTGTGTCCATGGCTATTAAACAAGAAGTGAAGGATGTTGTATTTGGTTTTAATCCTACAAGTGTTGGTGGACCTGATGGATATACAGGTTTGTTTTTCCAAACTTGTTGGGTGGTGCTTGGTGATGATCTCTTCAGGATGGTACTTTATTTTTTTCAAGGCAAAGAATTTCCAAGGTATGTTACTCATACTAACCTTATTTTACTGCCTAAGAAGAAGGATGTGTAGACCTTTGATGATATGAGACCAATTAGCCTTAATAATTTCATTAACAAGGTATTCTCAAGGGTTATTCATAACAGACTTGCAACTTTACTGCCAGATTTGATTTCCCAAAATAAAGTAGGATTGTTATATCCCATATTTTCATACATTGGGACGTTTTAAACTAAACGCGACAAATTAAAGACAAGACTATTTTAAGGTACGAAGTAGAGACTTTAACTTCCGATTTCGTTTCAAGTCACAATTTACCTACAAATTTCGTTTGGTATAGAAGCATTAATGGAAAATTGGGATTAAATTAACAATGGTTAGAATATTAAGTGGGATTGGGAACAAAAATCAGCCCATTATTTTAAGCCATAGTTGGCCGTGTAGTATAATGGAATGGTCAAAGAATATTTGACCCAAATGTTGAGTGGGACACTTGTCCAACCCTTGCAATGCATATATAAGGAAAAAAATCGGACTCATTCCACATTACACAATTTATTCTACACATTACAAGTTAGAAGTATAGTGATAGAGAGAGAGGGTCTCTCGGCTAGAGCTAGCCGAGAGTGAAGGGTTCCAAATTGCTCCAAAAATTTAGTTTTCTTAAGCAATTCAACTCCATTGAAGGTATATTAACGTGTAGCATCCATTGATATAGCAAGAACAAGTGTTAAAATTCAAGAAGAGAGTTTGAGGGGCTAGCCGATTGAAGAAGTTAGTTACAAGGTAAGAATGATCATTTTTCTTGTGTTGTATGATAATTTGAATGTACAATTCATGCATCTTGTTGTTGGATTGTTGTTGTGGTTGAAGTTGGGGGTGAGCCGTGAGCTTGGTGAAGTCATGGTTGGTCTCATTTTGCATGTATTGTTGATGGATTGAATGTGTGTCAACATATGTGAATGAACAAAGATTGTAGAAGTTTGTTTATGATGTTGCACGTTGGTATTGGACTGTTTTTCTTGAATTTGAAATGAGCCGTGTGTTGTAGAGTTAAATGGAATCATGCTTAATCTTCTTGTACTTGTATTGGAAATGGATTGAATGTGTTGAAGTATGGATAAATGGATGAAAATCATGAAGATGCTGTAGTTGTGTTGAAGCCGTGTAGGGGGACTGTTTTAGGGGAATTTATGGACTGTTTTGTGTCATATTTTGATTGTTGTTGTTATGGACATTATAGTGTATTGTATGCATGTTGAATATGTGAATGGAGGTGTTAAAGAAACGAATCATGTTGAAGTATACAAGCAGTCCAAAACCGTGGACTGTTTTGAGGTTAGAAGTGAATTAGTGTATGTTGAATGTTGATTATTGTTGTGAACGTTTAGTGGAAGTGAAGTTTAATGATTCAAGTTGAAATTGAAATGGTTTGTGGGCTGTTGTAAGAATGAAAATGATACTAAAACAGTTCCAAGAATCGTAAAGGTAATGTTGTTAAATGTGTTGTTGTCGTTGTAAGTTAAAACTGGAAAATTAATAAGTGAAAATAGTATTGTGGTATGTGCTGTTTGGCCGTGAGTTTGAGACTGATTTGAATGACGTACAAGCTGTACAAAGTCCCTTAAGTCATGTTTAAACAAGTTCGGATTGATACATGAAAGAATGACTAGCAATGTTAGCTTGTAGCACTAGTTGGTTTGAATGCGAACGAAACGTCGTTTAAATGTTAGAAAGGGATTATTAACGTTAAAATACGTATTGAATTCCCTCATAGACTAATTGTAGCTATTGATATCTTGATATAGGATAAGTGCTATTGGGCAGCAAGTACAAGTTATAATACGACTAAACGCTAAAGGTATGTAAAGCCTATTCCTTCTTTTCTTGGCATGTCCTAGACGTAAGTAAGAAATGATATGAACCTTGGGGTGAATACTATTCTCTAGTTCCATGCATGACTTATGATTCTATATTTCCTTAATGCTATTGTCACGAGCCTACTACATGATTGACTACTGAATGATGTATAGAAGTTCCTACTTTTAAAAGAATGGCATGAACAGAAGCATACTTGACTTTCAAAAACTACATCATGGAAATTGATACATGTACATGAAAGCTGAAACGTTCCTTGCTATGGCTTATAATGAGAGTTGAAAAGAATTGAATATGATTGTTATCCCAATACTTTAGAGCTGGTTAGTTGCTTGTCTATTGAGTCTCCAAAGATGATTTGCATATATGTGGTTGCTTATTATTCTGCTCGTGCTTACCGCTATATCCTTCACTGAGTCCCGGGCCAGGACACGTTTTCGTGCGCATATTTACTATATTACTCACCGAGTCCCTCACTAGATGGCCGGGACACACTATATATATATGATGATATGATGATATGATGATATGGAGATGGTGGCCAGGAGGGCATATATTCCTTATTACCGAGTCCCTCACTAAAGGGTCGGGACACGTATATGTTTATGTTATGATGCTATGATTATAATTACCGAGCCCCTCATTAAAGGACCGGGACACGTTATATATGTTATATACAGAATGATTATGCAGCTTTGATTACAAAACACTATATTGACATTGATATGAGAACGATACAGATGAAATATGTTCAAAGGCAAGTTTTATGAAATTCTGTTTATTGCATTGAGTCCTATACACCTTGTCTCAGTATGAGTCTATTACTATGTTTCATGCTTTACATGCTCAGTACATATTCCGTACTGACCCCCTTTCTTCGGGGGGGCTGCGTTCATGCCCGCAGGTACAGACGCTCGTTTTGGAGATCCGCCAGCTTAGGATATCTATTCAGCTACTTTGGAGTGCTCCTTTGTTCCGGAGCCTAGCTTGTGGTATAACTCCCTTTTGCTGTATGTGTATGTGTTTATTCGGGGTACGGCGGGGCCCTGTCCCGTCACATGATACTGTCATTACTCTTAGAGGTTTGTGGACATCTGTGTGGGTCTGTGTATAGTTGTTGTTGCGTTGTATGAACATGACTTATGTTTGGGGCGTACCCATTCGTGATGGCAGCCTTGTCGGCTTGCATATGTATGTATGTTTGGAATGTTGCGTGTAGTGGCAGCCTTGTCGGCTTGCATATGTATGTATGTTTGGAATGTTGCGTGTAGTGGCAGCCTTGTCGGCTTGCGTATATATAAATATATGTTGTTGTTGAAAATGGTAACTCCTCAGGAGACAGGTGCTTATGACATACAGAATCGTGACAGCTTTAAAATAACGCCCTGCCTTTTTATACAAATAAGTTCATGATATGTTGGTTATAAAAGATTATAGTTAACAGGGAATATGAGTGTCCAACTCGGGTACTAGTCACAGCCTACGGGGTTGGGTCGTGACAAGGATTTGTGAAGGGGAGAAGTGTAGTTGAGAATATTTTTTTGACTGAAGAGATCATTACAAAATATGTGGCTTAGAACCAAGAGAAGTAATAAGCAGATTGTTCCTAATGTAGTTATGAAGTTGGAATGACTAAAGCCTATGATAGGTTGTCATGGGGATTTTCGACTAGTGTTCTAAGAAAGATAGGGTTTGGTGAGAAATTCATTGGTCATATATGGGAGTTGGTGGCTAATAATTGGTATTCAGTGTTGATTAATGGCCAACCACATGGATTTTTCCACTCTACTAGAGGGGTTAAATGAGGTGAACCATTGTCACCTACCATGTTTGAACTTGCTACAGAAATCCACTCAAGAGCTTTGAATTCTTTGCACCATAATCCATGGTTCTGTGGATTTGGTTTGCCAAAATGGAGTCCATGAATCAATCACTTATGTTATCCAGGTGACACCACTATATTTGCCTCAGCTTGTTACATTTCATGGAAAATGATCATGGAAGTGCTTGCAGACTATGAGCAGGCATCAGGTCAGTTGATTAATGTTATATCCCGTATTTTGTACATTCGGATATTTCAAGATAGTCGTGGTAAGTTAAGGGAAAGACTATGTCCCAAAGTTATTGTCACGACCCATCCCCGTAGGCCGTGACTTGTGCCCGAACTGGGCTCCCCTACGCGCTCATTTACCAAATTCAGCATACAGACGACTCGTATATAAATGAATATCAGACATGGCTCCACACTGGTGCCTACAACCATATATACTGTATAGAAGCCAGCAAGGCTATCATACTATACATAACGTACCAAAGCATACATACATGCGGCCGATAGGTCTGCCACGGCGGATGGGCCGCCCAAACGCAATTCACACAACGCGTCCAAACAAAACTGTACATTTCCCACGTCTATGTCTACAGACCTCTAGTACGGAACAACATAATCTGATGGCGGGACAGGGGCGTGCCCTGAATAAACATAAACATATACATCAGAAGAGTATGTACCCAAAACGTCGGCTCCAGAACAAAGGGAGCACTCCGAACAGCAAAAGGGAAATCCTACGCCGGGGGGTCACCAAAACGTGAATCTGTACCTGCGGGCATGAAACGCAGCCCCCGAAGAAAGGGGGTCAGTACGAAAGATGTACTGAGTATGCAAAGCATGAAGTACAGTAAACGAAGACATAACTGAAGTAAAATGCACAGAAGGTGAGAACAATAGCCAAAATACCAAAGTGTTGCATCTGACATACAAATCATACATTAAAAAATTCCGGAAGACAAATACGGCAATCAAAATTTCCAAAATACTTTGCTTTCCTTTGAGGAACATTTCCGTCTCATACACACAGAAAATCAACACACAATTTCCGCGGCCAAGAGTCCAGCGGTCACTATCACACATACCGCGACCAAGTGTCCAGCGGTTAGCATCCCAAACCCGACATACCGCGGTCAGGGGTCCAGCGGTCAATGTCGCAGATACCGCGGTCAGGGGTCCAGCGGTCAACATCACATAGTGCGGCATACCGCGGTCAGGGGTCCAGCGGTCAATACCACACAGTGCACACAATAATACAAGTGCCAACTTTATTACTTTCCAAACATAAGTCACACATGCCAGAATCATGCATCACACAAGAATCGTATATCAGGAAAAATACAGAAGGTAAATAGCTTATCCAGAATATCAGAATACTTACTTTTATATCATACAAGAATAGCTCAAGTGAGACAAACGAAGGAAGTTTCGGAACTTGTGGGCCCACCTCGGGTCAAGTCGAGGTGGCGGATATAAATTACAACATTGGACTTTATGGAGTCATCCATGAAGGTTTCAAAGCAATCCGAATACGCTTGTGGAAGTTATGGATGTTTAGACACTTTTCCAACAAAACATAAGAATTATAGTTCAATTACATTGAACGAATAGTATTCAAAATCAAACTCGGGTTTCGATGGACAGAATTGTTCCCGAGGCTCAAGTCTTGACCTAGTATACATATGACATGCCAAAAGAAGGAAAGAGTGAGCTTTACATACCTCGTACGCACTCCAAGCTAACTCAACTCAAGCTAATCCAACCTACGCCTCGGGCTCCCCAAGGTCTACAAATACGTCAACGAGTATTACACATTAGCCATCGGCACTAGGCAATTTATTCCAAACTAACACTTAATTCTACAGTAATTTGGGAAGCATTTCCCCTGTAAATAGGCCTATCCGAATTTCCAACTGCTCTCCTGTTGACACAGAAATACCAACAATAACATATGGACACAACCATATCTTCAATTCTTTTATTTCAACAAGAACAACAACATATCAAAACAGCCCCCAACTACAACATAACGATGCCCGAAATTCTAACGAACACTTACAACACACCAAGCAGCCCATATACACTTCTTACACCTTATTTCATGCAATCTTTTCAGCAAATTTCAGGGAAATACAACAGCAGCCACACGACACCACATCATCTATTCAAATGCAAGTAAACCACATTATTATATCTATAATCCTTACAACAACCCACAACAATTTTAACTCCAACTCTAACCATTAAATTCCTTCATTATCATCACATAATCCATGATTACAACAACCAAAATATTAATTCAAATCAGACCATCAAATTTCAATTAAAAACAGCCCCTACGGCATTCAACAACATTTCAACAACATTCCAACATGCGTGCAATTCATGTTACCAAGTTACAACTATGCTTCAACATCAAGATACATAATTTCATGGCTTCAACCATGCTTCAACATTAACACACATAATTTCACACATAAAATTTACATTTGCATATTCCCTACACGTCCAACTTCATCATCAAACACATAGAAAAATGATCAACTCTTACCTTAACAAGTTGGCTTTTCCACTTAGCTAGAATTTGTGAAATGAACTAATACTTGTTCTTGTTGCTCCAAATGACTTCTCCACGTTATTATCACCTTCCTAAGGGCTGAAATACCTAGAAAATCTGATTTTTGAATCAGCAAATTTGAGCTCCAATTTTGCTAGCCATGGCCGAATGCCATGGCTTATGCTCTCTCTCTCTCTCTCTAGCTTGTATATCAACGTTTCCTTCACGTATACACCATATTAAACCTTTAATCCAAATTAATAACATGAGTAGGAGGTTGAAATTACCTTTAGCAATCACAATCTTCAAGAATCTTGTTCCTCTTTCCAGCTGCTTGCTTAACAACACAAAGAATACTTAGGCTACAACTTCTCTTTAACTAATATCATGTCAAGGGTCTAGGATTTAGCTTATATGATGGCTCAATTAGAAAGGGGGTTTGGGAGAGAAAATAAGGGTTCTTGGATCTGTTTTAGGTCGTGTGAAGTGATATAGGGCAAAGTGGTGACTTATATATTGAGTTTAATGGGCCTCATGGGCCGAAATATGAGTGTTTGGGTCAGGTCCAAACTTGCTACCCTGCCAGCCCAAATTTCATCGTCCATATGTCCTTATCCAAATATAATTTTGATGAGAGGTTTGTTGCGTTGGAAACTAGACTCGATGTACTTCATTTTATGCTTTTGAAACACCTTAAAACTCTTCATATACTAGGAGATATGCCTCCAACAATATGGGCTAAAAATCTGGTCCGAGATTTTACTGAAGTTGTCCCGATTCATTTCGTTTAGCTTCTTATCCTCTTCCAACCTCATGTAACCTCTTATACATACATATACACACTCATATACATCCATAAAAATCCATATAAGCATATCGAAGGGTCCGGAGAATCACAATAACCTTAAACATAACTAGAGAACTCACAAAGCTTCGACGAAACTCCAATCGCAAAAGTATATTCATATCTTTTGTCCATCTTCTATATCATTACTAATAATCTCAAATACTTTAAAAGGTCACTCACATTACCTCATATACATACTCATAACGCGATTTCGAATTCTTTAGGTTACCATGTCACCTCGGGATACTTAAGGAAACCATATATATAACGATATTCTTACTAACTCGATTAACTTTCCTTGAACCTTCTTAACTCATTCTTTCTTGTTTTACTTCAAGTAGCACGGATTATTATGGAGTGTAACATTCTCCCCCCCCCCCTTAGGAACATTCGTCCTCGAATGTTAAATTGGTCCCGTAAGGTTCTATAAGAATTTTTGGAAAGGTTTCCCTTATTGTCATAACATATAGTCTTATCAGACAATCAGTTTTTTTTTTTTCTGGGAAAATTTGGGCAGAAGTTCCTCTGTACTTCTTGCTATCCCAACATCTGCACGCAGAAATACAAACAATGCCTCACAGGGCCAACATATATACATACGTATCATATCGTATCATAGCCGCACAAGGCTAATAATTTCAAATAAAAGCATAAAGATGTCGAGACTTACCTCTCATGTCCAACTCAAACTGCACCTATTACACTTTCCTGTTTATTTTCCCTTTTCGATCTTCAACTTTATAT
Organism: Lycium barbarum; assembly: GCF_019175385.1. Lineage (NCBI taxonomy): Eukaryota > Viridiplantae > Streptophyta > Magnoliopsida > Solanales > Solanaceae > Lycium > Lycium barbarum. The sequence continues at coordinate 101,600,150 of NC_083340.1, read as the reverse complement.
TTCAATCATACTTCAAATGACTTCCCCAACTTACATCTTTCATACCATTGCTTACCTGCGTACTGTGTAGCTTCCAATATCATCAGTCATTTTCTTCTGTCGATGCCGTTCTTCAGCTGAAATCAAGGGTTAGTATAAGGAATTTATTTCCTACAGTTGGCTCTATCGCACGATCTAAGATTCAAAGAGAGGTAACACCCTAAATGTCCTGTAGCCTCCTGTTAATAGATGTGGTGCACAACACACCGATAAACAAGACTCTACGAGACACGGCCTGTAGACAATCCGAGGACGAACCGCTCTGATACCACTTCTGTCACGACCCATCCCCGTAGGCCGTGACTAGTGCCCGAACTGGGCTCCCCTACGCGCTCATTTACCAAATTCAGCATACAGACGACTCGTATATAAATGAATATCAGACATGGCTCCACACTGGTGCCTACAACCATATATACTGCATAGAAGCCAGCAAGGCTATCATACTATACATAACGTACCAAAGCATACATACATGCGGCCGATAGGGCTACCGCGGCGGATGGGCCGCCCAAACGCAATTCACACAACGCGTCCAAACAACACTGTACATTTCCCACGTCTATGTACAGAACAACAGAATCAGATGGCGGGACAGGGCCCCGCCGTGCCCTGAATAAACATAAACATATACATCAGAAAAGTATGTACCCAAAACGTCGGCTCCGGAACAAAGGGAGCACTCCGAACAGCAAAAGGGAAATCCTACGCCGGGGGGTCACCAAAACGTGAATCTGTACCTGCGGGCATGAAACGCAACCCCCGAAGAAAGGGGGTCAGTACGAAAGATGTACTGAGTATGCAAAGCATGAAGTACAGTAAACGAAGACATAACTGAAGTAAAATGTACAGAAGGTGAGCACAATAGCCAAAATACCAAAGTGTTGCATCTGACGTACAAATCATACATAAAAAAATTCCGGAAGACAAATACGGCAATCAAAATTTCAAAATTTTTTTGCTTTCCTTTGAGGAACATTTCCGTCTCATACACACAAAAAATCAACACACAATTACCGCGGCCAAGAGTCCAGCGGTCACTATCACACATACCGCGACCAAGTGTCCAGCGGTTAGCATCCCAAACCCGACATACCGCGGTCAGGGGTCCAGCGGTCAATGTCGCAGATACCGCGGTCAGGGGTCCAGCGGTCAACATCACATAGTGCGGCATACCGCGGTCAGGGGTCCAGCGGTCAATGTCGCACACACCGCGGTCAGGGGTCCAGCGGTCAATACCACACAGTGCACACAATAATACAAGTGCCAACTTTATTACTTTCCAAACATAAGTCACACATGCCAGAATCATGCATCACACAAGAATCGTATATCAGGAAAAATACAGAAGGTAAATAGCTTATCCAGAATATCAGAATACTTACTTTTATATCATACAAGAATAGCTCAAGTGAGACAAACGAAGGAAGTTTCGGAACTTGTGGGCCCACCTCGGGTCAAGTCGAGGTGGCGGATATAAATTACAACATTGGACTTTATGGAGTCATCCATGAAGGTTTCAAAGCAATCCGAATACGCTTGTGGAAGTTATGGATGTTTAGACACTTTTCCAACAAAACATAAGAATTATAGTTCAATTACATTGAACGAATAGTATTCAAAATCAAACTCGGGTTTCGATGGACAGAATTGTTCCCGAGGCTCAAGTCTTGACCTAGTATACATAGGACATGCCAAAAGAAGGAAAGAGTGAGCTTTACATACCTCGTACGCACTCCAAGCTAACTCAACTCAAGCTAATCCAACCTACGCCTCGGGCTCCCCAAGGTCTACAAATACGTCAACGAGTATTACACATTAGCCATCGGCACTAGGCAATTTATTCCAAACTAACACTTAATTCTACAGTAATTTGGGAAGCATTTCCCCTGTAAATAGCCCTATCCGAGTTTCCAACTGCTCTCCTGTTGACACAGAAATACCAACAATAACATATGGACACAACCATATCTTCAATTCATTTATTTCAACAAGAACAACAACATATCAAAACAGCCCCCAACTATAACATAACGATGCCCGAAATTCTAACGAACACTTACAACACACCAAGCAGCCCATATACACTTCTTACACCTTATTTCATGCAATCTTTTCAGCAAATTTCAGGGAAATACAACAGCAGCCACACGACACCACATCATCTATTCAAATGCAAGTAAACCACATTATTATATCTATAATCCTTACAACAACCCACAACAATTTTAACTCCAACTCTAACCATTAAATTCCTTCATTATCATCACATAATCCATGATTACAACAACCAAAATATTAATTCAAATCAGACCATCAAATTTCAATTAAAAACAGCCCCTACGGCATTCAACAACATTTCAACAACATTCCAACATGCGTGCAATTCATGTTACCAAGTTACAACTATGCTTCAACATCAAGATACATAATTTCATGGCTTCAACCATGCTTCAACATTAACACACATAATTTCACACATACAATTTACATTTGCATATTCCCTACACGTCCAACTTCATCATCAAACACATAGAAAAATGATCAACTCTTACCTTAACAAGTTGGCTTTTCCACTTAGCTAGAATTTGTGAAATGAACTAATACTTGTTCTTGTTGCTCCAAATGACTTCTCCACTTTATTATCACCTTCCTAAGGGCTGAAATACCTAGAAAATCTGATTTTTGAATCAACAAATTTGAGCTCCAATTTTGCTAGCCATGGCCGAATGCCATGGCTTATGCTCTCTCTCTCTCTAGCTTGTATATCAACGTTTCCTTCACGTATACACCATATTAAACCTTTAATCCAAATTAATAACATGAGTAGGAGGTTGAAATTACCTTTAGCAATCACAATCTTCAAGAATCTTGTTCCTCTTTCCAGCTGCTTGCTTAACAACACAAAGAATACTTAGGCTACAACTTCTCTTTAACTAATATCATGTCAAGGGTCTAGGATTTAGCTTATATGATGGCTCAATTAGAAAGGGGGTTTGGGAGAGAAAATAAGGGTTCTTGGATCTGTTTTAGGTCGTGTGAAGTGATATAGGGCAAAGTGGTGACTTATATATTGAGTTTAATGGGCCTCATGGGCCGAAATATGAGTGTTTGGGTCGGGTCCAAACTTGCTGCCCTGCCAGCCCAAATTTCATCGTCCATATGTCCTTATCCAAATATAATGTTGACGAGCGGTTTGTTGCGTTGGAAACTAGACTCGATGTACTTCATTTTAGGCTTTTGAAACACCTTAAAACGCCTCATATACTAGGAGATATGCCTCCAACAATATGGGCTAAAAATCTGGTCCGAGATTTTACTGAAGTTGTCCCGATTCATTTTGTTTAACTTCTTATCCTCTTCCAACCTCATGTAACCTCTTATACATACATATACACACTCATATACATCCATAAAAATCCATATACGCATATCGAAGGGTCCGGAGAATCACAATAACCTTAAACATAACTAGAGAACTCACAAAGCTTCGACGAAACTCCAATCGCAAAAGTATATTCATATCTTTTGTCCATCTTCTATATCATTACTAATAATCTCAAATACTTTAAAAGGTCACTCACATTACCTCATATACATACTCATAACGCGATTTCAAATCCTTTAGTATCACGACCCAACCCCGTGGGCCGCGACTGGTGCCCTACTTAGGCACCCCAAACAAACTCACGACCCGATCATCGAATTCAAACTCAATCAAACTCAGCATACGCTATCCGAACTAGAAATGAGAAACAGACGCCAGACACAAACATTTATCGAACATTTATCTTAAGCGGTCGCCCGTTCAGATTAGTCAAATCAAAATTAGAAAGGTGGCGGAATATACGTCGCCCAAATGCACACACACACATCAGAAAGGGGCGGAATGTACATCGCCCAAATGCACACACACACATACAAACTCAGAGGCCGACTTGGCCATAGTAGCGTACGGGCCGCTTAAGATCGCAAAACAGACTCACATACAAACACACCGGACCCACGACCCACAAATCTGACTACAGGCCTCTAAACAAAACACAACATATGAACAAATGACGGGACAGGGCCCCGCCGTACCCACACATCCACAATTGTACCGAACACACACATACAACAGAAGATATGTACCAAAAGTAGGCTCCGGATCAAGGGGAGCTCTCCAACACAGCAGAATGAGTAGCCTAAACTGGAGGACCACCCAAACGAGCTTCTGTACCTGCGGGCATGAAACACAGCCCCCGAAGAAATGGGGGTCAGTACGGGAGAAGTACTGAGTATGTAAAGCAGAAGGTACAGAAATCACAAACACAGCTGGAGTCAGAAAAAAACAAACACACCGTCAACGTAAACAAAGCAGACCTGTGCGGGAGGCGAACGTACAAATGCAATCAAATCATGTATAGGGTTTAGGAACGTGGTCACCCCCCGACGCTGGTGCCACAACACATCATAACTCCAGAAGTTTTCAAATCTCCGTACAGTCTCCAGACACATCATATCACACACACATCACATCATCAGAACATATCAAATGCCATATCACATCATAACTCCATAAACGGTAACCGGCCCTATGGCGAGGCCTCGGAAACCGTAACACATCATGACTCCCGAATATGTTATAGCGCGCACGATCACAAAGTCGGCCCGGGTACCGACGACCGAAATCATAGCAGACAGCACGAACAGAGTAGTGCAGAAACCATATGCATATCAAAAATAATTTACCGGACTCAACATATAGTTTACATATAGGTATATACCGAAGCCAGAAGGCTCGGAGTAGGAATCGGATTAAGCAAAATTTGCGGGTAAAAGGTACGAAGTTCCAAACTGCCAAATCTTTAGAGAAAACTGTTTATAGGTCATTTTTCCGAAAATCTCACATCATTCAAAGTACAAAACGTTCACTAATGGCATAGGGAGTTTCAAACGCAGCATTGAGTCATAAACAAACGATCGCTGATCATAACGGACGCAATCGAACCAAACAAACCGAATAAGGGGAGCCTCGGGGCTCGCGGGCCCACCTCGAGTCAAATTGAGGCGGCGGACGCAAATCACAGACTTTAGGCTCCCTAGAGCCATCTACGAAAGTTTCGGAGGGTTTCAGACACAACAACAAAAGTTATGACGATTCGAATATTCTTTGGACCAAATGCAACAAAAGGGTTCAATTGCGCTGGATGAATAGTGCCCAAACTTGAACCTAAATTTCCAAGAGCAGAGCTACCCCCGAGATTCCGATCTTAACCTAGTATGACTAGGACATGCCAAAAGAATAATAGGTAGGCTTTACATACCTGGTTGGCGCCTTACGCTCGTCAAATCGCGATTCCCGTTTCGTCCGAAAACTGCAAATGGTCACTTTTACCAGTTACTATTCATGAGAGTTAGCATTTTCATCTTTGGGGCTATACTTGGCTACCGAAATTTCGGCAGCATTTCCCCTATAAATCTAACACCCCCGAGACTTGGCTCGGCTCAAAATACAACAACAACAACAATCCCAAACATCATTACACAATACAAACCACAATCAACCACACTAACTTCAAAATTGCACCTTATTACATAAGTTGGTAATTCTATATTCAAACTTCAAAATTCTAAATCTATTTCCACACTAGTCTATTCATTCACTCATTCACAATTATTCAAACACACCACCAACAATTTCCAAACCACATACAAACTTCCCCAAAGTTCATTACTTTCCATATTTCATTCAAAACACCAAAAGTTACGACGAACATTCTAACTTGCGTCGTTTCATTCCGAATTCATTATCATCAACCATAAATCATATTTAAAGTCCTTAATATCATAAATATACTATGATATACACAAATATACCAAAGGTATACACTTTCCGATAACGTCCGAAATCATTTTCTAACACCAAATTAATTCTCCAAACATTCATTTACGTTATAAAGGCCATGACGACACAACTAACAACCTTAAACGAAATCAATTCACACTTGTTTTCCCATCTAAGGCACACAGCCAAACACACCCTTTTTCACACACACACGCCATGCACAAACACGACCCCATCCCATAATCTTCATGCTAATCCAATTACTAACACATACATATCCATTTCATAACATTAAAACATAAAAATCTTACCTTGTTCTTAAGATTCCGATTCGCCGCAAACGTCGCCCTTTCGTCAAACTAATTGTACCACAACGAAGAGCACCTCGAGCTCATCAATCATTCAAAAGAGACTAGGTGTGTGGATTAGAAACAAAGGCCAAGATTTTTTTTTTTCTAACTAGGTTCGGCCGAGAGCCCTTCAATGGGTGTTCTTCAATTTTATTTTTCTTTGTTCTAGATAATTACCAATTACAAGGTGATATATATCCACTTATAGGTCATGTGCATAGCACATGACCTCAATAAAATGGGCTTGGACCTTGCCCCCTTGGCCGGCTACTACACCGTCTTGGGCCTCAATTTTTTTGTTGTCCAATCTTGGCCCAATTCATTAAGAGTCCCGTTTTGTAATTCCCGAAACTAATTTCTGAAATTCCAAGTTTACCCTCGGCCTTTCCCAATGTCTTAACATCAATGATTCCATAACCAACATCGTCATATTCACCACAATTAAAATATTTCTTCATAAGGCACAAATCTTAATTATTTCTCAATTTTCACTTACACGAAACACGGGACATAACATTTAGGTTACCATGTCACCTCGGGATACTTAAGGCAACCATATATATAACGATATTCTTACTAACTCGATTAACTTTCCTTGAACCTTCTTAACTCATTCTTTCTTGTTTTACTTCAAGTAGCACGGATTATTATGGAGTGTAACAGTTATTTTAATATCCAAGTTGTTTATTAGTATGGAAATATTGAGAAAGGCTAAGGGTAAAAAGGGAAATTCACAAGGTGGTTCATGGTAATATTGTGGAAGGCTAGGGACAAAACGGGAATTTCACAAAAAATTCAAGAAAGTTCATGGAAGGACCACTCTTGGCCGTGTGGCTCATGTGTGGTTCCCACCCATGGCTAGCCAATTAACTCATGCCATGAGTGGGGGGCATGTGTCCAATTAATATTAGAGGGAGCTAAGTATATATATAGATAAGTGATGGCCAAAAATAAGACATAATCATCATTATAAGTCAAGAAGCTTGGAGAAGAAGAAAAAGAAAGAAAAAGAGAAAGGGCCATTCGGCCATGGCTCCAAAAATTTATGCCATGGAAAATTGATCAAAAAAAAATATATTTTTTTTTCTAGTAATTCAACCAAGTGGAACGTCCCTAACAACATGGAGTTATTGTTGGAGTAAGCAAAGCATTTGTTGTGCAAGTTGTAAATCTAGCCGAGTAAGAAGATGAGTGGGAAAAAGGTATGTGTTCAATCTTCTTTTACATGTGTTATGGATGATTTGTGAGTGTTGTAGTATGTAGAAATGGATGAAATTCATGGAACTATGTATGTTGAAGTGAGGCCGTGTAGGTGTGTGTATCGTGTAGAAGTGATGAACTAATTCCACTTAGTATTTTGATTGTTGTTGTTGTGGATTCCATAATAAAAAAAATGAAGGTTTGATGGTTTGAAATAAAGTTGTAATTATTGTTGGATTGTTGAAGAAGTTAATGTAACATTAGTGTGGTTTCTTATAATTATGAGAATGAAGTTGTTAATGTGTAGATTATTGGCGTAGTTCATGAATTTGGAAGAAAGGAAATGTGTTGTTATTGTTCTTGTTGAATTTGGAAGGTTTCGGGTGAAGTGGTATGTTGGTTGGGTTGTTTTGAATATTGTGTGAATTGTTTGAAGTATTCTTGAATCATGTTAGAATGATTTCGGGTTATTGTTGATAATTTGGCCGAGCTGAATTCTAGGATTGTTGTTGATAAATTGGCCGAGTTGAATTCTCGGATTGTTGTTGATAATTTGGCCGAGTTGGATCCTCGGGGTTGGTTGTATTTACAGGGGAAATGCTGCCGAAATTTCGGCAGATTATAAATGAATTTATTTGAAAGACTAAGACAAGTGTGTGTGACGATAAGTTTAATGATTGTGTAAATCCTCTTGAATGTGGATTAGCGAGCTTGGACAAATAAGCCTAGCTAATAGGACGTGGAACAGGTATGTAAGGCTTACCCTTTCTTTCTTTTGGCATGATCCTTGTGAAACAAACAAACAATGTGTATGTATGATTTCAAAGAAAACTCTTATTCTTAGAGCCACTAGGATGGCTAATGTTCTTGACTTCCGAAAACTGTTTTGCTATGCTTTGATACGTGTGTGTAGTTCCAAAAGTTCTATTTTGATTTAATCCATAGCGATATTTGAAAGGTATTTGATATGACCATTGCTCTGATTTTCCAAAGATAGCTTCTGAAACGTTCGTAGAGGTTTCTGTACTAAAATGTCCATAACTTTCTCACTACTCTGCTCGTGCATGCCTCAATGTATCTTTCATTGCATCCCGGGCCAGGCTCTGTTATCGCGCGTCTTCCTCTGCATTGTTCACCGCGTCCCTCATTGGAGAGCCGGGATCTGTTCTATGTGTATCTGTATACGATGATATGATGATATGGGGGTGGCGGCCAGGATGGCATGTGATGATCCTATTCACCGCGTCTCTCCCTAGAGGGCCGGGATCTGTTATATGCATATATGATATATGATGTCGGCATACATGATTTGTGTTTGGAAAACAAGCATTTTGATATTCTGGATGATTTACCTACTTTCTGTACTTCTTTTGACATATGACATCGGCATATACGATTTGCGTTTTGAAAAATAAGCATTTTGGTATTCTGAATAATGTACTTACTTTTTGTACTGCTTGTTTCGATTATGGTTCTGTTTTCTGTATTCTATGCCTTACATACTCAGTACATATTCCGTACTGACCCCCTTTCTTCGGGGGCTGCGTTTCATGCCACGCAAGTACACCCAGATGAGTAGAAGACATTGCTAGAAGATGTTCCAGCGGGATTGGCGAGCTCCATTTCCTTCCGGAGTGTTGCCGAGTCTGAGTATATATGTTATGAATTCTGATTGATGTTAAAGACTTTGCAGACAGATTCATGGGTATAGAATGTCAGTCTTGTAAGCGGTTCCACCAGCCGATGTGTCATTTTGCGTTATGTTATAAATTCCATATGATTACAGATTTTGTTTGACTTGAGAGCGACAAAAAGAATGTTTCTGAAAGCTCTTATTATGTATTTCGTTTTATCTAAGTTAGGAGTCCAAGCGAGTATATGTGTAATAAGAGTCAGCAGGTTCGATTGCCTCCGAATATGGGGTCGGGTGCCCATCACACCCTAGCGAGGTTAGGGTGTGACAATTAACAAGGCTAAAAGTGCAATATACTTACATAATAGAGTTGAGGAGACTGAATTTCAAAAAGTTGAAAGGATAATAGGTATTTCAAGGCAAGCATTTCCTATTATCTATTTAGGTTGTCCTATCTATTATAGCAAGGCTAAAATCGCTTTCTACTCAAATTTGATGAGAATACTAAGCGATAAGCTACAAGGTTGGAAAGGAAAGTTACTTTCCTTTGGTGGTAGAGTTGTCCTGTTGAAACATGTAATGTAGGCTATGCCTATGCATTTGTTATCTGCAATATATACTTCATCCTTTGTGATTGAAAAGTTACACAAGCTTTTTGCTCAATTCTTTCGGAGCAATTCTGCTGGAGAATGGAGAAGACACTGGGCTAAATGGCATACAGTTTGCTTACCTCAAGAAGAAGGTGGTCTTGGATTTAGATCCTTAAAGGACATGTCTTTGGCTTTATTTGCCAAGCCATGGCGGAATTTCAGGACCAAGCCTTCTTTATGGAGTGCATTCGTGGGAAATAAATATCTAAAGAAGAACTATTCAGTCCTGGTTTGTTGGAAACAAGGATCTCTTGTATGGAGGAAAATGTTGGAGGCTAGAGACAATATTAATCATCATATTTGGTGGCAGTGGAGGATGGAATCTTCATTGTTTTGGTTTGACAAGTGGACTTGTATTGGCCTTTTATATTTTATCACTGAACCTGATCTCTATTATAATGAGGATATTCAGAATGTGAGTGACGTTGTGACACCAGGAAGATGGAATGAAGCTGCGTTGAGAAACAACTTGCCATCAGAACTGGCATAATTCATCATTAATGAGATTAAGACTATTGATAAACCATGGTGGATGCTAGATCCTAATGGGGATTTCACTGTCAAGTCAGCATAGGATCTTGCTAGAAGTAGAGATGAGAAATTAGAAGTGTATAACAAGATTTGGGTGAAATGACTTCCATTCAAAACAACATTCACTATGTGGAGAGTTTGGCATTTCAAGGTGCCTTTTGATGATGTAGTGAACAGTTGGGGATTACAATATGCCATCAAAATATTTTTTTTGTCCTAATGATCCTAAGGAAGAGACTATTACTCATATATTTCTAGGATATGAGGTTGCACAAAGAACTTGGTCTTACTTTTCTTTTGCTGCAAATTTGATTTTTTAAGGAATGCATTTACATCAAGTTATTATGACTTAGTGGAATGCTGATGTTTTTCCTAGAGTGAAGCAGATGGTTTATGCAGTTCCTTCGATCATCATATGGCAGTTGTGGAAGGACAAGAATGGTGATATTCACAATAATAAGGAATCAAATGCAAGGGTGTTATATCAAGCTTCTACTAGCATTCAACATTTAGTAAAGCTTACAAATCCAGGCATCACACAAATGTGCCTCTTAAAATATTGGAGCAGTTTAAGCCTAAGTTGCAAGTGATTTAGGTTTTGTGGAAATTTCCTCCTGAAGGATGGTGAAAATGCAATACTAATGGTCTACTAGGGGCAATCCTGGTAGAAGTAGTTATGCATTCTGTATTAGAGATGCTGCTGGTGATTTTGTACATGCAATGGCTAAGGAGATGGGCAAAGCTACAAACACAAAATCAGAAACTATGGCTCTTTTGGAGGATGCTAAATATTGTTTCCCCAAGCATAACTACTCATTCATTTTGGAAACTGACTCAATGATAATAAAGCACATATTAGATAGAAAATCGAGACCACCATGTAATATTGCATTTGTGGTAGAGGAACTGCTTGATATAATTGACAATGCTGAAATTCAAGTGCTACACGTTATGAGGGAAGGAAACCAACTAGCATACCACTTAGCTAATGTTGCTCTTGATGATGGAGAAGTGGTGGCTAATAGTTTTGCGGAATTGGATTCACAGGGGAGGAGAATTCTTAATAGTGATAAGCTACTATGTCCCTATTTAAGAATAAGAACACAAAGTAGGTATTGAGGAGAGTGGAATCTAGTGCAGAAATGGTGTCCATTATACTCAAGTCCATGAGGAGGAGAGTGGAATCTAGTGTGGTGGTGTGCAGAAATGGTGTCCATTATACTCAAGTCCATGAGGAGGAGAGTATAATGGCACAGTTTTACACTAACTCTGTGTTCTATTTTGCAGGTTTCAGGCATACTTGGATTTTGTAGAGGAAGGACATATGTTGCACTAGGTCCACAACAACTACATATGGTGTGTGTATCAATGATCCTTCTCATGGAAATAATTTGATGCATACAATATTAAAAAGACACAACATCTACTGTTCCATTGATGCACACTACACAGGATATGATATGGTAACAACTTACTTGGTGCAGCTCAGGGGTTTTATGGATCCAGTGCTTGCTTAAAGAATTGGATCATTACTGGTGTCTATTGGTGCATTGATCCTATTTCTATAGGATATAATATGCAGTGGGCACAGGAAACAAAACCAAGAAGGAGTATTGCAGGAATTTGGCTATAAAGTGATGTAGGAATCAATATGATCTGTATATTGACTAAGTTGTAGGGTGTGGTATTAGCAATTATTGCTCAATCTGCTACAACTGTGACAATACATAGAAAGTATTTGGTCTCTTGTATAGGATGGGATTATGCAATACATGGAAATTTCACAAAGGACTTGGATACTACAAAGGAGAAGCTTCAGGACTATCTTCATATTCAAATCCATATGGAGGAGGATATGGAGATATATTGTTATAATTGGTTGTTCCATTTTACAGGTTATCTAAGTAGATATATTAGTATATCAACCACAACCCCTAACTCAAATACATGGATGCTTTCACTTTTGAAGAGGTGGAGTGTTCAACCTTACAGGAAGCAGGCATAGAGAGTAGAGGATGATATACACAGCTATACTATTGATATACAGGTGACAACAAAAGTGGAAAACTGCAGCAGGACCAACAGAACAACATGGTTGGTGGTTCACTTAGCGGCAACAAATATTCAGAGGTGGACTAGTATGTGCACCAAGGACCTCAGACTTGGGAGACAACACTTTGATACATAACAAGGCACAAGGAAGATGGAAAGAAGCAGTACTGGTGATGCAGTAATTACTACTGTCTACTGACATATCTTTGTGCATGGTTTCATTGAGTATGGACCATGCATGATGCACCTTTTATGTAGCTTTTTAGTTATTCATAGCATACTTCATAGTAATTCTCTCTGTAGTGCCAATTTAAGATATTTTATGAATCCTAGATTGATCATTAGATTACTAAGTACATTTTTTTAAGCCTCTTGGCTACATTGTAAAGACTTGGATGTGGTTGGTTATGAGAAAATAAATAAAATTAGCCCTAGGCCCTCAAAAGCCTAGTGGAATTGCCTTAAAAAAATAATATTTCTGATATTAGTATAAACTAAAAATAGTGTTAGTGTACGATAAAAGTAATGTTAGTATGAATAGAAATATAAAATTAGTATACGATAAAAGTAATGTGAGTATACAATAAAATAATGTTAGTAATAATAAAGAATACGTTAGCATAAATAATAAAATTACATTAGAACACTTTACGTTAGTGCCGATAATGTAAGTAAAACGACATAGTAAATATTTTTAAAAAACGAATCAAAGAAAATAGAGAGAGAGAGAGAGAGAGAGAGAGAGAGAGAGTATATATATATATACACAAAATGTGATTTTTGGGTTAGTGTGGGCTCGGAAGGTGTATGCCGTGGCAATAATACATTAGAGGCTCAATACCATTCGGGTTGCAAACACCGGTGATCAACCGTGTCACCTCGCTGAAGAATGGGTTGTTGCGTTCTCATCTTTTATTTTTCTTTGGCGTTCGTCATCGCCTAATAATACTTTATTTATTATTATATCCGTCTTTTCACTTTGGACGCCTCAAAAATCAACGAAAATTTCTTCATTGGCGATTCAAGTGTAGTATTTGTTCGTTATCAATTTAATAAATTGTATGGGAAAAAACCGTCCCAAAAAACAGAGACATTATCAGTAGCAACAAAGCAGTACAAATGCCCATGTCGGAGTAATGCTCCAGGCAAAAATCTACACAACATCAGTCCAAAAGCAACAATAATCTAGCAGAAGAAGAGAAATAGTAGTACAACGAAGTGTAACAGTGAACAATGTTCGACGAAAAATTAACAGAACACTGGAAAAGTAACACAATGCTGAAAAACAATAGGGTCATCACCGGAGAACGTAAGTTTCTGGCCAAATCTGTACAAGATAACATAGTAACATCAAAAAACATAATTCAATGGCTTTAACAAGACGAAACAGTGGTGGAAGTGGGGTTGCTTCAATGGCTTTCGCCGGAGCAATGCTAGAAACAAACAAGAGTCACTTGAAAAGACATAAATCCAGCCATAAATCACACAAATCGACCTCAACTAGATCTGAATAACAATAGTAGCTATGGTCAACGGCGAGCAGAGAAGGGAGAAAAGAAATGGCGTCATGGTGTGGCCACAGTGGTTCGTTTGTCGGAGCTCCGGTGAGGCTATTAGTGCTTAGCCGTGTGATAAGTGAAGAGAGAGAGATGAGATTCCTCATACTAAACCTTGATTTCATATCGAAGATCGTGCGATAGAGCCAAGCTATAGGAGATGAGATTCCTCATACTAACCCTTGATTTCAGCAGAAGAATGGTATCGACAGAAGAAAGCGAGTGACGATATTGGAAGTTACAGAGGTAAGTCACTTCGTTGAGGCTACGTTATCAGAATATGTATTTATATGATAATGGATTGGTTGTCATAGAGGTAAGTCAGCGTAAGTACAACAGAGGAATTGATTAAATGTATCTCTTGATGATAAGTTCAGTTAGAAGTTTGTGAACTGATCAAATTGAATGAATCAGTACAAAGGTGTAACACCTCGTAGCTTTGGGCGAAGGTTAGAATCATAAGATGATAATATAATGGAACCAATAAGAGGGTTATAGGAAGTGTTTTGAAAACTAATCAAGTCATAAGCAATGTCTTTGGGCAAAGCAAAGTTGGAAGCCACTCTACGGGGCATGTTAGTTAGTGAGTTTGTAGAAGATCTTACTTCCCACGATCATAACCCCTTTATTAATTTGGAATTTGGGAAAACTTCCTGCATTAAAGTTTTAGCCCTTTGAAATACCTTTCCAATGGTATATTATGGGGGTCAAGGGGACATCTGTACAAAAAGTTATGACCATTTTACTGAAGGGGTACAGAGCAGTCCGTTCACTGGTCATGTTATACGAACTACTTATACGGCCCTTATAATTTTATACGGACCGTATAAGTCGTCCGTACTTCATGACGCTCCAAATCGACGTTCTGTTCAGCCATGACGAAATATGATCATATTATACGGACCGTATAACTTTATACGGACCATATAATACGTCCATATAACTTCTGTCCCACTTTTGTATAAATTCAAGCCTTGAGTTCTTTTATTTCATTATTCACAATTCCAAGCCCTAGCAACAATCCAAAACATCAATATAAGTCAATCCAAACCCTTCCAACTCAATTCTAACATATATTCTAATAACCTAAGCAAGAAATTATTGTTCCTAAGCTAGGGTTTTGAAGAAAACCCATCTCAAGGTTCAAGAATCAAGATTTAGGAAATCTTTTCCAAAACTCAAGTCTTTAATTCAAGTTTTGGAGCAATTAAGGTATGTAGAACTTCCATCCACGTGTGGGAATCTCTACATTCTTCCCCATGCTCCATTTCTTGATATTCATGAAGTTCAAATCTTAGGGCACTAAACCCAACATATTAGTAGCCCGTATTTATGTACATGAATTTTGTATCTATATTCGTTATTGCATTCCTAATCTTCCATTACAGTTATTAGGAACCCTAGCTTAATCCATGAATCATGAATTCTTCCTCATGTGTTCTCATTATGTTTATATGAAACTTTATGATTTTATCTAGCAAGTTACAAGCATGTTTTCAAGTCAATTATATATATAATTATGAACTATTGTTATTACTCATGAATCAAGAACATGTTTGCAAGACTTTAACAACTTATCTCAAGAAACCATATTACAAGATATTTCATGAAACCATGTTACAAGTTATTTCGTGAAATCATGATTACAAATTATTTAACGAACATCATGGGCTTCTTAGCCAACTATATCATGTTCATGTTTTTGGGAATAGCTTAGTTAACCGAGAAAGCTCAGATAGCCTGAAACTACGTTGCCACCGTAGGATAAGGGTTGTCAGCAAGGAGGCAACACCTTCATGATGCAGTTTGGATCCTTACATGCTTATTATTACTTAAATATCATATCCGTGGCAAGGTGTGAGTGTTCTGCTGGTAGGACGCAAGTACCAGATCATGTTGTCGCTTATACTATAGCGTTCCCCACGTTACAAACAGTTTTACATACATGTATTTCCATTGATTTCCTGTTTTCAGACTTTACTCACGTTTCATGCTCATGTTCAAGTTACATTCAGGTTTAGTTCATGTCCTATACCTATGTTGTGCCATGTTCTTCATTTCAGCAAGTTTTACATACTAGTACTAATGTCCCTTTTGCCAGAGGCCTGCACTTCACGGTGCAAATACCGGTTTTCAGGAGCATACACCTGCGCAATAGGATCACTTCAGTTATCAGCTTATTGGTGAGCCCCACTCCTCTCGGGGTTCAACATGGAGTCTGCATTAGTATTAAGTTTATGGTAGTTCAGGGCCATGCCCTGATAGCTAGTATTTAGACATGTTTTAGAGGTTTCATAGACAAATATTAGTCCACAGGGTCAGTTATGCTTTCATGTTTGCAGACTGTTGTGTTTTCATGATATTTCATGCTACTAGATAATTTGAAGACTTTATTCCGCAAAATTACATTTTCATGATTCATTTAATTTGCATCATATATATTATATTGTTTTGATGCCCATGTTGACAAGCAAGCCATGAGGTTCGCTCGGACACATGCAAGCAAGGCCCGAGTGCCGTTTTACGCCTAGGCCATGGTTCGGGGCGTGACAAAGCTTGGTATCAGAGCCCTAGGTTTAAGTTTCTTTATTGAGTGTATGAAATCGTGTCCAGTGGGGTCACTTTTATATGTGTGAAGGCCCCATACATATAAACAGTTGACCACCAAGACATTCAGGATTGTCTCACTTCTTTCATATTCTAGATCGTGCAGTTAGAGCAGTACTTTTAGGATGTCTTTCTAATTCGTGCGTGTACGTATTTTCAGAAAATGTCTGCGAAAAGGAAATACACCAGAAAGGCTACAACCACCAGCCAAGGGGCTACTGCGGAAACAACTCGCGAAGAGACTGTTCCGACTCCGACAACAGCCCCAACTGCTCCTACAGTAACACCTTCTATGGATTCGGATGGGGATGTTAGGAATGCTATCAATATGTTCACATAACTGGTAGCAGCTATTATATCCTGCATTTTCACATATTCCGAAAAATTCGAGATAATTTTGACTTGTAGCGAATAAGGCCGTATTTGGACATTACTTAGTGTGAACGTGACGGTTATGGAAACATTGGTGCGGAAAAATCGGGGAAGGTCAAGGGCAAAAATTGGAATTTCGGAGATTGGTTTCGGGAATTACAATTATGGTCTTTAACTAATTGGGCTCAAAAAAAAAAAAGAGAAAAAAAAGGCCCAATTTAAATAATGGCCGGTTATGGAGGGAAATAAA
Organism: Lycium barbarum; assembly: GCF_019175385.1. Classification (NCBI taxonomy): domain Eukaryota; kingdom Viridiplantae; phylum Streptophyta; class Magnoliopsida; order Solanales; family Solanaceae; genus Lycium; species Lycium barbarum. The sequence continues at coordinate 101,583,080 of NC_083340.1, read as the reverse complement.
ATGGGCCAAGCCCATGTAATAATTTAATTAGGTTATATAAAGCAAGGGCTACTAGTCTTGAGCACATTTTAGAAGTTTCAAGACCAAAAAAAAAAGTTGAGAGCAAGCAAAGGGCCAAGGGTTTCGGCCAAGTGGAGAAAAAAAATAGTTCATCTATTTTTTATCCAAAAATTAAAATCTTCTTGTATTTCTACTAATCTCAAGGTGCTCTTCAAGATGATATAATTATTTTGGCAAGAAATTACCTTTTGCGGCAAGTGGAAGAATTGAGAAAAGGTAAGAGTTTTGTCATTTTTATACTATGGAAGATATATAGATGTTGTAACATGTGTAAAGTGCATGAAAATCTTGGAATTTTGGTGTAAGTGTGTGTGTATGTGTGGCTGTGTGGTAACTTGTATGAAGGAAGATGAATTAAATTATTTAGTATGTTAATTGTGTTGTTGTAGTCTTGTGATGAAAACGGAAGGTTAATGGTTCTAGTTGGCATGAGAAAATTGTTGTTAAGTGGTTGTCGGAAAGTAGGTGATTTTATTATAGTTTATGTAATTATGAGAATGAAGTTGTAAGATGCAAATTGTTGTGGTTGTAAGTGAACTTGGAAGATAAGAATATATTGTGGATGTTTATGTTCAAAGTTGGAAGTTTAGGTGGATTATGGTTTTGGTGGAAAGTTTGTATATTTTGTATATCTTGTGAATATTTTGTGGAAATGATATGAAATGCTTCCGAATTGTGTTGTAATGATTTTGATTAATAATGAATACGAGAATGTCGATATTGATTTGAAAATGCGAAGTTGGAAGGAAGGTTATGACATTATGTTGGAAAGATGGCTAGTTATGCTCTATTGTGTTTTATATGATAATTGTTAATGTTGTTGGATTGTTGGGTTGCTGTTGTTGATATATTAGGCCGAGTTAAGTCTCGGGGATGCTATATGTATAGGGGAAATGCTGCTGAAATTTCGGTAGACAAATATGTACTTAAGTTTGGATTCTTAAAAGCTTGAAATTCATATTTGGTAATTGTGACCAAGTGTAGATTTTGGAGCAAACGGGATTTGAGTTTGGGCAAGCGTAAGAAGGGCGAAAGGTATGTAAAGCTCACTATTTCCTTCTTTTGGCATGTCCTATGTATACTAGGTCAAGACTTGAGCCTCGGGAACAATTCTGTCCATCAAAACCCGAGTTTGATTTTGAATACTATTCGTTCAATGTAATTGAACTATAATTCTTATGTTTTGTTGGAAAAGTGTCTAAACATCCATAACTTCCACAAGCGTATTCGGATTGCTTTGAAACTTTCTTGGATGACCCCATAGAGTCCAATGTTTGTAATTTATATCCGCCAACTCGACTTGACCCGAGGTGGGCCCACAAGTTCCGAAACTTCCTTCGCTTGTCTCACTTAAGCTATTCTTGTATGATATAAAAGTAAGTATTCTGACATTCTGGATAAGCTACTTACCTTCTGTATTTTTCCTGATATACGATTCTTGTGTGATGCATGATTCTGGCATGTGTGACTTATGTTTGGAAAGTAATAAAGTTGACACTTGTATTATTGTGCGCACTGTGTGGTATTGACCGCTGGACCCCTGACCGCGGTGTGTGCGACATTGACCGCTGGACCCCTGACCGCCGTATGCCGCACTATGTGATGTTGACCGCTGGACCCCTGACCGCGGTATCTGCGACATTGACCGCTGGACCCCTGACCACGGTATGTCGGGTTTGGGATGCTAACCGCTGGACACTTGGTCACGGGATGTGTGATAGTGACCGCTGGACTTTTGGCCGCGGTAATTGTGTGTTTGATTTTCTATGTGTATGAGACGGAGATGTTTTTCAAAAGAAAGCAAAGTATTTTGACATTTTGATTGTCGTATTTGTCTTCCGGAACCTTATGTATGATTTGTACGTCAGATGCAACACTTTGGTATTCTGGCTATTGTGCTCACCTTCTGTACATTTTACTTCGGTTATGTCTTCGTTTACTGTACTTTATGCTTTGCATACTCAGTACATCTTTCGTACTGACCCCCTTTCTTCGGGGGGCTGCGTTTCATGCCCGCAGGTACAGATTCACGTTTTGGTGACCCACCGGCGTAGGATTTCCCTTTTGCTGTTCGGAGTACTCCCTTTGTTCCGGAGCCGACGTTTTGGGTACATACTCTTTTGATGTATATGTTTATGTTTATTCAGGGTACGGCGGGGCCCTGTCCCGCCATCTGATTCTGTTGTTCCGTACTAGACGTCTGTAGACATAGACGTGGGTAACGTACAGTTTTGTTTGGAGGCGTTGTGTAAATTGTGTTTGGGCGGCCCATCCGCCGTGGCGGCCCTATCGGCCGCGTGTATGTATGCTTCGGTACGTTATGTATAGTATGATAGCCTTGCCGGCTTCTATGCAGTATATATGGTTGTAGGCACCAGTGTGGAGCCCCGTCTGATATTCATTTATGTACGAGTCGTCTGTATGCTGTATCTGGTAAATGAGCGCGTAGGAGTGCCCAGTCCGGGCACTAGTCACGTTCTACGGGGATGGGTCGTGACAGCAGCTCAGGCCCAATGTCAGGAATCTGGGTCATGTTCAAGAGGTAATGGAGAGTCTTCTAAGACTAAGGACTTTCTCAGGATGAATCCCCCAATCTTTACGGGGACAAAGAAAGATGAGGACCCTCAGGACTACATCGATGCTCTTCAGAAAATCTTCAGAATAATGACAGTTACGAAAATTGAAGCAGCTACTTTTGGAGCTCATCAACTGTAGAGTATTGCTAACACCTGGTATGAATCTAGGGAATTATCCCGAGGTGAGGATGCACTTGATGCTACATGGGATGAATTCACAAGTGCATTCCTGGACCACTTCATGCCAATAGAAGTCAGAGAAGCTAAGGTTGAGCAATTCCTGAAGCTTAAACAGAATGGTAGGTCAGTTCAGGACTACTATTTAGAATTTATCAGTCTGTCTAAGCATGCTCCAAATATGGTACCGGACATGAGGGCAAGAGTGAGGAGGTTGGTTGGCGGACTTGATCCCTATTTGTACGATGGGGCCAATATTGCCGCATAGAATGAGGGGATGACTATCTCCAAGATGGTTGCTTTCGTACAAGGGAATGAGACACGGCTAAAGGAGGAGGAAGGCTTGCAGAAATAGAAAGACAAGGAGTTCAACAAGAGGACCAAATCTACCGGACAGTTCAACGATAATGAAAACAGAAAGTTCTTTAAGAACAGGTCAGCCAGACCTACTCCATCCATGGCAAGTGCTCCAGTTTCCAAGTTCAGGAAAGATAACCGTCAAAAGATTCAAGTCATCAGGCTCCCAGTCTCAGGCCAGTGTGACTCAGAGTAACTTCACTAATCCGATTTGTGCTAAGTGTGGGAAGAGGCATCCTGGGGAGTGCCGCTCTAGATCGAATATTTGCTATGGGTGTGGCCAACCAGGCCATGTTCAGCGAAATTTCCCTTCAATCAGACAGAGCACAGGAGGTAATTGGACTCAGTCAGTAAATTCGTCAGTTCCTCATAATAACCAGACTCAAGCAGGACGTGTACCAGTTAGATCTGGCAACACAAGCGGTGGCCCAAACCGTTTGTATGCTTTGACCGGGCGCCAGGATATCAATGCTCGTACTGATGTTGTCACAGGTATACTCACCGTTTTGCAGTTTCGATGTTTATGCTCTCATGGATCCTGGATCAACCCTATCCTATGTCACCCCTTATGTTGCTAGAAAATTTGGTATTGAAGCTGAAAAGCTAAAGGAACCTTTTGAAGTGTTAACTCAAGTTGGTGAGTCAGTCATAGCTCGACGTGTCTATAAGGGCTGTCCACTCAGAGTCTATCACCATGTTGTTCCAGCTGACCTATGTGAGTTAGAAATGGTAGATTTTTACGTAATCATGGGCATGGACTGGTTATATTCATGTTATGCGTCAGTTGATTGTAGAACCAAAACTATAAATTTAAAGTTTCCTAATGATCCAGTCTTAGAGTGGAAGGGTGATTCAGTGAGTCCTAAGGGTAGGTTTATTTCTTACCTCAAGGCAAGAAAAATGGTGTCTATCATCTCATTCGGGTTAGGGATTTAGCTTCCCAGACTCCAACTCTTCAGTTAGTCTCTGTTGTTAATGAGTTTCCAGAAGTCTTCCCCGAGGATCTTCCCGGAATCCCTCCTGATAGGGAAATTGATTTCGCAATTGACCTACTCCCAGGTATGAAACCTATATCTATTCCACCTTATAGGATGGCTCCAGCTGGATTACGCGAGCTTAAGGCTCAACTCAAAGATCTTTTAGACAAGGGTTTTATGTGACCCAATGTCTCTCCATGGGGTGCCCCAATCCTTTTCGTTCGCAAGAAAGATGGTTCTTTGCATATGTGCATTGACTATCGCCAGCTCAATAAAGTCACGGTCAAGAACAAATACCCTCTTCCACGAATAGATGACTTATTTGATCAGCTTCAGGTTGCCCAATGTTACTCCAAGATAGATCTCCGATCAGGTTACCATCAGCTTAAGGTTAGGGGACAAGATATTCCTAAGATAGCCTTTAGAACCAGATATGGTCATTTTGAATTCCGTGTCATGTCCTTCGGTTTGACCAATGCCCCAGCAGCATTTATGGACCTCATGAATCGAGTCTTCAAGCCACCTCGACCTCTTTGTCATTGTCTTCATAGATGATATCCTCCTTTACTCCCGTAGTGAGGCCAAGCACGCAGAATACCTTTATATAGTTCTTCAGATTCTTAAGGACCGCAAGTTATATGCAAAATTCTCTAAGTGTGAATTTTGGCTCAAGTCAGTAGCCTTCTTAGGTCATGTGATTTCTGGTGAGGGTGTTCAGGTTAACTCTCAGAAGATTGAGGCCGTTAAGAATTGGCCTAGACCCACATCAGTTTCAGATATCCGCAGTTTTTTTGGTCTAGCAGTCTATTATCGACGTTTCGTAGATGGGCTTTCGTCTATTTCAGCACCATTGACCAAGCTGATGAAGAAGGAAGTTAAATTTCAGTGGTCAGATGCCTGTGAGCGCAATTTCGAGGAATTAAAACGAGGCTGACTTCTGCGCCAGTTTTGACTCTACCAGAGGGAACCGAAGGGTTCGTGGTTTATTGTGATGCTTCGGGAGTTGGTCTCGGATGTGTCTTAATGCAGCATGGTAAGGTTGTAGATTATGCATCTCGTCAGCTCAAGGTTGACGAAAAGAATTATCCGACTCATGACCTAAAGTTGGCAGCTATAGTTTTTGCACTTAAGATATGGCATCACTATTTGTATGGAGTGCATGTTGATATTTTCACTGATCATAAAAGCCTGCAGTATATCTTCAAGCAAAGGGAGCTGAATCTTAGGCAAAGGAGATGGCTCGAATTGCTTAAGGATTATGATGTGGATATTCTTTATCATCCGGGGAAAGCGAATGTTATAGCTGATGCACTTAGTTGGCGTTCCATGGGAAGTTTAGCCCACGTGGACGTGGATAAGAGAGTTATGACAAAGGAAGATCACCGTTTGGCCAATCTTGGAGTTCGACTTTTGGACTCCGAGGATGGTGGTGTGGTTGTTCAGAATAAAGCCCTTTCCTCTTTAGTGGTTGAAGTCAAGGAGAAACAGTTTAATGATCCTTACTTGTTGCAGCTGAAAGAGGGGATTCACAAGCATAATAAGACGGCTTTCGAACAAGGGGCAGATGATGGTACCTTGAGGTACCGAGGTAGATTGTGTGTTCCAGATGTAGATGGGCTCAGAGAGCGAATCATGTCAGAAGCTCACAATTCCAGGTATTCCATTCACCCAGGTTCCACTAAGATGTATCATGATCTTAAGGAGATTTATTAGTGGAACGATATGAAGAAGAATGTGTCAGATTTTGTAGCTAAGTGTCCGAATTGTCAGCTAGTGAAAGTCGAACACTAGAGGCTTGGTGGCTTGGCTCAAAACATTGACATCCCTGTCTGGAAATGGGAAGTGATCAATATGGACTTTGTATGCGGTTTACCTCGTTCAGCCAGGAGACATGACTCTATTTGGGTGATCGTTGACCGGCTTACTAAGTCAGCGCACGTTTTGCCAGTCAAGACCACAGATTCAGCAGAGGATTACGCCAAGTTATATGTTAATGAAATTGTCAGATTGCATGGGACCCCAGTGTCTATTATTTCAGATTGTAGTGCTCAATTCACAGCAAACTTCTGGAAATCCTTCCAGAAAGGATTGGGTACCAAGGTGAACCTCAACACAGCTTTTCATCCACAAACAGATGGCCAGGCAGAGCGCACTATTCACACCCTTGAGGACATGTTGAGAGCATGTATCCTAGATTTCCAGGGTAATTGGGATGACCATTTACCTGTCATCGAGTTTTCCTATAATAACAGTTATCATGCTAGCATTAGGATGGCACCGTTTGAAGCCTTGTATGGGCGAAGGTGTAGATCACCAATTGGTTGGTTCGAAGTTGGTGAAGCAGAGTTGTTAGGACCAGATTTGGTTTATCTGGCTATGGAGAAAGTCAAGTTAATATAGGAGCATTTGAAAACAGCTCAGAGTCGCCAGAAGTCTTACACAGATGTGAGGCGAAGGGACTTAGAATTTTCAGGTGATGATTGGGTGTTCCTTAAAGTCTCACCCATGAAGGGTGTTATGAGATTTGGCAAGAAAGGGAAGCTCAGTCCCAGATATATTGGACCTTACAGAATTCTGCGAAAGGTCGGTCTAGTAGCCCGTCACATGCTATGTCTCATGTTTCACGCTCATGTCATGTATCCAGTGCCCGTGTTCATGTCTCAGTATTCACGTTTCCATGTAACCATGTCATGTTAGTTCAGTCTCCATGTTTCATGTCATGTTTCCTTCACGTTCATGTAGTCAAGCCATCTCCAGCCATATTCTTAACCATGACCCATCATTCGAGGACGAATGATCCCAAGGGGGAGATATTGTAACACCTCGTAGCTTCGGGCGAAGGTTTGACTCATAAGATTATAATATAATGGAACCAATATGAGGGTTATAGGAAGTGTTTTGAAAACTAATCAAGTCATAAGAAATGTCTTTAGGCAAAGCAAAGTTGGAAGCCACTCTACGGGGCATGTTTGCAAGTGAGTTTGTTGAAGGTCTTACTTCCTACGACCATAACCGCTTTATTAATTTGGAATATGGGAAAACTTCCTGAATGAAAGTTGTAGCCCTTTGAAATACCTTTCCAACGGTATATTATTGGGGTCAAGGGATCATCTGTACAAAGGTTATGGCCATTTTACTGAAGGGGTACAGAGCAGTCCGTTCACTGGTCATGTTATACGAACTACTTGTACGGCCCATATAATTTTATACGGACCGTATAAGTTGTTCGTACTTCATGACACTCCACGTTCTGTTCAGCCATGATGAAATATGATCATATTATACGGACCGTATAACTTTATACGGACCGTATAAGACGTCCATATAACTTCCGCCCCACTTTTGTATAAATTCAAGCCTTGAGTTCTTTTATTTTATTATTCACAATTCCAAGTCCTAGCAACAATCCAAAACATCAAGGTAAGTCAATCCAAACCCTTCCAACTCAATTCTATCATATATTCTAATAATCTAGGCAAGAAATTATTGTTCCTCATCTAGGGTTTTCAAGAAAACCCATCTCAAGGTTCAACAATCAAGATTTAGGAAATCTTCTCCAAAACTCAAGTCCTTAATTCAAGTTTTGGAGCAATTAAGGTATGTAGAACTTCCATCCACATGTGGGAATCTCTACGTTTTTCCCCATGCTCCGTTTCTTGATATTCATGAAGTTCAAATCTTAGGGACTAAACCCAACATATTAGTAGCCCGTATTTATGTATTTATGTACATGAATTTTGTATCTATATTCGTTATTGTATTCCTAATCTTCCATTATGGTTATTAGGAACCCTAGCTTAATCCATGAATCATGAATTCTTCCTCATGTGTTCTCATTATGTTTATATGAAACTTTATGATTTTACCTAGCAAGTTACAAGCATGTTTTCAAGTCAATTATATATATATAATTATGAACTATTGTTATTACTCATGAATCAAGAACATGTTTGCAAGACTTTGACAACGTATCTCAAGAAATCATATTACAAGATATTTCATGAAACCTTGTTACAAGTTATTTCGTGAAATCATGATTACAAGTTATTTCACGAAAATCATGAGCTTCTTAGCCAACCATATCATGTTCATGTTTTTGGGAATTGCTTAGTTAACCGAGAAGGCTCAGATAACCTGAAACTACGTTGCCACCGTAGGATAAGGGTTGTCAGCAAGGAGGCAACACCTTCATTATGCTGTTTGGATCCTTACATGCTTATTATTACTTAAATCTCATATCCCTGACAAGGTGTGAGTGTTCTGCTAGTAGGACGCAAGTACCAGATCATGTTGTCAGTTATACTATAGTGTTCCCCACGTTACAAGCAGTTTTACATACATGTATTTCCATTGATTTCCTTTTTTCAGACTTTACTCACGTTTCATGCTCATGTTCAAGTTACATTCAGGTTTAGTTCATGTCCTATACCTATGTTGTGCCATGTTCTTCATTTCAGCAAGTTTTACATACTAGTACTATTCACCATGTACTAACGCCCCTTTTGCCCGGGGCCTGCACTTCACCGTGCAGATACCGATTTTCATGAGCATACACCTGCGCAGTAGGATCACTTCAGTTATCAGCTTATTGGTGAGCCCCACTCCTCTCGGGGTTCAACATGGAGTCTGCTTTAGTATTCAGTTTATGGTAGTCCAGGGCCATGCCCTGGTAGCTAGCATTCAGACATGTTTTAGAGGTTTCATAGACAGATGATAGCCCACAGAGTCAGTTATTGTCACGACCCAACCCCGTAGGCCGCGACTCGTGTCTGAGCAGGACACCGTATGTACCCGATAATCCCAAACCAACATGTAAACTAAATACACATATATAAAAGCCAAACGGAATCGCAAACTATCGTACATAAGCAGATGTAGCACACGAAAGCCGATAAGGCCGTCACAAAATACATATTCCCAGAACATATATACACAACCCACGTATGTGTCTACAGACCTCTACGAACAGTAATAACAGAAACATAAGACGGGACAGGGCCCCGTCATACCCCTGAATAAACGTATACATATGTGATAGAAAAGTCTATACCAAAATGTGGCTCCGGACAAGGGAGCACTCCAAAATATCAGAGAAGATATCCTAAGCGGGCGGATCTCTGAAGCGGGTATCTGTACCTGTGCGGCATGAAAATGCAGTCCCCGAAGAAAGGGGGTCAGTACGAAATATGTACTGAGTATGTAAAGAATGAAGTACAGTAAACAAAATCATAACCTGAACAGAAAATACAGAAAATGAGTGCAAAGTACAGAATATCAAAATGCATACTTACAAAACGTAAATAATGCATGCAGAAACATATGCCAAATCCGGCCCCAATACGGGACTCGGTGAACAGAACGTGGCGCCACCCCGTCACTAGCGCCACAACACATCATACTTCAGAGTAGGGAATAGCTCCGTAACATATCATAACATATCAGATGGCCATATCATATCATATCACCAACATCAGAACATGGATGTACATGGCACATCATACTCCGGACCCATGTACATGTCATACCTGCCCCCTCACATCGAGGCACGGCGAACAATGCAGTGGAATACGCTTGATAACAAATCCTGGCCCGGGCTCAGTGAAAGAAGCATTGGGGCATCCACGAGTAGAGTAGTGAGAAACCAAATGCAGGGTAAAATATAAAAACATTTACACAGACTCAATTGAATAACCCAAACAACAGATCATTAGAAAGACGTCGGACGATAGTCATAGTACATACCTTTCGGGTGTCACGATGGATTATGTCAGAACAGAACTTCCGGCTTCGTGGTATATATCAAACATATCATAGGACTTAATGGAATATTTCAACAAATGGTCATTTAGGAATTAGATGAGCAGCCAAGCGTTTCCTTTAGATATTGCTCGAACACAATTTAATTGCACAATGGAAGTGGATTCGGAAATAGTGGGCCCACCTCGGGTCAACCAAGGTGGCGGACGCAAATTATGAGTAATAAACTTTATGGAGTCGCTTATGAGGGTTTTAAGGTAATCGGATTTTATTTACACAAGTTCTAGGTATTTGGACAACTTTCCTAACCATTTGCAACAGAATTAGTTCAATTCCACTGAATGGAACAAGGGCAGGTTTAGACGCGGATTCCGAAGAGTAGAGTAGTCCCCGAGGTCCAAATTCAAACCTAATACATCTAGGACATGCCAAGAGAAGGAAAGGTGGAGCTTTACATACCTTTCTTGCCTTTTACGCTCGCCAAACCTCAAACCTCGTTTCGTCCGAAACCTACAAATGGTCACATTTACCAAATGTTACTGTAAGGCTTTTGGCATCCAATCTTGAATTAGTACTTGTCTACCGAAATTTCGGCAGCACCTCCCCTATAAATACGACACTCCGAGAATTCAACTCAGCCAAATTAATTCAACAACAACCCAACAACAACACTAACAACAACAATCACTACAAATCACAATATGTCACAACTAGTCTTCTTTCCAACATAATGCAATAGCTTTCATTCCGACTTCACATTCTCAAATCAATACCAACATGCTCATATTCATTACTAATCAAGATCATTACAACATAATTCGGAAGCATTTCATATCATTTCTACAATATATTCACAAGATATACAAAATATACAAACTTTCCACTAAAGCCATAATTCATCCAAAACTTCTAATCCTTAACATACTAATTCATAACATGTTTCCATCTTCTAATTTCATCAACAATCATCATAATTTGCACCTTAACAACTTCATTTCCATAATATCATAAAATCATACTAAGATGGCATATTCTTCTTCATTCCATTTTAATGCCAACTTAAACCATTTTGCCTTCATTTACATTGCCAGGATCACAACAACACAACTAACATATTAAACAACATTAATTCATTTCCATTCCAACTCCCATATACCACACGACCACATTCCACATTTCCAACTTCCATCAAATTCATTCAACTTTCACTTACAATATAAATTCCATCATAACCACAACTAGAATACAACAAAAAATTCAACTCATCACACTTATACATTAACACACACACACGGCCACACATACATATGCACACCCACTTTGCAAACTTCCATATTTCCATAGTTTCTACTCATTTCCATATGCTACAACACAAACAAACCTTCATAACATAATAAAAAAGAATTGATTCTTACCTTTTTATCCAATCTTCTTCACTTGACAAAGTTGTCAACTTGAAGAAATAGGTGCTCCTTCTTCCAAAACAACTACACCAAGTTGTAAAGGTGCCTTGAATTAGTGGGAATATAACAAGGAAATAATTTTTGGAACAATATTTCCAAGGGGTGAAATTTGGAGGGTTGGCCGAATAGGCCCTTTCTTTGTTCTTCTTGTTTTTCTTTGTTGTTCTCTCTTTCTCTTGTCTTGAAAATTCTAGAGAATTTGATGAATAATTGCCCCTTATATTAATTTATCACATGATCAAATGACATGGGCTTGGGCCATGTTGGCCGGCCACCCCATCTCTTGTGGGCCTTAATTCCTCATCCATTTTTTTGAGCCCAATGACGTATGGATCACATTTTGTAATTCCCGAAACTAATTTCCGAAATTCTAATCTTTGCCCCTAGTCTTCCTCAACACTTCCATATTAATATTCTTTCATAACCAACTCATGTGTAAAATAAAATCAATTATTACCTTATTCCTTACAAGCCAAAATTATTTTCAATTTTCCCGAATACGCGAAAATACGGGATATAACAGTTATGCTTTCATGTTTGCAGACTGTTATGTTTTCATGATATTTCATGCTACGAGATAATTTCAAGACTTTATTCCGCAAAATTACATATAGATTCATTTAATTTGCATTATATAGATTATATTATTTTGATGCCCATGTTGACAAGAAAGCCATGAGGTTCGCTCGGACACATGCAAGTAAGGCCCGAGTGCCGTGTTATGCCCAGGCTATGGTTCGGGGCATGACAAAAGGTAAGCAACGGTACAAAAGATGTATGTCGAGTAGGGTAAGTATATTGAGGTATGATTGAAATGTAAAGTTGAAGAAAGAAAGGGAAAGTAAATAGGAAGGTGTAACAGGATAGATCGGTAAAGGATCAGGTACATCTCGAGGTGTGATATATGAGGTAAGTTTCGACATCTTTTGTACTTTTACTTTAAATTTGGAGCCCTTTGTGGCTGAGATATGTCGTATATATATATATATATACCAGCCCTGTGAGGCATTGTTGTTATTTGCTGCGTGCAGGTTTTAGATAGTAAGAAATATAGAGGAAACTCTGCCTAAATTTTCCTAGAATTTTAAGGAGATAAGATATAAGCTTGTAATATGTCCTAGCGGGAAAAGATGTTGTGTAAAAGTAATGGCAGGACGGGATTAAGTTAGGAGTATCGTTGACAACTACAAGAGATGAGTTAAATGTTGTTGAATTGATAGTAACGGTAATTATAAGATCAACATTGATATGGTAAAGAGAAATACTTGAGTAAATTATGGGAAATGGCATGAATATGATGCAGTATAATAAGGGAATTGAGGAAAGGATACATGAATTCAAGATTGGAAGTGAGGTAACGGATTTGAGAATGGTATAAGTAAGACCCTTAAAGAGGGGAAGCAAGGAAAATACAAGTGTAGAGATTGAAACGATGAATCGTAAGATGTGACAGATATAGACTCTAAAACAAAAAGTGAGAGTTATGCAGAAATGAGTCTAATAACTAGTAAATAAATGAACAAGAATCGAGCTGGTATCTGAGACTGTACTGAAAATCATTCGTGGAGACCTTGAACAACATGACATTGAGAGCAAATAACTCAAGGAATAATGTAAAGTATAGCGATGCTATATTGGAATAGAGGTAAAGGAATTGACAGTAGAGTTGTTTGTTTATATAGCGATTTATAAGTGACAAATAAGAAGGGACATAAAGTTTTCTATAGTAGAATATAAGATGTGATAATCAAGGAACAAATAAAGGAAAGAAAAGAGTATGAAGAGATAAGTCACAACAAGATAGGCAAAAGATTTTGGGTATGTATAAGATACGTAAAGTAGAACGAACCAAAGGAAGGGAAGTTTACGAATAAGATTAGATGTTCATACACGACTCACATAAGAGCGGTTATGTAATTTGCAAGTATTTACATGTCAAGAATGAAACCAAATGGGTACTTAAAAAGGGGAGTAAGAGGTGAGCAAGAATAGTGTCACGACCCAACCCCGTGGGCCGTGACTAGTGCCCGAATTGGGCACCCGAACACAATCACAAATCCGAGTGGCAAACAGATGACTTATACCGACACAAATGTCAAACCCTGCCTCAGATTATATCAAACCCATCAAGGTATATAACAGAAGCCGACAAGGCGGTGTTTCAAAGTTATAAGATTTTTAAAGAACATTTCGGCAGAGTTTCCTTTGTTTTTCGGACTATCCAAAATAACCCTGTACACAGCAAATACCAACAAAGGCCACACAGGGCCAACAGAACAACATATACATGCGCGAGCCGACAAGGCTTCCATAACGAAAGAGATCATAGGGATACAACTGTACAGAAGTAGGCACACACACCCACAAATAAGTCTACGGACCTCTAAACAGACCGAATGAATCATATGGCGGGACAGGGCCCCGCCGTACCCCAGAACAAATGTACACATACATAGTGAACAAAAGTATATGCCAAAAGTGTATGCTCTGAATAAAAGAGCACTCCAAAATAGCAGAATAAGGTCCTATACGGGCGGATCAGGAAACCTGTCGTCTGTACCTGCGCGGCATGAAAACGCAGCCCCCGAAGAAAGGGGGTCAGTACAAAATATGTACTAAATATGTAAAGCCTGAAGTACAGAAACAAAATCATAACCGGAAACAGAACGAACAGAAAAGGAATGCAAAATCCAGAATATCAAATGCATATTTTCAAAACATAAGAAGTGTGTACAAAATGCCATATCATATCCGGCCCCCGCCAAGGGACTCGGTAGACAGAACGTGGTCACCCTCCCGACACTGGTGCCACTACACATAAGGATCAGAATAGGGGATAACCCGTAACATAATGTATCATATCAGATCATAACATATCATATCAAATGTGTGTACATGGCACAACATACTCCACAACCCATGTACACGTATACCTGCCCCCTCACATCGAGGCATGGCGAACAATGCAGAGAAATACGCTTGACAACATATCCTGGCCCGGGCTCAGTGGGGGAAACATTGAGGCATCCACGAACGGAGTAGTGAGAAACTAAATGCAATAAAAATAACATATATATTTCCAGAGACTCAATGAGGCATATCGAATGACAAATCAAATCAATGAAATCGGACGGAATCATAGTAAATGAATTTCGAATGTCATAATGGGTTATGGAGGCATAATCTTTTCTGAGATCGTTTCCAAGATCCAAAACAATTTATAAGACTTAACGGAATATTTAAAACAATTTTTGAATAAGAGATAGAGGAGTAGTTCAAACGTTTCCTTTAAAGCAGTTCGAAGACAAGTCATAAATACAAAAGGGTAAAATCGAAAATAGTGGCCCACCTCGGAACAAATGAAGCGGTGGGCTCAAATTATGTATTTTTAGGCTTATGGGGTCACCTACAAAGGTCCTAGGGCATTCCATAACTTTCTAGGCAATTTGGGGAAATTTGCATAATTCTCCAACAAAGGATACTTAAAGAGTTCAATTCTATTGAACGAAAATGCGACAATTTCAAACGCGGATTCCGATGGACAGAATATTCCCCGAGGCGTAATTATAACCCTAGTACATCTAGGACATGCCAAGAGAAGAATCGGGATAGCTTTACATACCTTTCAAGCTCCTTACGCATTTCCAATCTCACTTCCCGTTTCGTCAAAAATCTGCAAATGGTCACATTTATTAAATGTCACCCATAAGGCCTTAGGGCTTAAATCTCAATTCAACACTTTTCTACAGAAATTTGGGCAGCATTTCCCCTATACATATAGCACCCCCGAGAATTCAACTCGGCCAAAACAATCAACAACAACAACAATCACAATATAATGCAACTAGTTCTACTTTCCGACATAGTGCAATAACGTTCATTCCGACTTCACACTTCCAACCCAATCTCAATGTTTTCATATTCATCATTAATCAAGATCATCGCAATGTAATCTGGAAGCATTTCATATCATATTTACAAAATATTCACAAAATATACCAAATATACAAACTTTCCATCAAAGTCATAATTCCTTCAAAGCTTCTAATCTATAACAAACATATTCATAACATGTTTCTATCTTCCAACTTCATCAACAATACTCATAATTTGCATTTTAACAACTTCATTTCCATAATGTCATAAAATCGTACTAAAACGACATAAGCTTCTACATTCCATTTCAATACAAACTTACGTCATTTTATCTTCATTACATTGCAAGCATCACAACAACACACTAACATGTTAAACAAACTTAATTCATTGCCATTCCACCAACCCCATACCACACGGCCAAACACCTATTTTTCAACTTCAACAAAATTTATTCAACTTTCATTTCCAATGTGAATTCCACCATAACCACAACTAGAATACAACATAATTTCAACTCACCATATATATACAACATATATACACACGGCCATATACTATATTTCATACCCACTTTACAAACTTTCATTTTTCCATACAATCAACTCATTCCCACATACTACAACACAAACAAGACTTCATAACACAACTAAAAGGGATGAATTCTTACCTTTTTTGTTACACCTCGGAAATTTTTCCGTACTTGTGTGATGAGTAGAACAATGAAGGACTTGAGTGTATGGTGTTTTACTAAATTCGAAATTGGCTAATTTTGCATTTTTGGAAATAATAAAGTTGCAGAAAAAAATTTCACCCAGTGGTCGTATATGGCACTATACGGCCCGTAAAGTGATTTACGGACCGTATAGTGCAATCGTCTTTCATTACGTCAAAAATCTCAAGATTCTGTTAAGTGCTGAAATGGTTAAAGACGACCCAGTTTACGGCCCGTAAACTGGTTTACGGACCGTAAACCAGGTCGTAAACTGCCATGTCCCTCAGCCAAGACTTCTTGTAAATGGTGAAAATGATTAAAAACGATTTGGAGGACGGCCCGTAAACTGGTTTACGAACCGTAAACCTTAGTCGTAAAGTACCATGACACACAGCCAAACCTTCTGTTCTTGAATTGCTTAAACACGATCATGGAAGACGGACCGTAAACCATAATACGGTCCGTAAACTGCAATTTACGACCACTGTTCACCCGACGAGAAATCATTAAACATCAGCTTTTGAGCTATTAAAAGGAACTTAGGCCTCATTTTATTTCATTCTTCATTCATACAAATCAAGAACACTTTAGAACTCTCCAAATACTTCCTCCATAAGAATCCAAGAGAATCAAGGAAAAAGCTAAAGATCAACAACACAAAACCTATGAAATCAAGTGCAAGAACACATCAAGGGATCATCTAAGTCAAGTAATTCCCAAGAAGGTGAAACTAGGGTTTTGTTTAAGTGAAGAATTTCAACTCAAGGGTTGTTCAACCGTTATCCAAGGTATGTTTCATGATCATTCTATGTTGTTTGAAGTATTGAAAAGCTTAGACACTTGAAATGTAGAAGAACATAGAAATGGACCATTATTGAGTGAATAGTGCCATAAATGAATGATAGTGGGATTGAATTATGAATGTTGAAGTGTTGTGAATACAAATACGTTATAAATGATGTTTATATCATGAAACAAGCATTAAACACATGAAAATGCAAGGACGAGTCATAAGGCTAATTATGAGGGAAATTGGAGGAAAATGGTGGATTTTGCTAAATGTACGTAAACGACGATTGTTGATTTCGATATTATGAGTAATGCTATGAATGTTGGGAGTTAATATAAAACATGGGAAAAATAGTATAAACAAGAGAAGCGCTGTCCGACTTCTCTTAGAATTAGCGACGCGTTCTTGTAGTTAGTATGCTAATGTTGATATGAATTCTTTATGAAGGTAACGACGCGATATTGAAGGAGAACGAGTGAGCGATATCTTAGCTAAAGGACCAAGGTATGTGAGGCTAGTCCCTTCTTCCTGATGGCATGAATCTTGTAGCAAGAAATTCCTATTCTCTTCATGAGTTCTTATAGTCCGAAAGGCTAAGAGTCTAACTCCTTAATGTCTATATAAGATGAGGAATACGATATGATGATGCTAGTATAATGACGATGTTAATTATCTCTTACACTCACCTTATGTACTAGTTCCTTCAATGTGAGGCAGGGTATCAATAGGTGTTCCATAATGGAATCGGGGGATCACGACCTTACGTCACCCCGATAAAATAAAGTTGATCTTGAGCCTTATGCATGTATTACAATGAGATAAGTATTTTATGATGAGTATATTATTATTATGAGCATTTTATGATAAGCATGACATGAGCATTTCACACCGTGCCTAGTTGGCCGGGCAGTCACCGCCAAGGCGGGCAGCTATACGGATACACCATGACCTTCGGGCATGGGCAGACACCACTAGTGGGCGGCATGAGATGGTACCCCGGACGTGGGAGGCCTGGACGCGGGCTAATATTATTGATTATCACATCGTTCCGACATGGACGGGCATCTTGCATATGATGCATATATGTTATGAGGATGAGTATGAGTAAGATGGCACGCATGATTTCCTTTATGATTATCAGACAGATCCAGATATTTCATGTTGATGTGATCACTATATTGTTGATGTTTTCATTCATTGTTTATGCTTCTCATACTCAGTACAACATTCGTACTGACGTCCTTTCTTCGGACGCTGTGTTCATGCCCACAGGTAGACAGAGAGGAGAGCTTGGCCCAGATCCTCAGTAGCAGTCAGCTGGTTGAAAGCACTCCATTGTCCGGAGGTGCTTAGGATTATCCTTTTGGTATATATATATGTATATTTTGGGCACGACGGAGTCTTGTTCCGTCCATGTATATACAGTATGTTAGTAGAGGCTCGTAGATACGCAGTGTGGGTTAGATGGTCTCACAAGACGTTTTCATATGCATGTATATTATTTTGATGGCCGAAAGGCAATTGTATATAAAGTATTTATGTTTGCTTAATTATGATTTTCCTACAACTGGTATGTAAATTGATAAAAGAGTATTAAATGAGCAAGATAAGTAGTAGAGTGAGCGGTGCTCGGTAACCAGCTCCGGGTACCCGTCGCGGCCCCTAACTGGGTCGTGACAGAAGTGGTATCAGAGCAGTTCGTCCTAGGAAGTGTCTACGAGCCGTGTCTAGTAGGGTCTTGATTATGGCGTGTTGCGCGCCACGCTAATAAACAAGAGGCTACAGGGCATTTAGGAAAATGACCATCCTTCTTCTCATGAAATCGTGCGATAGAGCCATGCTTAGGATTATGTTGTTCCTAAAAGTGAGTTATGGTTTCAGAAAATGTCGCCAAAGGGAAAAGCTACAGCTGCCCAGAAGGGCAAAGCTACGACAAAGAGGCAGGCGGAAAGAGAGCCTCCGGAAAATGTAGAGGAAAGCGAATCGCAAAGTGAGGCCGCGCCCAATGTAGGAGAGCAGGGAGGAGCCTCAGCTCCGATTCCTCCACCGGGTGTTTCGGGTCAACAAGTGTCCGAGGCCATCCATTTATTGACACAATTGGTTGCCGCTCAGGCACAACGACAGGATGCGGGTCCAAGGGATCGTTCAGCTAGCACGAGAGCCCGTGACTTTATGGCCTTAAATCCTCCAGAATTCTTTGGGTCAAAGCCAGATGAAGATCCGCAAAATTTTATCGATGAGATGTTGAGGACTTTAGAGATTATCCATGCTTCCGAGACCGAATCCGTGGAGTTGGCTTCTTATAGACTCTGCGATGTGGCGGTGTTATGGTATAAGAATTGGGTGATAACAAGAGGAGAAAATGTTCCACCTCCCGTGTGGCAAGAGTTTGTAGATGCCTTTATTCGTCACTACTTGCCACCCGAAGTCCGCCGAGCTAGAGCGGACAAGTTCCTGAATTTAAAGCAAAGAGGTATGAGTGCCCGGGAGTATAGCATGCAATTCAACTCATTGGCTCGATATGCTCCGACTATGGTGGCCGACATGGGAGACAGGATCTATAGATTTGTGAGTGGTCTGGGGCCACATTTGTACAGAGATTGTTTGACGGCCTCCTTGCAAGACGGGATGGATATTTCCCGGATACAGGCCCATGCTCAGAATCTCGAGGAACGACAATGACAGCAAAGAAGTGATCGTGATGGTGAAAGAAGACAAGGTAAGAGGGATAGATCTATGGGAGAGAAGAGTGAGTATAGAGAGGGATCGAGACAGACACATCCCAGGCACTCAGGTCAGTCCGCGACTAGTGCGCCTCCCAGATTCTCAGACGGAAGGTTCGATCGCTCTTTCCAGTCAGGGCAGGGTCAGAGTTCGAGGGCCCCAAGTTCTCAGTATCAGGGAGATTTTAGTCAGAGGAGACCTCCAGTACCGCGGTGTAGCCAGTGTGGCAAATTACATTCCGGACGGTGTCGTCAGGGTTCGGATGCTTGTTATGCTTGCGGGCAAGTTGGTCACATGATGAGAGATTGCCCCTCAGCGAGAGATAGAGCTGGGACTCAGCCTACAGGTTCAGCAGCGGGTTCTTCTTTAGCACGCCCGACAGCACAGACTCCTCAGACTACAGCAGGTAGAGGGGGAGCATCTACTTCAGGTGCTGTTCAGCCCTGTGTGTATGCTTTAGCTGGGCGACAGGATCTCGAGTCTTCCCCAGATGTTGTCACAGGTACCCTGACTATATTTTCCCGTGACGTATATGCTCTGATTGATCCAGGTTCTACCTTCTCATATATTACTCCGTATATCGCTGATTGTATTGGGGTGAGACCCGAGCCAATTAAACCTTTCGAAGTATTCACTCCGGTTGGTGATCCTGTAATAGCGAGGCAAGTATATAAGAACTGTGTAGTCATTATACGTGATCGTCAGACAAAGGCTGATTTGATTGAACTTGAGATGATAGATTTTGACGTAATTATGGGTATGGACTGGTTGGCGTCATGCTATGCTAATGTTTGTTGCCGGACAAAGGTAGTTCGATTCAAATTTCCGGGAGAGCCCATACTCGAGTGGAAGGGTAATACAGTTTCCCCAAAGGGTAGGTTTATTTCCTAACTTAAGGCGAGAAAGATGATAGCCAAGGGTTATATTTGTCATCTAGTTCGGGTTCATGACACGGAAGCGGAAGTGCCAACTTTCCAGTCTGTCCCGGTAGTGAATGAATTCCCAGATGTGTTTCCCGACGAGTTACCAGGCCTTCCTCCAGAAAGGGAAATCGATTTTGCTATTGATGTAGTACCCAACACCGAGCCTATTTCTATTCCTCCCTATCGAATGGCTCCAGCAGAGTTGAAAGAGCTAAAGGCACAGTTGAAAGACTTACTCGAGAAGGGTTTTATTAGACCCAGTTCATCACCGTGGGGAGCACCGGTCTTGTTCGTGCGAAAGAAAGATGGGTCGCTACGAATGTGTATCGATTATAGATAGTTGAACAAGGTGACTGTGAAGAACAGATATCCCCTTCCCAGAATCGACGACTTGTTCGATCAATTACAAGGTGCTAAGTGGTTTTCTAAGATAGACTTAAGATCGGGTTATCATCAAGTGAGGATCAGAGAAGAAGACATTCCCAAGACATCCTTCAGAACGAGGTACGGCCATTACGAGTTCCGAGTGATGTCGTTTGGGTTGACAAACGCCCCGACGGTGTTCATGAATTTAATGAATAATGTGTTCAGGCCGTTCTTGGATCTTTTTATGATAATGTTTATCGACGATATCCTGGTATATTCTCGCACAGAGTCAGAACATGCAGATCATCTAAGAATTGTTCTTGGCGTTCTTCGAGATCGGGAATTGTATGCAAAGTTTTCGAAGTGCGAGTTTTGGCTAAAATCCGTGGCATTTCTAGGTCATGTTATTTCAGATGATGGTATCCGAGTCAACACTCAGAAAATAGAAGCTGTGAAGACTTGGCCAAGGCCTACGACACCTACGGAAGTTCGTAGTTTTCTTGGGTTAGCAGGATATTACAGGAGATTTGTAGAGGGCTTCTCATCTATTTCAGCCCCATTGACGAAGTTAACTCAGAAGTTGGCTAAATTCCAGTGGAATGATGCCTGTGAGCGTAGTTTCCAAGAGTTGAAAAACAGGTTGACCTCAGCGCCAGTGCTAACACTTCCGGAAGGGTCCGATGGCTATGTCTTATATTGTGATGCCTCCGGTGTGGGAATAGGATGCGTATTGATGCAGCATGGGAGAGTCATTGCATATGCCTCGAGACAGTTGCGAAGGCATGAACAGAATTATCCGACTCATGATCTCGAATTGGCCGCGGTTATCCACGCCTTAAAAATATGGAGGCACTACTTGTATGGTGCACGTGTTGACATCTATACGAATCACAAAAGCCTCCAATATATTTTCAAACAGAAGGAGTTGAACCTGCGGCAAAGGCGATGGTTAGAATTACTAAAGGATTACGATGTGAACATTCTATATCATCCAGGGAAGGCGAATGTAGTGGCAGATGCACTTAGCCGCCGATCGATGGGTAGTTCATGTGGAGTTCCTTCGGAAAAGCAGGAAATGGTTCGCGAGCTCCATCAACTAGCAAGTCTCGGCGTACGTGCGACTGATGCAGGAGATGCAAGTATTAGCATCAATGACCCCACAGTTTCATCATTGAAAGCTAGAAGTGAAGGAACGGCAATATGAGGATTCCCAGCTAAGCCATTATCGAGATCTAGCTCACGAAAAAGAAAAGTCTCCATTCGAAGTTTCCATAGAAGGGGTCCTTAGATATCGGGGCAGGTTATGTGTACCGGATGTGGCAAACTTACGCCAACGAATTTTAGAGGAAGCACATTATTCCCGGTATTCTATTCATCCAGGTGCAACCAAGATGTACCACGACCTTAAGTTGCTATATTGGTGGGATGCCATGAAGCGAGACATAGCGGGGTTTGTAGCCCAATGTTCAAATTGTCAGCAAGTGAAAGCCACACATCAAAAGCCAGGAGGTTTATCGCAAGCAATGGAAATTCCTACGTGGAAATGGGAAGAAATTAATATGGATTTTGTGGTAGGATTACCCCGTACGCGAGGGAAGTATGATTCTATATGGGCGATCGTGGACAGGCTCACAAAAGCAGCTCATTTTCTCCCCGTCAGGACTACGTATTCAGCGGAAGACTATGCTAAATTGTATCTCAAGGAGATTGTACGACTTCATGGTATTCCTTTGGCCATTATCACAGATAGAGGGGCGTAGTTCACAGCCAAGTTCTGGAAGTCCTTTCAAGAAGGTCTAGGTACTCGAGTTAAGCTCAGCACGGCGTTCCACCCACAGACCGACGGGCAAGCCGAGCGCACTATTCAGACCTTAGAAGATATGCTACGAGCATGTGTGCTGGACTTCGGTGGTAGTTGGGATGAGCATTTGCCTCTTATTGAATTTGCCTATAATAACAGCTATCATTCCAGTATCCAAATGACCCCGTATGAAGCCTTATATGGAAGAAAATGTAGATCTCCAATTGGATGGTTTGAAACCGGAGAAGTACAATTGATAGGCCCCGACTTGGTCCAACAAGCAGTTGAAAAGGTTAAAGTGATTCGAGAACGACTGTTAACAGCTCAAAGTCGCCAAAAGTCTTATGCGGACAACCGCCGACGGGATTTAGAATTTCAAGCTAATGATTGGGTATTCCTGAAACTTTCACCAATGAAGGGAGTAATGAGGTTCGGTAAAAAGGGGAAATTGAGTCCAAGATACATTGGACCTTATCGAATCATCCGCAAGGTGGGAAGAGTAGCCTATGAGTTGGACTTGCCTTCAGAGCTCGAATCTGTACACCCAGTATTCCATGTTTCGATGCTCCGCAAGTGTATTGGAGATCCCACGAGGATTGTTCCGATTGATGATGTACAAGTGATAGAGAAGTTGATATACGAAGAAGTTCCCATTGCTATTTTGGATAGACAAGTGCGAAGGCTTCGGAATAAAAAGGTTGCTTCAGTCAAAGTGCTATGGCGGAACAATAATCGGGAAGAAATTACTTGGGAAGCGGAGGAAAAGATGAAATCTATGTACCCCCATTTGTTCCAATCCCCAGAAGAGATTCAAGATGAGACGTCGACGATATGAGGTATGAATGTTTTAATTTTATGTTTTTGATCGTGTGTGGCCATAAATGTGTTGATAATATGATATAGCCCTGTGAGGCGATGATATTATGGGTCGATGTGGTAAAGTGGTAGTGCCAAAGTAAAAAGGGAACTCGGGCAAAATTTTTCTAGAATCCCCGAGTGTCGAATATTCGAGGACGAATGTTCCAAAAGGGGGGAAGAATGTTACACCTCGGAAATGTTTCCGTACTTGTGTGATGAGTAGAACAATGAAGGACTTGAGTGTATGGTGTTTTACTAAGTCGAGAATGGCTATTTTGCATTTTTGGAAATAATAAAGTTGCAGAAATATTTTTCACCCAGTGGTCGTATATGGCACTATACGGCCCGTAAAGTGATTTACGGACCGTATAGTGCAATCGTCTTTCATTACGTCAAAAATCTCAAGATTCTGTTAAGTGCTGAAATGGTTAAAGACGACCCAGTTTACGGCTCGTAAACTGGTTTACGGACCGTAAAACAGGTCGTAAACTTCCATGTCCCTCAGCCAAGACTTCATGTAAATGGTGAAAATGATTAAAAACGACATGGAGGACGGCTCGTAAACTGTTTTACGGACCGTAAACCTCAGTCGTAAAGTGCCATGACACTCAGCCAAACCTTCTGTTCTTGAATTGCTTAAACACGATCATGGAAGATGGACCGTAAACCACAATACGGTCCGTAAACTGCAATTTACGACCACTGTTCACCCGACGAGAAATCATTAAACATCAGCTTTTGAGCTATTAAAAGGAACTTAGGCCTCATTTTATTTCATTCTTCATTCATACAACTCAAGAACACTCTAGAGCTCTCCAAATACTTCCTCCATAAGAATCCAAGAGAATCATGGAAAAAGCTAAAGATCAACAACACAAAAACTATGAAATCAAGTGCAAGAACACATCAAGGGATCATCTAAGTCAAGTAATTCCCAAGAAGGTGAAACTAGGGTTTTGTTTAAGTGAAGAATTTCAACTCAAGGGTTGTTCAACCGCTATCCAAGGTAAGTTTCATGATCATTCTATGTTGTTTGAAGTATTGAAAAGCTTAGACACTTGAAATGTAGAAGAACATAGAAATGGACCATTATTGAGTGAATAGTGCCATAAATGAATGATAGTGGGATTGAATTATGAATGTTGAAGTGTTGTGAATACAAATACGTTATAAATGATGTTTATATCATGAAACAAGGGTTAAACGCATGAAAATGCAAGGACGAGTCATAAGGCTAATTATGAGGGAAATTGGAGGAATATGGTGGATTTTGCTAAATGTATGTAAACGACGATTGTTGATTTCGATATTATGAGTAATGCTATGAATGTTGGGAGTTAATATAAAACATGGGAAAAATAGTATAAACAAGAGAAGTGATGTCCGACTTCTCTTAGAATTAGCGACGCGTTCTTGTAGTTAGTATGCTAATGTTGATATGAATTCTTTATGAAGGTAACGACGCGATATTGAAGGAGAACGGGTGAGCGATATCTTAGCTAAACGACCAAGGTATGTGAGGCTAGTCCCTTCTTCCTGATGGCATGAATCTTGTAGCACGAAATTCCTATTCTCTTCATGAGTTCTTATAGTCCGAAAGGCTAAGAGTCTAACTCCTTAATGTCTATATAAGATGAGGAATACGATATGATGATGCTAGTATAATGACGATGTTAATTATCGCTTACACTCACCTTTTGTACTAGTTCCTTCAAGGTGAGGCAGAGTATCAATAGTTGTTCCATAATGGAATCGGGGGATCACGACCTTACGTCACCCCGATAGAATAAAGTTGATCTTGAGCCTTATGCATGTATTACAATGAGATAAGTATTTTATTATGAGTATATTATTATTATGAGCATTTTATGATAATCATGACATGAGCATTTCACACCATGCCTAGTTGGCCGGGCAGTCACCGCCAAGGCGGGCACCTATACGGATACACCATGACCTTCGGGCATGGGCGGACACCACTAGTGGGCGGCATGAGATGGTACCCCGGACGCGGGAGGCCTGGACGCGGGCTAATATTATTGATTATCACACCGTTCCGACATGGACGGGCAGCTTGCATATGATGCATATATGTTATGAGGATGAGTATGAGTAAGATGGCACGCATGATTTCCTTTATGATTATCAGACAGATCCAGATATTTCATGTTGATGTGATCACTATATTGTTGATGTTTTCTTTCATTGTTTATGCTTCTCATACTCAGTACAACATTCGTACTGACGTCCTTTCTTCGGACGCTGTGTTCATGCCCACAGGTAGACAGAGAGGAGAGCTTAGCCCAGATCCTCAGTAGCAGTCAGCTGGTTGAAAGCACTCCATTGTCCGGAGGTGCTTAGGATTATCCTTTTGGTATATATATATGTATATTTTGGGCACGACGAAGTCTTGTTCCGTCCATGTATATACAGTATGTTAGTAGAGGCTCGTAGATACGCAGTGTGGGTTAGATGGTCTCACAAGATGTTTTCATATGCATGTATATTATTTTGATGGCCGAAAGGCAATTGTATATAAAGTATTTATGCTTGCTTAATTATGATTTTCCTACAACTGGTATGTAAATTGATAAAAGAGTATTAAATGAGCAAGATAAGTAGTAGAGTGAGCGATGCTCGGTAACCAGCTCCGGGTACCCGTCGCGGCCCCTAACTGGGTCGTGACATTTTTCCCAAGTCTTCTTCACTTGAATATGTGATCAAATTGAGGAACCAACTGCTCCTTCTTCCGAAACCACTACACCAAGTTGTAGAGGGACCTTAAATTAGTAGGAATTCAACAAGAAAATAATTTTAAAGGTAAGATTTTGAGGGTTGAATTTTCTATGGCCAAACCCGAAATGGGTTAGTTGTTGTTCTTGTTTTGTTTGTTCTTTCTCCTTCTAGGTTTCTTGAATCATCTAAGGGAAAATGATCCCTTTATAATTAATATAAGCACATGGGGAAAATATTCATTAACTCATGGGTTGGGCCAAGTGCTTTGGCCGGCCACCCCTTGAAGTATTGGGCCTCATTTTTCCATTCCATTATTTTGGCCCAATGACTTATAGTCCACGTTTTGTAATTTCCGAAAGTAATTTCCGAAATTCCAATTTTTGCCCTTGGCCTTCTCCAATACTTCCTTATTAATATTCTTTCATAAACAACTCATGTGTTAACTAAATTTAATTATGACCTTATTTCTCACAAGTCACAATTATTTCCAATTTTCCAAATATGCGAAAACACGGGATATAACAAATAGTGTGTTTGTGATACTCCGGGTCAGTTGGGAGAAAATATATGGTAAATTGAGTCGAAATGTTGAGTTGGAATTATCAATAAGAACAAATAGGACAATTCTCAATGTATATGTTATATGTTTCCTACGATAGCCCTGAGGTGTGTTAGATTACTTATTCGATAGGATCATTGAATAAGGGGGGTTTTACCAGAAGAATATTACACCTTTGAACCTTCATTTTTGTATCATTGTGGCTATAGCGAATTTCCAACAGTTTACCAAAGGGTTATGAAATTGTCACGACCCGGCTAGGGGGCCGCGACGAGCACCCGGTGCTACCCCACCCGAGCACCCCCTTATCGTACATAACATAACATCTAGGTGAACCATAAGTCAATTCGTGCTTTCCTTATCGTTAATCATATTGATCCCATTAGACGACCATCATCATTTAACATATCATAGGCATCTATGCCACATCATAAGTACAAGGCCGAAGTGGCTAACAAAAGACATACAAAACATGGGCCGACATGGCCGAACATCTCTACCCACATACATATGACTACGACCCTCTAAGAGTATGACGTATCGTATGAGCGGGACAGGACCCCGCTATGCCCATAGTTATATACACAAAAGGATAAGTACCCAAAAGCTACGGCTCCGAAAGAAATGGAGCTCTGCTATGCAATCTCTGAATAAACAGCTATGGATCAAGTCTGTCTCCCTGTGCACCTGCGGGCATGACGCAGCGTCCACAAACAAAAGGACGTCAGTACGAAGAATGTACTGAGTATGTAAAGCATGATCAACATCAATATAGAAGCATAATAGATATCGTATGAAAATAGCATAGGAGGGGAGACAGTAATATCATCATCATCATGTCGCTTACTTGCATACATCATCGTTCGTATCCCATAATAATACTCGTACCATACTTGTGCTCATATTCGTATACATGTCCTTATTCGTATCCTTATACATAATCTTATCACATTCATATTCATATTATATACATAGTCATTTCATATACATAGCATTTACATAGCATACCCGACCTCATAGGATAGGTGTCTTATACATGCTTGGCCAACCAAGGCTCAAGGTCATACATACCTGGCCCTACCAAGGCATCAGGGTTATCCGTACCATCTGCAGAGGTGTGCGCGCATTTCGTAATCGTATACATACTTTATACATTGTCATATACATATAGTCTTACCCGGCCTCATAAGCTCAGGGGTTTTATCATAGCCCTTCGAAGGCATACATATACATATATCATAGCTCGTAAGAATCTCTAATCGCATTTTACTCTCATCATCATTATCGTTACATCTACATTATAGACTTACTCGTCATACGAGGAACATAGTATAATCATAGTACATATCAAGGGTCGTGAGCTTATGAGCTCGGAATGTCAACCATGTGAAGACAACATACTCATATAGAGGAATTACGAATTTGGCCAAGAACCATGCCTTAAGAAAGAAGGGTTAGCCTTACATACCTTTCCGTCGAACTACTCTACACTTGCACGTTCCCTTCCAATGCTAGCGTTTATACCTTCATTAATATCATAACAATGGCCATTAGTTATTCACATTATCCACATTATCTAGATTCCTCAATTTGCCTCTAATTCACCCACATTCATGGTCATAACACCCATCTTCGTCCGTTCGTCTAAAGTGTTTAGTTCATGATCTTAATACCATTTATAACACATTCATATCACAACACAATAACATTCATAACTCAATTCAAACTATTTCTCAAAATGTCACTATTCATCATTCATGACCTAGTTGACCACATGTTCTACAATCGATGTATTTTAATTCTCCAATACCTTAAACATCTTGTAAAAATCATGAATCTTACCTTAGAAGTTGTAGGAACAATCTTTGGTTGATACTCTTCTTTGAGCAAAACCCTAGTTTTTCTCCATTTGGATTTATTGACTTGGATGATCCTTGATGATTCCCATACCCTTGATTCACTTGTCTTAATGTTATTGATGGCTTATAATCCTTGAAAACTCATATAATAAATATAGAGAGAAGTTTTAGAGAGAAGTGGTGTAATGTTGTAATGAAATAAAATAAGTCTTGATCCTCATATTTAATGAATTGGAAAATTTGTGCTGGGTGAACAGTGGTCGTCCATGGAGGTTTACGGTCTGTATTCCACTTTACGGACCGTCCCTCGTGGTCGTAATTAAGCTTAAGCAGGACCAGAAACTTTGGCCTGCATGCATGGTGATTTACGACCATGGTTTACGGGCCGTAAATCACTTTACGGTCCGTCCACCAGGTCGTATTATACCTCTTCCTCAACTGGCAGAAAGTTGAAGTTTGGCATGCCAGTTTACGACCTGGCAGTTTACGGACCGTATACCAGTTTACTGTCCGTATTTGCACTTTACAACCACTGGCAGAAAGTTGAAGCTTTTGCATGGCCATTTACGACTGCCAGTTTACGGACCGTATTGCACTTTACGGTCCGTATTTTGCAATATACGACCAGTGGGCAGTTTTGCCAACTTTCAATTTTTCTCATTTCTCGACTTTTCATTCTAGTCATCCACATCCCTTTACATACATTTCCCATGAAACATTATACACTGGCACTCCTCGCACACATCATTAGTTCACTTACTTGCGTACCAACAAAAAATTTTCCGAGGTGTAACATTCTACCCCCCTTGGGAACATTCGTCCTCGAATGTTAAAGGCTTGGGGAATTCTATAAAAATTTCGCCAGAGTTTCCTCTGTAATGTGGCACTACCACCCTGCCACAAAAACCCACAATAACAATGCCTCACAGGACAATAATACAACAACACTAGAAATTTGGCCACACACGACCTGAATATATAAAAAGGAAAACATGCATACCTTATGATCTCGACGGCTCATCTTGGACTTCTCCCAATGACTGAAATAAATGTGGGTATTTGGACCACATATTCTCTTCCACTTCCCATGTCATTTCCTCTCGATTGTTATTTCTCCACAGAACTTTAATTGAGGCCACTTCTTTATTTCTAAGCCTCCGTACTTGCCTATCTAATATGGCAATGGGTATTTCATCATAAGTTAGCTTTTCTGTCACTTGAATATCATTTACTGGGACGATCCTAGTAGGATCTCCAACACACGTCCGAAGCATCGAGACATGAAATACTGGATGGACTGACTCTAAATCTGGAGGTAGATATAGCTCGTAGGCCAATTTGCCTATTTTGCGCACAATTTCGTATGGCCCAATATACAGGGGACTGAGATTGAGCCGCACTCTGGGACTCATCTTCCTCTACTACCGGTGGCAGTGCTCTTTCAGCCCGCTTTTCTGCCACCGTCTTGCCCTTTTGGGCTGCTGTAGCCTTTTTCTTTTTAGGCATCTCTGAAATACACAACACACGATTTAGGAACAAGAATTTCTTACATCATAGCTCTATCGCACGATTCATATGAAGAAAGAAGGTCATATATTCCTAAAATGTCCGCAGCTTCCTGTTTATAAGTGTGGCGCGCAACACACCCATAACCAAGAATCTACTAGACACGGCTCGTAGACACATCCTAGGACTGAACTGCTCTGATACCACTTTTGTCACGACCCGGCTAGGTGGCCGCGACGAGCACCCGGTGCTACCCCACCCGAGCACCCCCTTATCGTACATAACATAACATCTAGGTGAACCATAAGTCAATTTGTGCTTTCCTTATCGTTAATCATATTGATCCCATTAGACGACCATCATCATTTAACATATCATAGGCATCTGTGCCACATCATAAGTACAAGGCCGAAGTGGCTAACAAAAGACATACAAAACATGGGCCGACATGGCCGAACATCTCTACCCACATACACATGACTACGAGCCTCTAACAGTATGACGTATCGTATGAGCGGGACAGGACCCCGCTATGCCCATAGTTATATACACAAAAGGATAAGTACCCAAAATCTACGGCTCCGAAAGAAATGGAGCTCTGCTATGCAATCTCTGAATAAGCAGCTATGGATCAAGTCTGTCTCCCTGTGCACCTGCGGGCATGACGCAACGTCCACAAACAAAAGGACGTTAGTACGAAGAATGTACTGAGTATGTAAAGCATGATCAACATCAATATAGAAGCATAATAGATATCGTATGAAAATAGCATAGGAGGGGAGACAATAATATCATCATCATCATGTCGCTTACTTGCATACATCGTCGTTCGTATCCCATAATAATACTCGTACCATACTTGTGCTCATATTCGTATACATGTCCTTATTCGTATCCTTATACATAGTCTTATCACATTCGTATTCATATTATATACATAGTCATTTCATATACATAGCATTTACATAGCATACCCGACCTCATAGGATCGGTGTCTTATACATGCTTGGCCAACCAAGGCTCAAGGTCATACATACCTGGCCCTACCAAGGCATCAGGGTTATCCGTACCATCTGGAGAGGTGTGCGCGCATTTCGTAATCGTATACATACTTTATACATTGTCATATACATATAGTCTTACCCGGCCTCATAAGCTCGGGGTTTTATCATAGCCCTTCGTAGGCATACATATACATATATCATAGCTCGTAAGCATCTCTAATCTCATTTTACTCTCATCATCATTATCGTTACATCTACATTGTAGACTTACTCATCATACGAGGAACATAGTATAATCATAGTACATATCAAGGGTCTTGAGCTTATGAGCTCGGAATGTCAACCATGTGAAGACAACATACTCATATAGAGGAATTAGGAATTTGGCCAAGAACCATGCCTTAAGAAATAAGGGTTAGCCTTACATAACTTTCGGTCGAACTACTCTACACTTGCACGTTCCCTTCCAATGCTAGCGTTTATACCTTCATTAATATCATAACAATGGCCATTAGTCATTCACATTATCCACATTATCTTGATTCCTCAATTTGCCTCTAATTCACCCACATTCATGGTCATAACACCCATCTTCGTCCGTTCGTCTAAAGTGTTTAGTTCAAGATCTTAATACCATTTATAACACATTCATATCACAACACAAAAACATTCATAACTCAATTCAAACTATTTCTCAAAATGTCACTATTCATCATTCATGACCTAGTTGACCACATTTTCTACAATCCATGTATTTTAATTCTCCAATACCTTAAACATTGTGTAAAAATCATGAATCTTACCTTAGAAGTTGTAGGAACAAGCTTTGGTTGATAATACTCTTCTTTGAGCAAAACCCTAGTTTTTTTCTCCATTTGGATTTCTTGACTTGGATGATCCTTGATGATTCCCTTACCCTTGATTCACTTGTCTTAATGTTATTGATGGATTATAATCCTTGAAAACTCATATAATAAATGTAGAGAGAAGTTTTAGAGAGAAGTGGTGTAATGTTGTAATGAAATAAAATAAGTCTTGATCCTCATATTTAATGAATTGGAAAATCTGTGTTGGGTGAACAGTGGTCGTCCATGGAGGTTTACGGTCCGTATTCCACTTTACGGACCGTCCCTCGTGGTCGTCATTAAGCTTAAGCAGGACCAAAAACTTTGGCCTGCATGCATGGTGATTTACGACCATGGTTTACGGGCCGTAAATCACTTTACGGTCCGTCCACCAGGTCGTATTATACCTCTTCCTCAGCTGGCAGAAAGTTGATGTTTGGCATGCCAGTTTACGACCTGGCAGTTTACGGACCGTATACCAGTTTACGGTCCATATTTGCACTTTACGACCACTGGCAGAAAGCTGAAGCTTTTGCATGGCAGTTTACGACTGCCAGTTTACGGACCGTATTGCACTTTATGGTCCGTATTTTGCAATATACGACCACTGGGCAGTTTTGCCAACTTTCAATTTTTCTCATTTCTCGACTTTTCATTTTAATCATCCACATCCCTTTACATACATTTCCCATGAAACATTATACACTCGCACTCCTCGCACACATCATTAGTTCACTTACTTGCATACAAACGGAAAATTTTCCGAGGTGTAACAGAAATTCTCAAAAATTATGAAGTCTTTAATGAGTCGACGAGGGACACCTATGACCGGACATCGCAGATTAAATTTATCTATACTTTGCAGACGTGAATCAATACCATTATCATGGTCATATGGAAGAAAGGAAGCGGGAGAGATTTGCAAACCATGTGAGACTTAATACCATTATTGAGCAAGAAAAAGGATCGACGAGTCCGAGTATCAAGGAGGATCATTTCAGGAAATTAACTCACTTATATCTCTTAAAAGGATATTCCTGAGGAATCAAGGGAGTATTGCAACCGAGACTCATGACTATGAAGGAAACTCGTTTTCAACTATTCAAAAGGAATGTTATAGATAGTGCATGTCAGAGGATTAAAATGATCAAGAAGGATGTACGCTATGGACTATGCGACCTAAATAAAGATTGGAAGTGGACCTATAAGAATTAGAAGAGAGAAGAAGAGGAACCAATCTGCGATGGTAAACCTACCTAAGAGATAGATAGCTCCTATTCTACAGTGTTACAGGAAAGATAACTCCAGAACAAGAAAAACTCGACTTAAGCTTCAAGTGTAGGTGGATATAGTAAGTTGCAGTCAATTACGGAAGTAGATAAATTATGACCACATTCTCTGGAAATTCAATATTACCTGAAGTCAGGTGGAGAATGGTATTAAGTTAAGCAAAGAGAGCCACATCATGAGCACAAGTTCTAGTAAGAATTGGTTCGTTATAATATCATCATAACCAATATACTTATACAAGGACTAGTTTAACATTCGAGGACGAATGTTCTAAAGGGGGGAAGGATGTCACATCCCGTATTTTCATGCGTTGGAAAGCGTGCGAGTTAAATGACACTAGTAACGGAAACGAGGTTATCCTCCAAGCTTATAGGTGGTTAGAGTGAGTACATATGTATCATAAGGATTAGAAGTTAAACAAATTGAAGAAATAAGTTTCATCAAGGTTCGAAATTTATTTGAATGAAATACGGTCCAAGCTATAACATCCCGTATTTTTTGACTAGGAAATTGAACCATCCAACATGAACAAATTTAACCGGGCCTGAAGGATTTGGTCATATTCAAGCATGCAAACCAAACGCTCGGTGTATAAAAGGATGAGGTCTCAAAATGATTTAAGACGGAAAAATGTGACGACAATGATTGGAGATAATATTTGGTATGTGCATAAAAAGGTTATGGACTAGTGTTACACTACATGATCATGATAATGAGTATAAAAAATATGTTAAAGTGATTATTGTCACGACCCAACCCCGTGGGCCGCGACTGGCACCCTACTTAGGCACCCCAAACAGCCTCACAAACCAGATCATCATATTCAGACTCATTCAGACTTAACATACGTTATTCGAACTGAAAACTAATAGCAGACGTCACACAAGCATTGAACAAACACTTATCTTAAGCGGTCGCCCGTGCAGGACAGTCATATCAAAATCAGAAAGGTGGCGGAATATACATCGCCCAAATGCACACACATACACACGTACAAACTTATGGGCCGTCTTGGCTATAATAGCATACGGGCCGCTTAAGAACGTAAAACAGAACCACATACGAACACACCGGACCCACGACCCACAAATATGACTACAGGCCTCTAAAAAAACAGAACATACGAAGATATGACGGGACAGGGCCCCGCCGTACCCACACAGCCACAAATATACAGAATCCACACACAGCAAAAGGTATGTACCAAAAGTTAAGCTACGGATCAAGAGGAGCTCTCCAAAATAGCAGAATAGGTAGCCTAAACCGGAGGATCACCCAAACGAGCTTCTGTACCTGCGGGCATGAAACGCAGCCCCCCGAAGAACAGGGGGTCAGTACGGGAGAAGTACTGAGTATGTAAAGCAGAAGGTACAGAAATCACAATCCTAACTGGAGTCAGAAGGAACAAACACAAACGTCAAAGTAGCAAATCAAACCTGTACGGAAGATAAATGTACAAATGCAAATAAAAATCATGTATAGGGCTTAGGAACGTGGTCACCCCCGACGCTGGTGCCACAACACATCATACTCCAGAAGTTTTTCAAATCTCCGTACAGTCTCCAGACAAATCGTATCACACACGTACCACATCATCAGAACATATCAAATGCCATATCACATCATAACTCCATAGACGGTAACCGGCCCTATGGCGAGGCCTCGGAAACCGTAACACATCATACTTCCGCATACGGTATAGCGCGCACGATCACAAAGCCGGCCCGGGTACTGACGAACGAAATCATAGCGAATGGCACGAACGGAGTAGTGCAGAAACCATATGCATATCAAAAGTAATTTACAAGACTCGACATATAATTACATATAGGCATATACCGACGCCAGAAGGCTCGGGGTAGGAGTCAGGGCGATCAAAATTTATATATGGAAGTTACGAAGTTCCAAACTGCAAAACCTTTGAAAAGCAATTCACAGATCATTTTCCGAAAATCTAACATCATTCATAGTACAAAACGTTCAATAACGATACAGGAAATTTCAAACGGACCTTTGAGTCATAGGCAAATGATTACTTTTCATATCGAACGAAAATGAGCCAAACAACCAAATAAGGGAAGCCTCGGGGCTTGCGGGCCCACCTTGAGTCAAATCGAGGCGGCGGACACAAATCACAGACTTTAGGCTCCATAAAGCCATCTACGAAAGTTTCGGAGAGATTCGGACACAATAGCAAAAGTTATGAAGGTTTGAACATTCTTTCAACCAAATGTAAGGAATAGGCTTCAATTGCGCTGAATGAATAGTGGCCAAAATTAAACTTGGGTTTCCAAGAACAGAATTATCCCCGAGGGTCCGATCTTAAACTAGTATAACTAGGACATGCCAAAAGAAAGAAAGGTAGGCTTTACATACCTGGATTGCGCCTTACGCTCGTCAAATCTCAATTCCCGTTTCGTCCAAAAACTGCAAATGGTCACTTTTACCAGTTACTATTCATGAAAGTTAACATTTTGATCTTTGGGTTATACTTGGCTACCGAAATTTCGGCAGCACTTCCCCTATAACTTTGACACCCCGAGAATTTAACTCGGCTCGGAATATTCAACAACAACCCACCAACAATCACCAACAACATCAACAATCACAATAAAAACATAATATGATACTATTAGTCTACTTTCCAATATAATGCCATAATTCTTCCAACACTTCCAAATCAATGCAAACTTATTATTTTCATATTCATCATCCATCAAAATCATTACAACATACGTCGGAGGCATATCATACCTTTTTCACAAGATATCCACAAGATATGCAAAACATACAACCTTTCCATTAAGCCACTACTTATCCAATTTTTTCATTCATTCACACATACTATAACATACATACATATTTTTCATGGCATAAAAAGGGTAAAATTCTTACCTCTCCTTCAAGTTTTCACTTGGCACCAAACTTGTCCTCTTGCCAAACTAATTGTACCAAGTTGTAGAAGACTTTGCACTTAGTAGTATTCCCACAAGAATTGAATTTCAAACTCAAGGATTAGGCTCCAAAATTTTTCTTTCTTTTCTTTCTTTTTCTTCTCTCAAACCCGAAATGCCCCCTTTTCTTTACCTCTTGTTCTTTCTTTGTTTTTTTTCTTGAACATTCTTAGGATAAGGATGACATATATAATTCCACAAGGAAATTATTTAATCCATGGGCTTTGGGTCAAGCCTTGGCCGGTTGGGCCTCTTGGTTTTGGGCCTCATTTTTTTAATTTTTTTGAGTCCAAAATTGTTGGTTACATATTGTAATTCACGGGGCAAGTTTCCAAAATTCCAATTTTGCCCTTGGCCACCTTTCGTAATTCCACACCATTGCATTCATAACCTACACACGCATACCAAGTAAGGTCCAATTGTGGCCTTATTCCTCACAAGTCAATTTATCTTAAATCTTTCGAATAAACAAAATGTCGGATGTAACATCCTCCCCCCCTTTAAAAACATTCGTCCTCGAATGTTAATTTGACTTTATGGGGAGTCATATACTACTTCGGGAGGATTCTCTTTATAGTCGTCCTTTGTTGACTTTCTGACATGGCTTCTCCACCAACATTATGGGGTAATTTTTCACATCACTGATTCAAATGCCTTCATAATACATTTTCTCATACCCCACGTAATCACCGAACCATAAGCTATATTCTTGTAATGAACGAACACTTTCCAGACATGACAGTCAATATCATTTCTTGTTACACTGCTGAGTTCCCTACCACATTATCGTAATCCCACTTCACTTCACACCAGACACTTCATGCCAAACAGATTCAGAACTAGGGCCGGACGCGTATAAGCATATCGGACGGATTCGTAATCGGAGGTAGACGCACTAAATTATGGCGGACGGATTCATAGTCAATATCAGAGGTACGGAAGTATGTCAGACAAATCTGAGATCGGAGTCAGACGTACAGAGAGGTATCAGACAGAAACGTATTCAGAATCAGACGTACAAAGATTTATCAGACGGAAACATAATCAAGCTCAGAAATACAGAGGCGTAATAGGCAGAGCCTTATCGGAATCGGGAGTGCAGAAATACAACAGATAGAATCCGAATTAGAATCAAATCGCTCCTATTAAGGCTCCAATGATTCATGAAAATTTCCCTTTATTTGTAATCTAGTTTGCCAAGTGATCATACAAATCGTCCTGCGTGTCGCTCATCGACTCCTTCAGAAATTCCTCTTATTCACACTTCTTATCTTTCATCATTCACAACATTAGTCGCCTGGACTCGGCTCTTGACCCATATGGGCACCAAACGAAAATCGTACACACACACATACACACATTTACTAATACCTTACTGGCAAACGTCTCTAACTGTTATTCAAATTCGTTCAATTTCCCGAGCGGTGTTGCACCCTTTTCCTTTTTGCCCACTTGATCCGCCTCATTCGGCGCGACTCTTGTAAGGGCATTAATTACCCCACACATTCTATTTTCCTTTTGGTTACCCCAAATTTCCATTTATATTTATCATACTTTCACTTGTGAGAAACTTTGCATTACTTCCCAGGGGGTCACCCAACCCAGAATTGCTCTGGCTTGAGCTCGCTTAACCCCGAAACTTTCATGCATTTCGACGCGTTAGGGCTGATATAATTTTGGCGATCGCCCCGCACGACCTTTGTCACGAAATTTTAGAGAAAATCGGGGTCTTAGCAAATTTTCGGAAAAGTTTTATAGCGGGTTCCACTCCGACCCAAAAGGGTCGTTTGGCCCTCAGGCTATATGGTTATCGCTTTAGCCTGCCAAATTCCCTATACTCGCCTCCCACCTGAATAGATAGCCGCCTCGAATATTTCATTGATTCAGATTCTTACCCTACTTTTGCTGACACGCAGAAAGAGAATATCGCATAATATACTGGAATACAGACCTATCATTGCACATATTCATTCAGAAAAAAAAAGGTTAGTAATATACCTGGGTCTGCGTTTGGTGGTGCCTCTGGGTCCCGCCGACCAGTCAAAGCGTATATGCGGTTCGAGGGACCCCTAGAATCTGAGCACCCACCACGGCCTCTACCGCGGCCCGCTGGGGCTGGCATACCTCGCCCCGTGGAGCGCGTGGCCGAAGGGGTAGATGGCGAACCAGCAACGGATCTCGTCGGCTGTGCTGCGCTACCAGAACCGCCTGCCCACGGACAGTCTCGCATGATATGGCCCTGGCGGCCGCAAGCAAAACAGGCCCCTGTGGCCCTGAAGCACTCACCTGGTCGCGATCTTCCACAATACGAACACGGGGGCATAGGTGGCCTAGTCTGACCGGGACCCCTGCTCGCCTGAGGACGTGGGGCTCTAGAACTCTGGTCTGCCCTGGACGGTCCTGCGCCATCAAATCGCTTACTAGCAGACTGTGTGTCCCGGCCTAACGGAGGGAAGTACCCACTGGACTGAGGCTGAGGCTGCCCGCCCCGAGAATCTCCAGAATACCCCGCTGATCTGGCCCTCTTGGGCCGTCTCCCATCATACTCTCTGCTGGGCCGATCTGCTCGGTGCCGGTTCTCCATCCCCTGGGCGTAGGCCTGTATACGGGCAATGTCCATGTCTGTCTGCAATGACACCGCCATACAGCCGTCGATCAAGTAACGATCCAACCCCATAACATATCTGTGCATCCGATCAGACATATCTGCTACCACGGCAGGTGCATACCGGGCCAGGGAATCAAACTCCAGATTATATTCACGAACGCTTCGACCCCTCTGCTGCAGATGTAAAAACCGATCAGCTCGTTCCCGTCGTAACTCTGGGGGCAGAAAGTGGCGGGTGAAAGCAGTCACAAACTGATCCCACGTAGCTGGAGGAGCACCCTCACCCCTGGATAACTCCCAAGTCTCATACCAGTGAGCGGCAACATCCCGAAGTCTATGCGAGGCCAGCTCAACCGACTCGGTCTCTGAAGCCCTGACCAAGTCTAGTGAGCGCCGCATCCCCCGAATAAAGTCATGGGGGTCCTCGTCGGGCTTAGACCCGAAAAACTCTGGAGGGCCACATAATAAAAACTCCCGAACTCTCAGGCTGTCCCGCCTGTCATCATCATCATCGTCCCTCCGCCCGCGTCTGCGAGCCTGTCCTGCCACCAGTGTAGTCAGCAACTGTACAACCTCCCTCAGGGTCCTAGCCTCCGCCCCTGGCTGAGGAGCTGGAGTCTCGGGAGCGGGTACACGGACCTCTGGAGCTGCTGAAGGTCCTGCTCCAGGCTGTACTAGTGGGGGTGTAGCAGACCCCTCAGAATGAGGCACAACCTCAGGCAAATCATAAACACGATCCCGGGTAGCTCGCTGTGCCTGACTAGTCTCTCCCATCCTCGCTTTGCCCTTCTGGGCCGCCGTTGCCTTCTTCGGAGGCATCACTGCAAACACAATAGCGGGTCAGATCAGAATCACCCTAATAGCACAGCCCTATCGCACGATCTAAGATTCCAAAGAAGAGTAACACCCTAAATGCCCTGTAGCTTCCTGTTTATAGATGCGGTGCACAACACATCAATAAACAAGACTCTACGAGACACGGCCTGTAGACATTCCGAGGACAAACCGCTCTGATACCACTTCTGTCACGACCCAACCCCGTGGGCCGCAACTGACACCCTACTTAGGTACCCCAAACAGCCTCACAACCCAGATCATCATATTCAGACTCATTCAGACTTAACATACGTTATTCGAACTGAAAACTAATAGTAGACGTCACATAAGCATTGAACAAACACTTATCTTAAGCGGTCGCCCGTGCAGGACAGTCATATCAAAATCAGAAAGGTGGCGGAATATACATCGCCCAAATGCACACACACACACACGTACAAACTTATGGGCCGTCTTGGCCATAATAGCATACGGGCCGCTTAAGAACGTAAAACAGAACCACATACGAACACACCGGACCCACGACCCACAAATATGACTACAGGCCTCTAAAAAAAAACAGAACATACGAACATATGACGGGACAGGGCCCCGCCGTACCCACACAACCACAAATGTACAGAATCCACACACAGCAAAAGGTATGTACCAAAAGTTAAGCTCCGGATCAAGGGGAGCTCTCCAAAATAGCAGAATTGGTAGCCTAAACCAGAGGATCACCCAAACGAGCTTCTGTACCTGCGGGCATGAAACGCATCCCCCCGAAGAACAGGGGGTCAGTACGGGAGAAGTACTGAGTATGTAAAGCAGAAGGTACAGAAATCACAATCCTAACTGGAGTCAGAAGGAACAAACACAAACTTCAAAGTAGCAAATCTAACCTGTACGGAAGATAAATGTACAAATGCAAATAAAAATCATGTATAGGGCTTAGGAACGTGGTCACCCCCGACGCTGGTGCCACAACACATCATACTCCAGAAGTTTTTCAAATCTCCGTACAGTCTCCAGACAAATCGTATCACACACGTACCACATCATCAGAACATATCAAATGCCATATCACATCATAACTCCATAGACGGTAACCGGCCCTATGGCGAGGCCTCGAAAACCGTAACACATCATACTTCCGAATATGGTATAGCGCGCACGATCACAAAGCCGGCCCGGGTACCGACGAACGAAATCATAGCGAATGGCACGAACGGAGTAGTGCAGAAACCATATGCATATCAAAAGTATTTTACAAGACTCGACATATAATTACATATAGGCATATACCGACGCCAGAAGGCTCGGGGTAGGAGTCAGGGCGATCAAAATTTATATATGGAAGTTACGAAGTTCCAAACTGCAAAACCTTTGAAAAGCTATTCACAGATCATTTTCCGAAAATCTAACATCATTCATAGTACAAAACGTTCAATAACGATACAGGAAATTTCAAACGGACCTTTGAGTCATAGGCAAATGATTACTTTTCATATCGAACGAAAATGAGCCAAACAACCAAATAAGTGAAGCCTCGGGGCTTACGGGCCCACCTTGAGTCAAATCGAGGTGGCGGACACAAATCACAGACTTTAGGCTCCATAAAGCCATCTATGAAAGTTTCGGATAGATTCGGACACAATAGCAAAAGTTATGAAGGTTTGAACATTCTTTCAACCAAATGTAAGGAATAGGCTTCAATTGCGCTGAATGAATAGTGGCCAAAATTAAACTTGGGTTTCCAAGAACAAAATTATCCCCGAGGGTCCGATCGTAACCTAGTATAACTAGGACATGCCAAAAGAAGGAAAGGTAGGCTTTACATACCTGGATTGTGCCTTACGCTCGTCAAATCTCAATTCCCGTTTCGTCCAAAAACTGCAAATGGTCACTTTTACCAGTTACTATTCATGAAAGTTAACATTTTGATCTTTGGGTTATACTTGGCTACCGAAATTTCGGCAGCACTTCCCCTATAACTTTGACACCCCGAGAATTTAACTCGGCTCGGAATATTCAACAACAACCCACCAACAATCACCAACAACATCAACAATCACAATAAAAACATAATATGATACTATTAGTCTACTTTCCAATATAATGCCATAATTCTTCCAACACTTCCAAATCAATGCAAACTTATTATTTTCATATTCATCATCCATCAAAATCATTACAACATACGTCGGAGGCATATCATACCATTTTCACAAGATATCCACAAGATATGCAAAACATACAAACTTTCCATTAAGCCACTACTTATCCAATTTTTTCATTCATTCACACATACTATAACATACATACATATTTTTCATGGCATAAAAAGGGTAAAATTCTTACCTCTCCTTCAAGTTTTCACTTGGCACCAAACTTGTCCTCTTGCCAAACTAATTGTACCAAGTTGTAGAAGACTTTGCACTTAGTAGTATTCCCACAAGAATTGAATTTCAAACTCAAGGATTAGGCTCCAAAATATTTCTTTCTTTTCTTTCTTTTTCTTCTCTCAAACCTGAAATGCCCCTTTTCTTTACCTCTTGTTCTTTCTTTGTTTTTTTTCTTGAACATTCTTAGGATAAGGATGACATATATAATTCCACATGGAAATTATTTAATCCATGGGCTTTGGGTCAAGCCTTGACCGGTTGGGCCTCTTGGTTTTGGGCCTCATTTTCTTAATTTTTTTGAGTCCAAAATTGTTGGTTACATGTTGTAATTCACGGGGCAAGTTTCCAGAATTCCAATTTTGCCCTTGGCCACCTTTCGTAATTCCACACCATTGCATTCATAACCTACACACGCATACCATGTAAGGTCCAATTGTGGCCTTATTCCTCACAAGTCAATTTATCTTAAATCTTTCGAATAAACAAAATGTCGGATGTAACAATTATAATTTAAGGGATTTCGGACAAGGAATTATTTAATAATTTTTGAGGGAGACAAGTCGATTAGTAAAAGAATAAAGTGACAAGAGCCAAGATCAACATGACTACGTGTCTCCATAAAAGTGACTCATGAATGTCATTAATTATGGGTCAGTTGCAGGAAAATTTGGATGAGCATAAAGTGTAGATAAAGAGAGTAACAAATTGGACAAGTGGAGGGGGCCCACGGTCCATACGAGAATATCTACTTAAGATCCCTCTATTTCTCACAAAGGGGCAATATATGAATTAGGCAGCAACTGCTTCCATGGTTGAAAATATGCACTTGTTAAAGTACTATAGTTGATAAGCAACGTTAGCTAAACAAAAAAATAATAATAATGAAGCAGAGTATAAATTTTATCTCAAGAACAACATACGGGTTTTGTGCACCGCTTCGATCTCATTGTTCCGTTTGTATCGTGTTGTTGGATCCAGACTTTCTTCAAAGTGAAGTAAGGTGGATGAAGAGTAATTCTTGGCATATAAGGTAAGAAATTCTCTCTCCTATACATATTTGAGTTATCGAAATCGTATCTACATTGCTAGATGAAAGGAATACGAAAGTTATATCGGAAATCGGATAAATTGTTGTTATCGTATGGGTTGTTGGGTGGCTGTTTTGGAACTTGTTATTGTTGTGTTGTTGTTATTAATATTGTTGAGAAATTTCGGAATGAAGATGGGGTTTAAAACTATTGTTTAATTGACAAGCCGAGCTTGCCGCTCGTCGCATTATTGTTTGAATTATTGAAACTATTTTTATATTGTTGAGGGGCTGGATCGATGGGATTAATTGTTGATGTTATTAATATGGTTGTTGGTATTGTTTTTGATGATTTGGCCAAGTTGAATTCTCGGGGTTTGTTGAATTTATAAAGGAAATGTAGTTCGAATTTCTGTAAATGATGTGCTAGCTTATGGTTGGATTCCTAAGTAGCTATAGCTAATGTTTGGTATCTACTGACGTTGTTGTAGATATTGGGAAGCTCGAGACTTAGGTTTGGTTTAGCTTAAGAAGCGGACAAGGTATGTTAAGGATATTCACTTTT
This sequence comes from Lycium barbarum, assembly GCF_019175385.1. Lineage (NCBI taxonomy): Eukaryota > Viridiplantae > Streptophyta > Magnoliopsida > Solanales > Solanaceae > Lycium > Lycium barbarum. Next base: position 101,539,486 of record NC_083340.1, on the reverse strand, counting down.
CTTCTTATGGCATGGTCTATATGAAACAAACGGACGACGAACGTACAAACTCCAAAGAAGCTCCTATTCTTAGGAATACTAGAATGGCTAATGTTCTTGATTTCCAGAAGCTATTTCATTATGTTCTGAAACGTGTCTATGATTCCTGAAGTCCTATTTTGATATAATCCATAGTGACATTTGAGGATGCTTCCAAGTAATTCAAAGAGTTTCAAAATAATCTTATGAGTCTCACTTGCATTCATTTGCTTTTATATATATGTATACACTTATTTTATTTCACCGAGTCCCTTACTAAAGGGTCGGGTACGGTATATATTTACATTTCACCGAGTCCCTTACTAAAGGGCCGGGTACGGTATATATTTACATTTCACCGAGTCCCTTCCTAAAGGGCCGGGTACGGTATATATTTACATTACTTATCTTTTCCTTCGAGGCTATTTACATTATTGTTCTCTACCTTCAGGGCTATTCATATTACAGGTTGTTTCTCGTAGTTTCATTATGACTACTGCTGCCTTACATACTCGGTACATTGTTCGTACTGACGTCCCTTTGCCTGGAGGCGCTGTGTTTCATGCCACACAGCCCCATATTGCTTTGCAGGAAAGTTATATAGGAGCTTGACTATAGGATGTCCCAGGCTATCAGCTAGATTGGTAAACTCCATTCTGTTCGGAGTGATGCCGCGTCGGAGTATTTCCTTATGAGTTGAGTCATATGCATTATGGCTATGTTGGGGCCCTATCCCAACTTAGGTTTTGATATCATATCTTACATTAGAGACTTTTGCAGACAGAGTCATGTATACAGTATGTCAGTCTTGTAAGCGGCTATGTAAGTCGATGTGTCATTATGCATTACTTTACAGATTTCGTATGATTACAGATTTTACTTGATTTGAGAAAGACGAAAAGAATTTTTTTGCAAAGCTTTCATTATGCATTTCATTTCATGATTTAAGAGTCTAGTGAGCTTATGAGTATAACGAGAACCAGCGGGTTCACTTGGCTCTAAATAAGGGTCGGGTGCCCATCATGCCCTATCAGGATTGGGGTGTGACATAACCCTTATGGATTTAAGAAGAAATCTAAAATTGTAGAAGGGAAGAGATCAAAATAAACTTTAGCCCCTCCCTTTCTTTTATAGAAATAATTAACCCCTTCCTTTAACCAAATTGTATTAGAATTCCTCTTCTTGTCCCCTCAGTGCCTAATTTAGCCCCAAAGTTATTAACCAGTGGGTCTTCTCCCCTGTTAACCAAAATGTAATGACTTATTATTCAAAGGATGAAAACCCCAACTCATCATCTCAAATGTCAATTTTTAAAAAGTGACAGGACGTTGACCAGATTGAATTCTTGCTCTACGTTTTAAAATCAATTGCTCCGGCTTTTTTACACTGACGGACTATGCTAATTTAACGACCTGTTAGGTCATTTTTGCTATTTTGACAATTTTCCCTTATTGACCCTTTCACCAGCTTCATCGACATATATTTTACTTGTGGGGATGGTTGGAGCGGTTCCCGAGACATTCAGATATGGGTTGAGTGAGAAAATGGAAATTTTTGAAGTTCTTATGTATTTGGTTGACCAAAGTCAACTCGGGGATAAATGGTCTGTTTTGGGGATTTCGTCAATTCCATTAGGTCCGAAATTTTGACTATGATTTTGTTGAGTAGTTGGTTCGGTTCCCGATATCGATTATGTGTCCAAAATATTAATTATGACTCTGGGGTATTTTGGTCATTTGGGTGCCATTCTACTTTTAAGTAGGGGTGGGCATAAATACCGAAAACGAAAAACCGAATCGAACCGAATGAATTTAGTTTTTCGGTTTTCGATGTTTTGGTGTTTCGGTTCGGTTCCGATTTTTTAAAATAAAAAATTCGGTGTTCGGTTTCGGATTTTTGGTTTTTCGGTTTAACCAAAAATTTAATATACTATTTTTTTATATCAATATATATAATATATATATATATATATATATATATATATATATATATATATATATATATATATATATATATATATATATTGATATAAAAAAATAGTATATATAATATCAATATCATTATTCCCACCCTATTCACTCATCAGATTAATCAGTCCACTCCTATCAGGCTCAAATTAATTATCCAAGCCCAAATTTATTTCACTAGTAAATCAACCGTAACATCTAACTCTAACGTCATTTCCTCACCACTGCTTCATATCTTTTCCACAAACTGCTTCAGCTCTTCTTCCACAAACTGCAGCAACGTCGGTGGTTGCTTGCAATTCATGAGTATGTTGAGTTCCGAGTTCTAAAAAGCATTCACAGACGTCATTCATCAGCTTCTTCATAGAAAAGTTAGTGTCCAGGATTTTGTATGATTTAAGACATTTAATCTCCACCATTTTCAGAACAGATTCTAGATTTGGCATACGAAAGTCTGATCTACAACGAGCTGGGTCACAGTTTATAGAGACTTTTATCTCTCTAGACAGTGAGGAGGCAATATCTACATTAGATTCTAATCTTCTATGATATTTTTTCAGATTTGTTGTGGTATTTTTCTGTGGTATTTTTTCAGATTTGTTAAATTCTCTTAAATTATCAGTGGGTTAGGACTTAGGATAATTTATTACATATTTGCTGCTTTTTGCTTGGTTCTGTCGAGTGTTTGTTGAGCTGCTCTACTGTTATAGAGCTTATCTTATAGTTTCTCTTTTTAATTTTTTATAGATGATGGATGAAACTAGATTAAGTTTGGCTGGTTCAACTGATAGCATACCTAATACAGATGATAGCAATGACAACTCACTTGACACCGAGCCCCAGGTGACAAAGAAAAGAAAGAATATGAAATCTAGATCAGATGTTTGGGAGCATTATGATAAGGTCGTTGTAAATGGTATTGTTAAAGCAAAGTGCAGACATTGTAAAAATCTTTATGCAGCTAATACATCTGTAAATGGAACAATGGGATTGAGACAACATATAGCTTTGAGGTGCCTACCATATAAAGCCAAGATTGAAACTAACACTCAGAAAAAGATAAATTTTGCATCTACGGATGAGCATGAGCCGCGTTGGGAATTTGATCAACAATTAATTAGGAGGGCTTTAGTTGAGATGATAATTATAGATGAACTACCATTTAGCTTTGTAGAAAAGGAAGGCTTCAAGAAGTTTATGCAAGTAGCCCAACCTTTATTTCAAGTTCCTTCCTGTAGAACAGTAACAATGGATTGTTATGAACGTTACGATGAATTGAGACTAGATTTGAAAAAGTCTTTTAGAGAAGCAAAAGCAAAAATTTGCCTTACCACTAACACATGGACATCGTTGCAAAGAATTAATTATATGTGTTTGACTGCTCACTATATTGATAGAGATTGGGTTTTGCATAAAAAAATATTGAATTTTTGCCATATCACTAGTCATAAGGGTGAGCATATGGCAGAGGCTAATGGCAATTGTTTGATTTATTGGAACATGGATCAGATTTTTACTGTTACTGTTGATAATGCTTCTTCCAACGATGTTACAGTTAGAGAATTGTCTAAACAGTTAAATAATTGGGAAACTAATATAATGGATGGTAAGCATCTTCATGTGAGATGTATGACTCACATACTTAATCTAATTGTGCAAGAAGGTTTGAAGGAAATTGATGCTTTTGTTAAACATGTTAGGCAAATGGTAAGGTATGTTAGATGATCTTCGGCAAGAGGAGCTCACTTTAAGAAATGTATTGAAGTTCAAAAGGTGGAGTGTTCTAAATCATTAGAGCTAGATGTGCCTACTAGGTGGAATTCCACCTACTTGATGTTGGATACAGCACAACACTTTGAGAAGGCCTTTGATAGGTTTGATATTTTTGATGAGAATTTTAATAAGTATCTTTCTACTCATGTTCTTGAAGATTGAAGTGTTGCAGGTCCTGTCGCATGTGATGATTGGACGAATGTAAGGAATGTGGTAAAGTTTCTTGAAAGATTTCATGAGCTCACCGTAAAGGTTTCAGGTTCACATTACGTTACTTCTAATTTTCATTTTGAGGATATATGTGAGCTTGATGTACATTTGAAAGTGTGTTTAGAAAGTGAAGATGTTAGTTTGAGTATAATGGCTGAATGAATGAGACAAAAGTTCAAAAAGTATTGGGGGGATCCTGAAAAGATGAACAAAATGATTTTTATTGCTTCCGTGTTGGATCCTCGTAATAAGTTTGTGTATGTTAACTGTGGGCTTGAAGATCTATTTGGTGAGGAAGTAGGAATGAAAGTAAGCGAATGAGTGTATGATTATATGAAATCTTTGTTTGGAGAGTATCTAAAAACTTATTCAAGAGAATTTCATCATAAATCATCTCCATCTACATCTTCTTCATCTCAATGCTCATCTGCTGTATCTTCTAATTCTGACACCTCTTTGAAAAAAAAGCTTTGAGAGCTAAGCTTCACTTGAAGAAACAAAAAGAAGATTCTGGGTGTGGGGGGTGCTAAATCGGAGTTGGATAGATACATTAGTGAAGATCAAGAGCTTGAAGATGAACGTGTTGAGTTTTCGATCTTAGATTGGTGGAATGTAAATGCTCCTAGAATTCCCATTCTTTCAGAGTTGGCTCATGATGTATTGGCTATTCCGGTTTCTAGTGTGGCATCGGAATGTGAATTAAGTACCGGTGGGCGTATTCTTGATCCATTTAGAAGTTCATTAACTCTTAAATATGTGCAATCTTTTACTTGTTCTCAAGATTGTCTTAGAGAAGAGACTAAACCCGTTAGTGTGGAAGAAAGTTTGGAGTATCTTGAGAAACTTGAACTTGGTAAGGTTTTATATATTTGTGTGTGTTTTAGTGCAAAAATCATATTCTTATTTATGTTGTATGACATATTTGATTAAAATATCTTTAGAGATGGCAAATAGTGGAAGAGATCCTTGCATTATTGATGTTTGATTGCAATTTGCTATTTTTTGCTACTAGTGGTAAGTTCAATATTTTATTTTGTAGTTTTGTTCTTTTATCTTGAAAGTTATATTCTAACTTTTGGTTTTATCTTACTTCTTATCATGTTCAAGTTCAACCTTGCCTTCTGAAGCTCGTTCACATGTTTAGTAATACTTTGCGATAGTTCAGACAATGAAGAAGGGTGTAAAGTAAGGTGCTTGACATGCGGTATGATACTTAAATATAATCAAGGAGTGACTGGCACAAATTCCTTGTTGAAGCATATTGAGAAATGTCTTAAGCGTCAACAAGAGAGGCAAATCGCCTTCAAATTTAAGCTTATGCTTTGAATTTGGTGAATTTCGGACCAAATTGTGATTGCTAGTATTGTGTTAAGACGATGGATTTAAGACTTAGGTCGTGACAGCTAATGTTTTGTATTTGGAGCTAGATTTTAAGAAATTTGTGTTGTTTAGCAGTTTGGATGCTACTTGCTTTAAACTTATGTTATTTGTGTTGCTCGTTTTTACTGTGTCCACTGTTTTGCTACATGTTGTTACAGGTTTCCTCTGTTAAGGTACTGATTTTATTTCTGGACTGGCTGATCACTGCTGCAGCTGCTGCTACTGCTGGCTGCTGGCTTCTGGTTGCATGGCTGGTGCTGGCTGCTGCTGCTGCTGCTGGCTGCTGTGCTGCTGGCCTGGTGCTGCTGCTGGCTGCTACTGTTGATCATGAATCATTTAGTAAGGGGTGACTATTGCTTAACCAATGCCAAAAAACCGAATTAGAAAATCAAAATCGAACCGAAACGAACTTCAAAACACCGTACCGAAGCGAACTAAGTCGGTGCGGTGTTCGGTTTCCACTTTAAAAAAATCAAAACGGAAATACCGAACTGAACTTTGAAAAAACCGAACCAAACAACCGAACGCCCACCCCTAGTTTTAATGCATTTAGGGTTGATCAGGTCAAGATGACCACTTTTTGAAATTCTGAGTCGTGAGTGAGTTCGTAGTGTGTTTTATAGTTAAGATGCATATTTGGTTTGTCTCTTGGAGGTTTCAGATGAGTCTGGTTTCCTTCTTCGCATTCACAAAGATGGTCTCGCGTTCGCGAGAGGTGGGGACCAGATAGATCACGTTCGCGTGCATGGGCTCGCGTTCGCGTAGAATAAAGGAGGTATGGGCCGGGTCGGCAGACCCATCGCGTTCGCATAGGCCTGGTTCATTGGTTGCGATCGCGAGGTGGCCTCGCTTTCCTGAAGCAGGATTAATGTCTAGGCAGATATTTAAAGCCCCATTTCATGATTTGACTCCTCATTCACATATTTATCATTTGAGAGCTCGGTTTAAGGGGATTTGGGAAGATTTTGCAAGATACATCTATTGGATAAGATTCTAACCCCTTTTTATGATTATCCCATGGATTAGTAAGAGTTTTCATGCTAGGGTTCATGATTTAGTAGTAGAATATTGGGGGTTATGAACCCTACGGTTGAAATAAGAAATTCTTCAATCAAGCATGATTTATGGATACATGTCATTCATATTTTATATATAGGCTCTATAAATCATGGGTAAACTAATTTGGGGTGAAATTTCCCGATTTGCCCTTTATGACTCGGAATCCTATTTTGGGTGACTTTTTTGGATTGGAATTGATGTATTGCGATATGGGTATCGTTAGTCTCTTATTCTTACCTAGATACTGTATTTGCACAGATTGGGGTTGTTTGAGGCTTTACGGAAGGGCAAGGTTCCGTTGTGATTGTCGGACTCTAAATTCAGGCAAGTTGAGATCTTGACCTTATTTTAAAGCATCATGTTGGTATAATTGGTCTAGTTAAGAGGATTAATGGGGTAAATAAGCTGGTCCTGATACTTGTGATGTGACGAGAACTTGCATTGGGTACTAGTGCCATGATAAGGGTATTCTACACTTTAAATTGTATAGCCCAGTCTGAATGCCACGCTTTGGACATTATCTGATAGTATATATTGTTGTATGAATTCTGGTGGGCATGAGACCCCTTATTTATTTCATCTATGCTTTTTACTTGTCTTATATGTGCTTAAATTCTATTATCACTCTGAAGTACACTTTATAAAAGTGGAAAAAAGACTAAAGATTGGGTCATTATTACTTGACATTGATTATTGTGGTTTACATGTCATATTTAAGCTTTCATATGGTATCTCATGCATATTACATTTGAGGATACACATGTTGGGTCCGAGGGGAAATGATTTCGGACGGTTGGTATGAGTATATAGGCCTATTGGCCGAGTGATGCGATTGACATAAGCCGATTGGTAGTGACAGGTAACATGAGCCTAAGAATGGCTAGATGATGTGATTGAGAGCAAAATATGGCTAAGAAAGCCAAAGGGAAATAGTTTCGGGTGGTATATAGATGTCAAGATTTCCCCATTATTCTCGCTCCCTATTGAAGAAGTGTGTGTGTACCGGAGAAGGAAAGGCCTTGCATTGCATATCACTTGCATTTCTCATCATTTCTTTTATTTGTGTTATTTGGTTTATTTAACTAATATTGAGTTCTTTGACCTCTTGAATTGGATTTGTTGGACTATACATAAGGGTTTAGATGCTATAACCTCGGTTTGAAAGTTATGATTTGAGTGATTACCGTGATTATTATGATTATTATGGAGTACTAACCGTAGTTAGGTGTATAAGTAGTATTCGGAAGACCAGCCCTCATCTCCGTTTTAAGATAGGGTCAGTCGACGATGCTGCTGAGTACATGTTATTTTCGGTACTCACATTACACTTGTTTCACCTTTTGTGTGTAGATTCTGTCCCTGATATGGGCGTTGTTCGTGAGACTACCTGTCTATGAGGAGACCATATCGAGAGTTTAGGGTGAGCTACAGGTAGATCAGTAGCTCCAGATTTTCTTCTATCATTACTTATCTGTCCTTTTCATCTCAGACGGTGTACTAAGTATTTCGTCAGACTTGTATCCGTATTTTAGCAAGTTCTTGTACTAGTGACACAAGTCTTAGGGGATTGTATTACTTTGGTATTTTATGACTATAAAAGCTTTAAAGACTTAATAATTGACTTGTATGATTTCTTTCCGCACTTATTTCTTTAAATAACTGTTTAATCGGGTTGTGAATGGCTTATTGACTCTATTGAGTTAGGGCCTTCATGGCTTACAAATTGGGTCGTGACAAATTGGTATTAGAACTTTAGGTTCACCAGTCTCACCAATACAAGAACAATGTCTAGTATAGTCTTGCGGATCGGTAAAATGAGCTGCGTATTCATCTGCGAGAGGTTATAGGACATCTACGAAAAATCTTATCTTTCATTCCTTATCATGCGTACTTGTTTCATTAAATATTAAGAGTTTCATTGTTCCATTCTCGCACATTTGGTGAGGACACGATCAGCAGCCAATGGAGGCTAGGAGTCAGAACCCGTACCCACTGCCCCAGTTGCTCGTGGGAAAGGCAGGGGCGCGATAAAGGGTGAGGTAGAACTACAACACGCATTGCTACACTTGCCAAAGGTAGAGCAGCAGCTGCTGCTTAGGCCGATGCTAGGGATGTTACTCCGGACCCAGAGAAGATTCTAGAGGAGGGCTAGTTCAAGCGGACAAGGTTGGCCCCACTCACGCACCAGCAGAGTTCATTGCTACCCCTGTTCTTCAGGACACCTTGGTATGTATCTTGAGCTTCTTTGAGCGTATGGCCTAGGAGGGTATGTGTTACGATCCAATTTAGCTAAGCCGTACGGGCACTTACCTTTCCCACCTCGATAAGAGAACCCCCAACCCAACGATAGCAAAAACGTAAATAAATAATTAAATAAGCGAAAGAGAATAAATCACGTAAGTCTGACGATAATAATATACAAAAGGTGCGAAAATAAGGAAATACACCCCATAATCTGGTCTAATCCATATAAGAGCATCTAGCTACAAATATACAATTCTGGAATATCAATAACACATCAAGTCTGAATATGTCTCAGAATGGAAATTAAGAGATAAATAAAGAAGAATCTTTAAGGCAGCGGACGTCTCGTGCTCACCCTGTAGCCTCTATGTTACACCTCGAAAAATTCCCCGTTGATGCATAGTGATTAGAATAACGAAGGGCACGAAGTATACGGTATTGCAATAAGTGAGAAATTACATTTTATGACCCTAATTGAGATTTGCAAAGACATTCGGAGTAAGAGGAGAAAGTTTGCCAAGAGAGGGCAAGGCATACGATGTGTATTGGAAAGGATTTATGAGTAACAAGTTAATGATGATTTAATAGTGTCTTGGAGAAGAATTATTACGTCCCTTAGATCGTTAATGAGGTGTTAAACAGGTATCAAGAAGGTTCCATAAGGATTGGCGATCAAACGAAGTGACGAGAACAAGATCAGAGAAAAGATGGGTTACACGATCGATTATACGGTCCGTATAATGGTCCGCAGAATCATCACAGTCAAGGTCCCTCACTGATGGGATTATACTGTCACTTATACGGACCATATAATGTGACATATAATGGTCATAGAAGCGAGATGTTGAAGGGGCGATTTCACGGTCACTTATACGGACCGTATAAGTTTATACGGACCGTATAAGGGTTCGTATATTTTCCCGACGGATCAGATTTTTAAGTTATTAAAATGGGGATGAAGTTCATTATTTGATTTCATTTTCACCCAACACTTCAATAACTCTCTCGAACCCTATCCACTCTTCCTCCATAAGAACTCAAGAGAAATTTATGATCAAATTCATCAAACTAAGAAAACCAAGTGTAAGAAACTCATTAGATATCATCCATGTCATGAAATTTCATTGGAGGTGAACTAGGGTTTTGGCTCAAGTGAAGTATTTCCACCCAAGGCTTATTTCTACACCATCTAAGGTAAGTTTTATGGTCTTTCCATGTTATTTAAGGTATTGAGAGGTTGAAAGACATGAATTGTAGAATGATATAGAAAATGGATCATGAATGTGGGAATAGTGTCATTTTTGAGTAGTAGCTTGGATTGAGTCATGATTCTTGATATGTTATGATTATAATCACGTTATAAATGATATTAAGAACATGGGATTAACATTGTATATGAGTGAATGTAATAGTGTGCTATGACCATGGATATAGATGACTCGAAGTGAATTGAGGAATATGGATAATGTAGGTGAATAAATACCATTGTTATGATGTTGTGAATGTTATTATTGATGTTTGGGAGTTGATATATGATATGGAGGAAGTCATATAAATAAAGGAGATGCTGTCCAATTTTCTCTAAGCTTTAGTCTTGCATGCTAAGCTATCGATTTTCTAATGATAGTATAACTCTAATGAAGGTAGAAACGTGAGCATTGAAGGAGAACGTGCAAGTGATAGAATAGTTGAACAGAAAGGTATGTAAGGCTAACCCTTCTTTCATAAGGCATGGTTCCTTGGCCAAATATCTAATCTTCTATAAGCCTATGATGTCCTCCAAATGATTCTATCTTTAATAGCTACTATGCAAATGATTCTCGTTATGTTATGATTGTACTAAACTCCTCCTATGATGAGTAATCCTCTAGGGATAGATGTAATGAATGACGAAAGTAATGATTCTAAAGATGCTTATGGGCTTTTATGTATATGTTCCTATGTATGGCTATTATGAAACCCCGAGCTTATATGGCCAGGTAGAATATATATATATTGCACGCGCACCACTGCAGTTGGGTACGGACAACCCTGAACCTTGGTAGGGCTAGGTATGTGAAACACCGAACTTTCATGGTCGGGTATGCTATGTAAATGATATGTATTTGAATATGAATATGTATATGACTATGAAAATGGATACGAAATGTAAATGAGTACGAAAACGGATACGGATGTATGTACGCAATCACGCATTAGAAATGGAAGGCCCTATGAAAAGCAAGTAAGTGTTTGTGACGATGATACTACTATCTCCCATCTTATGCTATTTCTTATGTTGCTTATTATGCTTCTATAATGATGTTGATCATGCTTTACATACTCAGTACATTCTTCGTACTGACGTCCTTTTGTTTGTGGACGCTGCGTCATGCCCGCAGGTGGTCAGGGAGACAGGCTTGATCCATAGCTTTATTACTCAGGGACTACATAGCGGATCTCCATTTCATTCGGAGCTACAGCTTTTAGTATTTATTCTTTTGTGTACATATTTATGGGCATAGCGGGGTCCTGTCCCGCCTATATAATATGACATACTCTCCTTAGAGGCTCGTAGACATGTGTATATGGTTAGATGTATTTTTCCTTGTCGGCTTATATTTCAGATATCATTTTGTTAGCCTCGTCGGCTTATGTACATGGTTGCGGGCATAGTTGTTGATGCTGCTATAAATGTATTGTTGCCCAATGGAAATAGTATGATTGATGGATAGAAAGCATGATTTAGCTATGTGGCTCACCTAGATATAAATGTGTATGCACATCAATAGGTGCCCGGGTGGGGTAGCACCGGTACCCGTCATGGCCCTCCGGTTGGGTCGTGACAAAAGTGGTATCACAGCAGTTCCGTCCTAGGGTGTGTCTACGAACCGTGTCCAGTAAAGTCTTGTTTATGGGTGTGTTGCGCGCCACATTTGTAAACAGGAGGCTACAGGGCATTTAGGATGGTTACTCTTCTTTTATATCTTAGATCGTGCGATAGAGCTAAGTCATAGGAAATGAGATTCCTTATACTAACCCTTGATTTTAGCAGAAGAACAGTATCGACAGAAGGAAGCAAGTGATGATTTTGGAAGTTACAAAGGTAAGTCACTTTGTTGAGGCTACGTTATCAAAATATGTATTTATATGATAATGGATTGTTTGTCATGAGGTAAATCAGTGTAAGTACAACTGAGGAATTGCTTAAATGTATCTCTTAATGATAAATTCGGTTATAAGTTTGTGAATTAAACAAATTGAATGAATTAGTACAAAGGTAAGCATCGGTACGAAAGATGTATGTCAGGTAAGGTAAGCATATTGAGGTATGATTGAGATGTAAAGCTGAAGAACGAAAGGGAAAGTAAATAGAAAGTTATAACAAGGCAGATCGCTAAAGGATTAGGTACACCTCGAGGTGTGATATATTAGGTGAGTTTCGACATCTTTGTACTTTCACTTGAAATTGGGAACCCTGGGTGGCTGAGGTATGTCATATGTATATATTAGCTCGGTGAGGCATTGTTGGTATTTGCTGCGTGTAGGTTTTGGATAGTAAGAAATATAGAGGAAACACTGTCGAAATTTTCCTAGAATTTAAAGAAGGTGAGTTAAATGTTGTTGAATTGACAGTAACGGTAATTATAAGATTGACATTAATATGGTAAAGAGAAATACTAGAGTAAATTAAGGAGACTGGTACTACTAAAACATGACATAGAAGAGAAAGGCTAACTCCAATAGAGTGTGATACTGAAGTATTGATTGGATGGATAAGTACAAGTAAAATATGACAAGTCTATTAGCAAAATAAAGTAACAGCATCACGGAGACAGAGGTACTAATATGAAGGGTTATAACGAATGTGAATACATTGGTAAGATAAGTTATGTGGTAAGTGTAATAGGGCTGATCAGAAAGAGTAACAGGTTAAGTATGCTTACTTCACGAGGTTTATACTATTTTATAAGCGTGCTTGCGAATGAGATCAAGAAGTGGCACTCTATAGAGTTGATTATGATCAGGGTATAATAAGAACATAACAAGAACTATAACACAAAGTATAGCGAGGAAACGACTAATGATGTGACATATTCTATATGAATAAAGAGTGAATGCAAGTGTAAAACCAACAAGCGAGCCATGATGCAGTAGATGAGAAAGCTTATAAGACCTTGTTAGGGGAAAGTCCAGCATAGAGGTTCCTCAATGACAGAAATGATAGCAAGCAAAAGGAAAAAAAGGAAGTCAACTTGAAAAAGAAATCACAGAAAAGTGATATGGCAAAGTAGTAACAGTTGGTGATTTGTATAATCAAGATCACTAGTGATATCTTTGGATGGATGTAAAAAACCAAGACTATGAAAAGATGAATAACGAAATAGAACGATTGTTAGGAGAAGGATTAGCATAATAAGGATGAGAGGGGATGATCAGAATGAACAGAATAAGTTTTGGAAGCGAAGAACGGATTGTATAGAGGTAATATATTCTAAAGGACAAAGCGGTACGGAGTTAAGAATAGGATTCCTTGTGCAAGGAATAAAGGATTGATTATAAAAAGGGAGGTAATAAGATAAATTGAGGAGGAAAGAATGTTAAGGAATAAGTACGGGTATAGAAAGAAAAGGAAATATATGAAGTACGCGTTCTTACGAAGTAGTCATATTATGAGAAAAGGAAGATGCATCTCTTACGAATATCCTACACTAAGACAGAACGAGTAAATTATATAAAGGAATAAGTTGGAGAGAAAAATGTGGCCATGAATTATGAGTTTACCGTACGATTATAAAGCGATAAAGTAAGGCTATCATCAACGACAAATATGACATGATTATGATTGGTTTTGAAATCAATGATGAGTGCAACACAAGAGTAAAAGAGTATGAGGCATAAGGGGTATTAGTGGCACACGAGACTTAGATCCTTGAAAACAAAAATGGCGGGTTTAAGGGAAAATGCATTTACGGTTACTATAAGTCGATTATAGGAAAGAGAGGAATAACTTGAGATGGGAAGAAATGGGAAAGATGACGCTATAAATGAACTTTTGGTATCGAAGAACGGGATAATTGACATTATATGGATGGTACAGATAGCTAGATAGACTACTATTTGAGTATCCCTATGAGACAGAAGTTGTTAATTGGAGCGGATGTAGACATTGACTCATAACTAACGGTTGAGATAAGTAAAATACATCCTTGTTTGGGGTGCTATGTTGGTTGTATTACTTGATTACAAAATTGCGAGATGAGCATGTTAAGACTTCACACATGAATTACCGTAGCTATAAATTATGGGAGATGACATGAATATGATGCAGTATAATAAGGGAATTGAGGAAAGGGATTTATGAATTCAAGATTGAAAGTAAGGCTACGGATTTGAGAATGGTATAAGTAAGACCCTTAAGGGGGGAAGCGAGTAAGGAAAATACAGGTGTATATATTGAAACGATGGATCCTAAGACGTGACAGATATAGACTCTAAAACAAAAAGTGAAAGTTATGTAGAAATGAGTCTAATACTAGTAAATAAGTGAACAAGAATCGAGCGGGTATCTGAGACTGTACTGAAAATTATTCGTGAAAACCTTGAACAACATGACATTAGGGGCAAATAACTTAAGGAATATTGTAAAGGATAGCGATGCTATACTGGAATAGAGGCGAGGGAATTGACAGTAGAGTCGTTTGTTAATGATATTGTGAGTTATAAATGACAAATAAGAAGAGAGATAAAGTTTTCTATAATAGAATATAAGATGTGATAATTAGGGGACTAATAAAGGAGAGAAAGGAGTATGACGAGATAAGTTACGTCAGATAGACAAAGGAATTTTGGTACATGTGAGATACGTAAAATAGAACGAACCAAAGGAAGGGAAGTTTACGAATAAGATTAGATGTTCGTACACGAATCACACAAGAACGGTTATGTAACCTGTAAGTATTTACATATCGAGAATGAAACCAATGGGGTACGTAGAAAGAGGAGTAGGGGGTAAACAAGAATAGTGTGTTTGTGATACTCCGGGTTAGTTGAGGGAGAATATATGGTAAATTAAGTCGAAATGTTGAGTCGGAATTATCATTAAGGACAAATAGGACAATTACTCTGGATGTGATATAAGTATATGCTATATGTTTCCTACAATAGCCTTGAGGTGGGTTAGATTACTTACAAATTCTATAGGATCATTGAATAAAGGGGGTTTTACCAGAAGAATATTACGTCTGAGAACTTTCACTTTTGTATCATTGTGGTTATAGCGAATTTCCAATAGCTTACCAAAGGGTTATGAAATTCTCAAAAATTATGAAGTCTTGAATGAGTCGATGAGGGACACCTACAACAAGACATCTCGGATTGAATTTATGTAGACTTTACAGATGTGAATCAATACCATTATCATGGTCACATGGAAGAAAGAAAGTGGGATAGATTTGCAAACCATGTAAGTGTAACACCTCGTAACTTCGGACGTAAGTTTGACTCATAAGATGATAATATAATGGAACCAATATGAGGGTTATAGGAAGTGTTATGAAAACCAATTAAGTCATAATAAATGTCTTTAGGCAAAGCAAAGTTGAAAACCACTCTACGGGGCATGTTTGCAAGTGAGTTTATAGAAGGTCTTACTTCCAACGATCATAACCCCTTTATTAATTGAGCATTTGGAAACACTTCCTTGATGAAAGTTGTAGCCCTTTGAAATAGCTTTCCAACGGTATATTATGGGTCTTGAACGGAGCTATACACAAAACGTTATGGCCATTTTACTACAGACTGTTCGACAGAATATCACCCTCTGTCACAAGATGCGACTCAGGATGCGACTCGCAAACACTACATGCGATGCCGCAGTCCCGTCGCAAGTTGTGCCAGAGAGATTTTGTCCAGACTTTTCTAGACTACTTTAAATAAGACCCAACTCGTCCAAAATCATATTTTCATCATTCTTGGTCAAGAACACCTCTAAAATACTCTCTAACATTCATCCACAAGAAAATTCAAGGGAAATCCATGATCAATAACACCAAATCCATGAACCCATATGTATGAAACCTAGCCAAAGTTCATCCAATTCAAGAAAACCCAAGGGAAGTGAAGTAGGGTTTTGGTGCTAAAGGAGTAACTCCACTCAAGACTTGTTCAACCACTATCTAAGGTAAGTTTCATGACTTTCTCATGATGATTAAAGTGTTGATGTATTCTTGGGAGAATAATAATTGGGTTTGATGAAGGGAATTATATGAACTATGCTAGAGTTGTTGGATTGTTGACTTGGGATTTGTTGTATTCATATGAGTGATTAAGAATGATGTTAATTACATCTAATTGAGATTGTAGAATCATCTAGAAGTAATAGAATGGGATTGGGTGAACAAAACACCATTAATGAAGGTTGTGGAGCTTCATGCCCACCAAGTGTTTGATAAAATGCTTAGATGACCAAAGCATGAATATTATTGCTAATATAGAATCCCTTTGACTTGTATTGATATAGATCAAAGTTGAGAGGGTTGACGAACATTGTATTACGCTCAAAGGCTGGAATTGAGGTATGTGAGGCTAACTATCTACGTTAGGGAATATTCATGATTCTCCCTAAGCCTCATTCTTCATGCTTGTCAGCAATTTGACTCAGAACATAGTTTAGCCCTAGTTTCATGACATGATATAGAACTGTTATCTTCTAGGGTTGCAGTTACCAAATTCGTTCATGGTTGTCACTTTGCACATCATGAACTCAGCACGTAATCTTTATAGACTTATGCATTATTATCACATGAGTCTCAGTCAGTGTATAACCAGTTATTTGCAAGAGTCCCATAATCAGAAACAGTTATCATGCTATCAGCTATAGCCAGTCTCAGTTTTGTAAATTGTTAATGTTGAACACCTGTATCTGTACTTTTGGGCCCTAGGCCACAGTTTATGCATACGTATTGCTTGGGCCAGAGGCCATAGTTTTTGTGCACATTATTTGGGCCCTAGGCCACAGTTATATTTACAGTTTTACAGGTGATTCTTCATCCAGAACAGGGAGTACTTCAGCTTCTTGCTTTCCTGTTTAGTTCAGTTTCAGTTTCAGTTTCAGTTCCAGTATTTTATTGCTTCAGTTTCTTTACATACCAGTACAATTCAAATGTACTGATGTCCCTTTTATTGCTTGGGGGCCTGCATCTCGCGATGCAGGCAACGATATACAGGTTGACGATCCAGCTACTTAGGAGTGTTCGTATCAGCTACTGTGGTGAGCCCCAGTTTCCTTCGGGGTGTTGTCAGTTATCCAGTCATTTCAGTTATAGACAACTCTATTATTCAGTACTCTTAGAGGCTTCATAGACACAGTTCAGATAGTCAGATATTTATTATGTTAGCCTTGTTGGCAGTTGTTCAATTGTTTTGGGTTAGCCATGTTGGTTACTGTCAGATATATTTCAGATTGTCTAAGTATTTCCGCATTATGATTTCAGTCAGACCTTTAGTATATCAGCATGTGTTTAGTTATTCCACATTTAGTTATGTTTTGATATCACATGTTGATTCAGTCAGCCAGTTGGTTCGCTCGGTCACATGCAGTCAGGCACCGGGTGCCGTGTTACGTCCAGGCCTAGGTTCGGGGCGTGACAGTAAGACTTAATATCATTATTGAGCAAGAAAAAGGATCGACGAGACTTCAAATTTCAAGTGAAAGATTGGGTATTCTTGAAGGTATCGCCAATGAAGGGCGTCATGAGATTTGGCAAAAAGGGCAAGCTTAGTCCCCGGTACATTGGACCATGTGAGATTGTACGCAAGATAGGCTAAGTGGCTTATGAATTAGATCTACCTGCAGATTTGGAGTCAGTCCATCTAGTTTTCCATGTATCGATGCTTCGTAAATGTATTGGAGATCCTTCTAGAAATGTGCCAATAGATGATGTCCAAGTTACTAAACAATTGTCTTATGAAGAAGTCCCCATTGCAATTTAGATAGGCAAGTACGAAAGCTCAGAACCAAAGAGGTAGTTTCAGTTAAAGTTTTATGGAAGAATAATAATAGAGAGGAAATGACTTGGGAAGCCGAAGAGGACATGAAGTCCAGGTACCCGTATTTATTTCCACCTTCAGAGGAGACTCAGGCAGAGACACCAATTCCCCCAGTTATGTGATACTTTGTTCAATGTTTTCTTGGCTGTGTGTGGCCATGGTTGTTGATGTGTTGCTGTAGCCCTGCGAGGCGATATATATTATGGGCTGTTGTGACAGGATGGCAGTACCCTATTACAGGGGAAACTCTGGTGAAATTGTTATAGAACCCCCGAGATCTTAACATTCGAGGACGAATGTTCTTAAGGGGGGAAGAATGTTACACCTCGAAAAATTCTCCGTTGATGCACAGTGAATAGACTAACGAAGGGCACGAAGTATACGGTATTGCAATAAGTGAGAAATGACATTTGATGACCCTAATTGAGATTTGCAGAGACATTCGGAGTAAGAGGAGAAAGTTTGCCAAGAGAGGGCAAGGCATACGATGTGTATCAGAAAGGATTTACGAGCAACAAGTTAATGATGATTTAATAGTGTCTTGACGAAGAATTATAATGTCCCTTAGATCGTTAATGAGGTGTTAAACAAGTATCAAGAAGGTTCCATAAGGATTGCAGATCAAACGAAGTGACGAAAAAAATATCAGAGAAAAGATGGGTTACACGACCGATTATACGGTCCGTATAATGTCATACGGTCCGCAGAATCGTCACAGTGAAGGTCCCTCATTGATGGCATTATACGGTCACTTATACGGACCATATAATGTGCCGTATAATGGTCACAGAAGCGAGATGTTGAAGGGGCAATTTCACGGTCACTTATATGGATCGTATAAGTGTCCGTATATTTTCCCGACGGATCATATTTTTAAGTTATTAAAAAGGGGACCAAGTTCATTATTTTATTTCATTTTCACCCAACACTTCAAGAACACTCTAGAACCCTCTCCACTCTTCATCCATAAGAACTCAAGAGAAATTTATGATCAACTTCATCAAACTAAGAAAACCAAGTGTAAGAAACTCATTAGAGATCATCCAAGTCAAGAAATTTCATTGGAGGTGAACTAGGGTTTTGGCTCAAGTGAAGTATTTCCACCCAATGTTTATTCCTACACCATCTAAGGTATGTTTTATGGTCTTTCCATGTTATTTAAGGTATTGAGAGGTTGAAAGACTTGAATTGTAGAAGGAGATAGAAAATGGGTCATAAATGTGGGAATAGTGTCACTTTTGAGTAGTAGCTTGGATTGAGTCATGATTCTTGATATGTTATGATTATAATCACGTTATAAATGATATTAAGAACATGGGATGAACATTGTATATGAGTGAATGTAATAGTGTGCTATGACCATGGATATAGATGACTCGAAGTGAATTGAGGAATATGGATAATGTAGGTGAATAAAGACCATTGTTATGATATTTTGAATGTTATTATTGATGTTTGGCAGTTGATATATGATATGGTGGAAGTCGTATAAATAAAGAAGATGCTGTCCAATTTTCTCTAAGCTTTAGTCTTGTATGCTAAGCTATCGATTTTCTAATGATAGTATAACTCTAATGAAGGTAGAAACGTGAGTATTGAAGGAGAACGTGCAAGTTATAGAATTGTTGAACGGAAAGGTATGTAAGGCTAACCCTTCTTTCATAAGGCATGGTTTCTTGGCCAAACATCTAATCTTCTATAAGCCTATGATGTCCTCAAAATGATTCTATCTTTAAAAGCTACTAAGCTCATGATTCTATATATGTTACGATTGTACTAAATTCCTCATATGATGAGTAATCCTCTAGGGATAAATGTAATGAACGACGATAGTAACGATGCTAAAGACGCTTATGGGCTTTTATGTATATGTGCCTATGTATGGCTATTATGAAACCCCGAACTTATATGGCCGGGTAGAATATATATATATTGTGCGCGCACCACTGCAGTTGGGTACGGACAACACTGAGCCTTGGTAAGGCCAAGTATGTATGACTCTGAGCCTTGGTAGGGCCAGGTATCTGAAACACCAAACTTTCATGGTCGGGTATACTATCTAAATGATATGTATATGAATATGAATATGTATATGAATACGAAAATGGATACAAAATGTAAATGAGTACGGAAACGGATACGAATGTATGTACATAATCACGCATTAAGAATGGAAAGTCCCTATGAAAATCAAGTAAGTGTTTGTGACGATGATACTACTATCTCCCATCTTATGCTGTTTCTTATGTTGCTTATTATGCTTCTATAATGATGTTGATCATGCTTTACATACTTAGTACATTCTTCGTACTGACGTCCTTTTGTTTGTGGACGCTGCGTCATGCCCGCAGGTAGTCAGGGCGATAGGCTTGATCCATAGTTGTTTTACTCAGGGACTACATAACGGAGCTCCATTTCATTCGGAGCTACAACTTTTGGTATTTATTCTTTTGTGTACATATTTATGGGCATAGCGGGGTCATGTCCCACCTATATGATATGACATACTCTCCTTAGAGGCTCGTTGACATGGGTATATGGTTAGATGTATTTGGCCTTGTTGGCTTATATTTTGGATATCATTTTGTTAGCCTCGTCGGCTTATGTACATAGTTGCGGACATAGTTGTTGATGGTGCTATAAATGTATTGTTGCCCAATAGAAATTGTATGATTGATGGATAGAAAGTATGATTTAGCTATGTGGCTCAACTAGATATAAATGTGTATGCACGTCAATAGGTGCCCGAGTGGGGTACCACCGGTTACCCGTCATGGCCCTCCGTTTGGGTCGTGACACTCTAAGCCAATCTCGGAGCGTCTATCAGCCACGGGAAACAGAAGTAGATCCAACCTGGAATTCTGCATTCATAAAAGAATGCAACAAGTGCAGGTCAGTACAAAACCAAAGTACTGGTAGGTGTCATAGGCCGACTAAGTTTAGCTAACATAATCCAGACAATAAAGTAAGATAAGCAGATAAATCAACAAGTATAAGTCAACACAAGCCAGAACCAAATACACGTCATCACCTAGGTTGTAGCATCTAAACCCAAGTGTGACAAGTCTCAATATATCCAATCTAAATCCAAATAACACAAGTAAATCACCAGATCACCAAAATATAAGCCATAATGCAATGCAATGCAATAATGTATGAATGTAAATGCAATGTTGTGTACACATGTACTCCGGACGGAAGTATCGACATCTCGGTAGCACTATCCCACCCCAATTCTGATAGGGCATAATGGGCACCCAACTCTTACATAGAGCTAAGCGAACCCTCTGGTATTCACATAATGAAACTGGACATATAGAAAAATTTCGGAAATATTACAAAGTACTTTCCGTCAAACCATAGAAATTTGCGAACGATACTCAATAAATCAAAAACCAAGTAAGTCAAACTGACATATCGTCCTACATGGTCGCTTTACTCAACACATGACATCTCAACATACTAACCACAGGATACTGTTTGCAAAGTCTCTAAGAGTAAACACCTGAATCATATGAGTCGGGACAGATCCCCGACGTACCCATACACACATATGATAACCATAATGACACGACACTGCTCCAGGAGGAAAATGAAGTTTGCCAATCCCAGCTAATAGCCAACCATCATAGCTGAATACCTTTACCTGCAAAACAATCTGGGACTGTGTGGCATGAACATAGCACCGCCAGGCATAGGGACGTCAGTACGAATAATGTACCGAGTATGTAAGGCTTAATAACATCAAGTACAGATGAATCATGAAAACCAGTTTCAGTATTAGAATGCGTCTGTGGCTAACATCTGAGAATATCTGCGTAACTCTTATATGACTGAAACTGACCCTGTGGTGTATGATAGGCGTAGGTTATAATATAACTGATAGTGCTGTGGAATGTACAACCCGATCCATATAATACAATAGTGCCGAGGAGTGTACGACCCGATCCATATATAATATAATAGTGCAGAGGAACGTACGACCCTATCCATATATAATATAATAGTGTCGAGGAACGTACGGCCCGATCCATATATAATATAATAGTACCGAGGAACGTACGGCCCGATCCATATATAATATAATAGTGCCGAGGAACGTACGGCCCGATCCATATATAATATAATAGTGTCGAGGAACGTACGACCCGATCCATATGTAATATAATATTTATAAATGCATGGAAGACTCGAAAAAGAATACTCTGAACTCCTCTGGTGACATAAGAAGCTAGTATGATAAGTCTCTGGGAGTTATGGACATAAAATATAGGAGGCCGAGGATACAAATATCTCTACACTATCTAAGAATAGAGTCTTTGGAACTCGCTTGCTCACTGTGTTCGTTCATATGATAAGGATCATGCCAAAATGAAAGAAAGGTCTCCTTAACATAACTCGAGTCTTCAGTACGATCCAACAATGAACTCGCCATAACTATTATGCCAACCCTATAGTAAAGGCATACATGTATAAACTTAGGCGACGCTAGTATACCATGTATATTAAGAAATAATTTGGTTCTAAAATGAAACAGACAGCATTTCCTTTGTTTCACGACCATCATAATACAACCAACAAGACTAACAAATGCAACCACAGCCTCTTCAAACCTTCCGTAAACTCAAGTTACCAACAACACAAGGATATACAAGAACCCATCCAATATACGCTCGTATACGATATATTTATACACTTCCTTCCTCCAAATTCATCAAGTACATCAACAAATCACAATAACAACATCAACTACTTTCCATATACAAGGAAACTATCTCAACAACTCAATAATAATAAGTTCCAAAACAGCCACCAAAAAGCCCATAAGCCAACAACAACCTCAAAATAAAATTCCCCGCTATTAATTCCGTATTTCTCATCCCACAATTTAGCTATGACCTGGATGAACATAAATATATCTAAAAGAAGATAATTCTTACCTTATATTCTAAGAACTACTCTTCTTCCATTGCCCCGTATGCTCCATCGCGAACTATATGTTCCATGGAGCTCTCGTTGCGAGGTCCCTTTTGAACCGGACAGTCCGTCGTAGGATTCTCATAACGTTTTACTCCAATATTGTATCACCGAGCGGTTTGTGGCACTGGAAAGTAGTCTCATAGACCTTCGATTTGGCAGGTGGAACACCCCGTAACTCCGAGTATAATGGGATTGATGATCCGAGAGATCTGACCCATGTAGCTTCCAACTTGATTCGTAAGGGAAATTTTTACTCTTTAAGTTAAGATGAGAAGAAGTATATATCTTCTCCATGTAACAAAAACGTGGGTGAGGTCCCTTTTTATATTTCAAGATATATATATATGGGTGTATTTATATACCCCAAAAGTAGGATAAAACTATATATATACATCTAGTGGACCATAGATCCCACTTAACCATTACCCTCCAACTACCTTCCTAAAGTGCCACCTATCAAAATATGCCTTAGTCATCCTTTTTGTTATCAACCACATGGAGCATGTCCAGTAGCATATTTATCCATATATTGCTAATGAATATATTAATCTCCCACTAAAATAATTAAGTATTTAACTAATTACCCACATAATTAATTTCTTGATCTCAATTCACTTAAACATTGATCACATTTAAAATAATCCATATACCGATTACCATGACCAGGTGATATAACACTAGTCCATAGCCTTATTTGCCACATATAACATATTGTTTTCAATCATAGTCATCACACTTTCTTGTCTTAAATCATTTCGGAACTTCATTCCTTGTATACACCAAGTTCTTGATTTTCATGCTTGAATATGATCAAATCCTCGGGGCTCGGGTAAATTTTCTCATGCTAGATGGTTCAATTTCCTAGTCCAAAAATACTAAATATTATAGCTTGGACCGTATTCCATTCAACTAAATTGCAAACCTCGACGAAACTTATTTTCTTCAATTTGTTTAACTTCTAATATTTACAACACATCTGTACCATCACTCTAACCAACTATAAGCTTGGGGGATAACCTCATTTCCGTTACTAATGTCATTTAACTCTCATTATTTCCAATGCATGAAACCACGGGATGTAATATCCTTCCCCCCTTTAGAACATTCGTCTTCGAATGTTAAACTAGTCTTGTATAAGTATACTGGTTATGGTGATATTATGACGAATCAATTACTCTTCTATCATGTCGTGCCTCTCCTTGCTTAACTTAATACAATTCTTCACCTGACATCAGTTTTTGTTGAATTACTAAAGAAAGTGGTAATAATTTAGCTATCTCCATCATTGACTGCAACTTACTATATCCATCTACACTTGAAGCTTAAGTTGAGTCTTTCTTTCAAATTCTTATAGGTCTACTTCCACTCTTAACTTAGATTGCATAGTCTGCGGTGTACATCCTTCTCGGAGTCACCATTTTAATCGTCGGACATGCACTATCTATAACATTCCCTTTGAATAGTTGAAAATGATTTTCCTCCTTAGTAATGACTCTTGGTTGCAATACTCCCTTCCTCAGGAATATCCTTTCAAGAGATATAAGTGAGTCACTTTCCCGATATGATCCTCCTTGATACTCGGACTCGTCGATCCCTTTTCTTGCTCAATAATGGTGTTAAGTCTCACATGGTTTGCAAATCTCTCCCACTTCTTTTCTTCCATATGACCATAATAACGGTATTGATTCACATCTGTAGAGTCTAGATAACTTCAACCCGAGATGTCCTATCGTAGGTGTCCCTCGTCGACTCATTAAAGGCTTCATAATTTTCGAGAATTTCATAATCCTCTGGTAAAATATTGGAAATTCGCTATAACCACAATGATACAAAAATGAAAGTTCCAAGGCACAATATTCTTCTGGTGAAACCTCCTTTATTCGATGATCCTATCGAATTCTTAAGTAATCTAACACACCCGAGGGCTACCGTAGGAAACATATAACATATACTTACATCATATTCAGAGTAATTGTCCTATTTGTCCTTAATGATAATTCCAACTCAACATTTCGACTCAATTTACCATGTATTTTCCCTCAACTGACCTGGAGTATCACAAACATACTATTCTTGCTTACCTCTTACTCCTCTTTATAAGTACCCAATCGGTTTCATTCTCGACATGTAAATACTTGCATGTTACATAACCGTCCTTGTGTGATTCGTGTATGAACATCTAATCTCATTCGTAACCTTCCCTTCCTTTGGTTCGTTCTATTTTCCGTATCTCATACATACTAAAACTCTTTTGTCTATCTGTTGTAACTTATCTCGTCATACTTTTTTCTTTCCTTTAATTGTCCCTTGATTATCATATCTTATATTCTGCTATAGACAACTTTATGTCCCTTCTTATTTGTCACTTAAAAATTGCAATATCATTAACAAACGACTCTACTGTCAATTCCTTTGCCTCTATTCCAGTATAGCATCGCTATCCTTTACAATATTCCTTGAGTTATTTTCTCTCAATGTCATGTTGTTCAAGGTCTTCACGAATGATTTTTAGTACAGTCTCAGATACCCGCTCGATTCTTGTTCATTTATTTACTAGCTATTAGACTCATTTTTGCATAACTCTCACTTTTTTGTTTTAGAGTCTAAATCTGTCACATATTAGGTTCCATCGTTTTAATCTCTACCCTTGTATTTTCCTTACTTGCTTCCCCCCTTTAAGGGTCTTACTTATTCCATTCTCAAATCCGTTACCTCACTTCCAATCTTGAATTTATGTATCACTTTCCTCAATTCCCTTATTATACTGAATCATATTCATGCCATTTCCCATAATTTATAGCTATAGTAATTCATGTGTGAAGTCTTAACATACTCATTTTGCAATTTTGAGATCAAGTAATACAACCAACATAGCAATCCAAACAAGGATGTATTTTACTTAGCTCAACCGTTAGTTATGAGTCAATGTCATAGGGATACTCGAAATAGTAGTATGTCTAGCTATCCGTACCATCCATGTAATGTCACTTATCCTATTCTTCGATAATTAGAGTACACTTATAGCGTCATATTTCCCTTTTCTTCCCATCTCAAGTTATTCCCATTTTTCCTGTATTCGACTTATAGTAACCGTAAATGCATTTTTCCTTAAAACTTCCATCTTTGTTTTCAAGGATCTAAGTCTCATGTGCAACTAATACCCCTTATGCCTCATACTCTCTTACTCTTATGTTGCACTCAACTTTGGTTTCAAAACCAATCATAATCATATTGTATGTGTCGTTGATTACAGCCTTGCTTTATCATCATACGGTTAACTAACAACTTATGGCAACTTTTTTCTTTCTAATTTATTCCTTTATACACTTTTCTCGTTCTGTCATGGTATAGGATATTCGTAGGAGATGCATCTTCCTTTTCTCATAATACGACTACTTCTCAAGTGTGCGTATTTCGCATATTTCCTTTTCTTTCTATACCCATACTTCTTCCTTTACATTCTTCCTCCTCTATTTATCTTATTATCTCCCGTTTTATAATCAATCATTTATTCCGCGCACAAGGAACCCTATTCTTAACTCAGTACCGCTTTGTCCTTTAGAATATGTTACTTCTATACAATCCATTCTTCGCTTCCAAAACTTATTTTGTTCATTCTGATCATCCCCTCTCATCCTTATTATGATGATCTCGATTATACAAATCACCAACCGTTACTACTGTGCCATATCGCTTTTCTTTGATTTCTTTTTTACGATGACTTCCTTTTCCTTTGTTTGCTATCATTTCTGTCATTGCGAAACCTCTATGTTGGACCTTCCCCTAACAAGGTCTTATAAGCTTTCTAATCTACTGCCCCATGGCTCGCTTATTGGTTTCACACTTCCATTCACTCTTTATTCATATAGACCATGTCATATGTTACATCTTTAGTCGTTTCCTTGCTATACTTTACTTACTTTGTATTACAGTTCTTGATACATTCTCATTATATCCTGATCATAATCAACTCTATAGAGTGCCACATCTTAATCTCATTCGCAAGCCTTCTTATTAAATAGAATAAACCTCGTGAAGTAAGCATACTTAACCTTTACTCTTTCTGATCATCCCTATTACGCTTACCATATAAGTTGTCTCACCAATGTATTTTCATTCGTCATAACCCTTCGTACTTTGTACCCCTGTATCAGTCATGCTGTTACTTTATTTTTCTAATAGACTTGTCATATTTTACTTGCGCTTACCCATCCAATCAATACTTCAGTATCACACTCTGTTGGAGTTACCCATTCTCTTCTATGTCATATTATAGTACTACCAGTCTCGCTAATTTACTCTAGTATTTCTCTTTACCATATCAATGTTGATCATATAATTAACGTAACTATCAATTCAACAACATTTAACTCATCTCTTGTAGTTGTTAACTGTCACGACCCAGCTAGGGGCCATGACGGGTACCTGGGGCTAGCCACCGAGCACCACTCGTGCTACTACTCATCTTGCTCATTTAATGGTCTTTTATCGGCTTTATACTAAAATTGTAGGAAAATCATATTTTACATGGAAACATAAATACTTTTTATATACATTTGCCTCCCTGCAATAAAAATAATATATACATATTATAGCATTTCGTGAGACCATCTAACCCACACTGCGCATCTACGAGCCTCTATTGGAGTACTAAACATAAGGACGGGACAAGACCCGTCATGCCGAAAGATACATATACATGAATATACACAAGAATCGTCATAAGCACCTCCGAACAAAGGAGTGCTTTCAATCGGCTGACAACTACTGCTGGTATGGGTCGAGCTCTGCTCCCTGTCTACCTGTGGGCATGAACACAACGTCCAAGGAAAACGGACGTCAGGACGAACATTGTACTAAGTATGAGAGGCATAAACAAAGAAATAGAACAATGACATAAAGGGAATACGAATATGGAACGTCTATATCTAACTGTCATGTATAAAAGAATTAAGTCATGCTGTCTTACTCATACTCGTCATCATATCATGTATGCATAAAGTATAAGCTGCCCGTCCATATCGTATCGGTGTGATAATCATAACATTAGCCTGCGTCCAGGCCTCCCACGTCCGAGGTATCATCTCATGCCGCCCACTAGTATGTTCTGCCCATGCCATTTGGCCATGGTGTGTCGTATAGCTGCCCGTCTTAGCGGTGACTGCCCGGCCAACTAGGCGCGGTGTTATATCATCATCATACATGCTCATCATAATATGCTTATCGTAACATACTCATCATAAAACATGCATAAGGCTTATGAACAACTTTACTTTATCGGGGTGACGTAAAGTCGTGATCCCCCGATTTTATTATGGAGCAATTATCGACATCCTGCCTCACCTTAAAGGAACTAACATATAAGGTGAGTGTGAGCAATAAATAACATCATGCCATTTTAGGATCATCATATCATATCTCTTATCTTAAATTACCTTTCATAGATGTAGGCTTTTAGCTTTCTGGAATATAAGAACTCATGAAGAGGAGGAAAATTATGCTATGAGATTCATGCCATTAGAAAGAAGGGACTGGCCTCACATACCTTTGCGTTTAACTAAGCTATCGTTCGGTTGTTCTCCTTCGATATCGCGTTTCTACCTGCAAAAGAGAATTCGCATTTACGTTAGTTAATTGACTATAAGAACGCGCTACTATTTCTAGGGAAAATTGGGCGGCACTTCCTGTGGTTATACTACTTTTCCCATATTCTATATCAACTACCAAACATTCATAATTCAATCCAACTATCATTCAATTATGGCACTATTCACATTTTATGACCCATTTACTACACTCTTCCATAATCCAAGTGTTTCAACGTTTTAATACTTCAATCATCATGAGAAGGTCATCAAACTTACCTTAGATGTTGTAGGAATGAGCCTTGAGTAGCAATACTCTTCTATACCAAATACCCTATTTCACTTCCTTTGCAATTTCTTGGTGTATATGAACTTTGATGTGATTCTTACACTTGATTTTATGGATTTGATGTTATTGACCTTGATTTTCCTTTGGTCCTCTTGAATTCTTGTGAATGAAGTGTTTAGAGTGTTCTGGAGACTTCTCGAGTCGTGTAGATGAGAAATGAATAAATGAGCTTAGGGTCCCTTTTAATAACTCAAAACCTGATTTTTAATGAACAGTAGTCGGGTGCACAGTGGGCGTAAACCCAGTTTACGAGCCGTATTCTGGTTTACAGTCCGTCCTTCATGACCGTATTGAAGCATATCAGAAATAGAAAGGTTTGTTGGAGTCATTGTGGTTTACGGTCACAGTTTACGGGCCGTATTCCGATTTACGGTCCGTATTCTGAGTCGTATTTAACCATTTCGTCATTTGGCAGAAAGTTGAAGTTTTTGGAATGTTGAAGGACGATGGCAATTTACGGTCCGTAAACCACTTTACGGGCCGTATTCTATTTTACGACCCACTGGGTCGAAGTGCAAATCTGTGACTTTCTCATTTCCAAAATTCATAAATAGTCATTCCCTACTTATTAAAACATCACACACTCATACACTTCGTTGGTCTACTCGTTGTACGTTCACGGAGAAATTTTGGAGGTGTAACATTCTTCCCCCCTTTTGGAACATTCGTCCTCGAATGTTAAGTCATCGGGGATTCTAGAAAAAATTTGCCAGAGTTTCCCCTGTAATTTGGCACTACCAACCTGTCACAACATCCCATAATATCATCGCCTCACAGAGCTACATCACAACATCGACATATCTATGGCCACACGCGACCAAAAGCACGAAAATAAACATACATACCTTATATCGCTAGCGTTTCATCTTGAATCTTTCCTGGGGGTCGAAATAAATGCGGATACTTAGACTTCATACTCTCTTCCGCTTCCCAAGTCATTTCATCCAGGTTATTGTTTCACCACAAGACTTTAACTGAAACCACCTCTTTGTTTCGGAGTTTTCGCACTTGCCTGTCGAGTATAGCAATAGGCACTTCTTCATAGGTTAGCTTTTCTATTACTTTCACATCATCTATCGGAACAATCTTTGTGGGATCTCCAATACACTTGCGGAGCATCGAAACGTGGAAAACTGGGTGGATTGATTCAACCTCCGAAGGCAAATCCAATTCATAGGCTACTTGACCCACCTTGCGAATAATTCTGTAGGGTCCAATGTATCTAGGGCTTAGCTTCCCTTTCTTACCAAATCTTATCACCCCTTTCATTGGCGATACTTTCAAAAATACCCAATTACCAACTTGAAATTCCAAGTCTCGTCGGCGATTGTCCGCATAAGACTTTTGGAGACTTTGGGCTGTTAAAAATTGATCTCGGGTCAACTTAACTTTTTCCACCGCTTGTTGAATTAATTCAGGGCCTACTAGTTATGCTTCTCTTATTTCAAACCACCCTATTGCGGATCTACATTCCCTTCCATATAAAGCTTCATACGAAGCCATTTGAATACTGGAATGATAGCTGTTATTATACGCAAATTCGATTAACGGTAAATGATCATCCCAACTTCCACCGAAATCCCGCACACATGCTCGTAGCATATCTTCCAAGGTCTAATTAGTACACTCGGCTTGTCCGTCAGTCTGCGGATGAAATGCCGTGCTAAGCTTCACTTGAGTGCCTAGACCTTCTTGGAAGGACTTCCAAAACCTGGCTGTAAACTGTGCTCCTCTATCTGTGATAATGGATAATGGAATACCATGAAGTCGCACAATTTCTTTGAGATATAACCTTGCGTAATCTTCAGCTGATTATGTAGTCTTAACTGGGAGAAAATGGGTTGCTTTCGTCAACCTGTCCACGATCACCCATATGGAATCATACTTGCCGCAGGAACGAGGTAATCCCACAATAAAATCCATGTTAATCACTTCCCATTTCCAAGTAGGGATTTCTATTGCTTGCAATAGGACTCCTCGCTTCTGATGTTCAATCTTTACTTGTTGGCAATTTGGACACTGCACTACAAATTCGGCTATGTCTCTCTTCATGCCATCCCACCAATGCATCATATTGAGATCATGATACATTTTAGTTGCACCTGGATGAATAGAATACCGAGAACAATGTGCTTCTTCTAGAATTCGTTGGCGCAACTCCGCTACATTCGGCACACATAGCCTGTCTTGGTATCTAAGAATTCCGTCCATAGAAACTTCAAATGGAGATTTTTCTTTTCCATGAGATGTGTCCCTGTAACGACATAATTGAGGATCTTCATATTGCCATTCTTTCACTTCTATATCCAAAGACGAAGTTGTGGGGTCATTGATGCCAATCCCTACATTACCCGAATCAATCACACGCACTCCAAGATTAGCTAATTGGCGGAGCTCATGAACCATCTCTTTCTTTTCCGGAAGGACTTCACTTAAACTACCCATTGATCGGCGGCTAAGCGCATCGGCTACTACATTCGCTTTTCCGGGATGATACAAAATGTTCACATCATAATCCTTCAATAATTCTAACCACCGCCTCTACCGCAGGTTCAACTCCTTCCGCTTGAAAATGTACCGAAGGATTTTGTGATCTGTATAGATATCAACATGCACACCATACAAATAATGCCTTCATATTTTTAAGGCATGAATAACCGCAGCCAATTCGAGATCATGAGTCGGATAATTCCTTTCATGTTTCCGTAATTGTCTCGAAGCATATGCAATAACTTTACCATGCCGCATCAATACGCACCCTAATCCGACACCGAAGGCGTCACAATACATCACATAGCCATCTGACCCTTCTGGAAGTGTTAAGATCGGAGCTGAGGTCAACCTGTCTTTCAACTCTTGGAAGTTGCGTTCACAAGCATCATTCCACTGAAATTTTGCTGCCTTCTGGGATAGCTTCGTCAATGGGGCTGAAATAGACGAGAACCCCTCTACGAACATTCTGTAATAACTTGCCAACCCCAGAAAACTACGAACTTTTGTAGGCGTCGTAGGCCTTGGACAAGTCTTCCCAGCTTCAATTTCTGAGTGTCGACTCGAATGCCATCATTTGAAATAACATGGCCCAGAAATGTCACAAAATTTAGCCAAAACTCGCACTTTGAAAATTTTGCATACAATTCTCAGGCTCGAAGAATGCCAAGAACAATTCGCAAATGATCTGCATGTTCCGATTCCGTGCGAGAATACACCAGAATATCATCAATAAATACTATCACAAATAGGTCCAAGAGAGGCCTGAATACGTTGTTCATCAAATTCATAAACACGGCCGGAGCATTAGTCAACCCAAACGACATCACTCGGGATTCACAATGACCATATCTCGTTCTGAAAGCCGTCTTGGGAATATCCGCTTCTCTAACTCTCACCTGATGGTAACCCGATCTCAAATCTATTTTTGAAAACCATTTGGCACCCTGGAGTTGATCAAATAAATCATCAATCCTCGGAAGAGGATATTTGTTCTTTATCGTCACTTTATTCAATTTCCTGTAGTCGATACACATTCGTAGAGATCCGTCTTTCTTTCTTATAAACAAGATCGGTGCTCCCCGCGGTGATGAACTAGGTCTAATAAACCCCTTTTTAAGCAAGTCTTTCAACTGCGCCTTTAGCTCTTTTAATTCCGCCGGAGCAATTCGATAAGGAGGAATAGAAATAGGCTTGGTGTCCGGCAACACGTCAATAGAAAAATCTATTTCTCTTTCTGGAGAAAGACCTGGAAGCTCATCAGGAAATACATCTGGGAATTCATTCACGACCGGAACTGATTGAAAAGTTGGCGGCTTTGCCTCGGTGTCATGAACCCGAACTAAATGATAAATATAGCCCTTGGCTATCATCTTCCTCGCTTTAAGGTAGGAAATAAACCTACCCTTCGAGATGCTGCATTACCCTTCCATTCAAGCACGGGCTCTCCCGGAAATTGGAATCGAACCACTTTCAATCGGCAATCAACATTTGCATAACTCGAAGCCAACCAATCCATGCCCATAATTACATCGAAATCCAACATTTCCAACTCAATCAAATCAGCTGTGGTCTGGCGATTACATATCACAACTACACAATTTTTATACACTTGTCTTGCTATCACGGGATCACCAACCGGAGTAGATACCTCAAAAGGTTCGATTGGCTCAGGTTTCACCACAATACAACCAGCAACATATGGAGTAATATTAGAAAAAGTAGAACTCAGACCTATCAGTGCGTATACATCACGGGAGAATATAGACAATGTACTTGTAAGCACATCCGGGGTGGACTCAAGATCCTGCCGTCGGGCTAAAGTATATACACGGGGCTTAGTGGCACCTGAAGTAGATGCTGCCCCTCTACCTCTACCTCGGCCTGCTGACATCTGGGGAATCTGTCCTGCCGGGCGTGCTGAGGAAGAACCAGCTGCTGAACCTGTAGGCTGAACTCCGACTCTACCACTCATCGACGGGCAATCTCTCATCATGTGCCCAACTTGGCCGCAAGTATAGCAAGCGTCCGAACCCTGGTGACATTGTCCGGAATGTAATCGACCGCACTGACTGCATCGCGGTACTTGGGTCTCCTTTGACTACAATCTTCCCTGAACTGGGAATCTGGAGTCCTCGAACTCTGGCCCTGTCCTGAGCAGAAGGAGCGATCAAATCTCCTACTTGCGAATCGAGGGGGTGCACCGGTCACCGACTGGCCTGAGTAACCAGAATATCTCTGTCTTGATCCCCCTCTATAACCACTACCTGCTCCTATAGATTGAGCCCTGTTGCTTTGCCTTCTATCACTATCGCGGTCACTTCTTTGTGGTTGTTGTCGCCCCTCTAAATTCTGAGAATGGGCCTATATTCAGGAAATATCCATCCCGTCTTGCAAGGAAGCCGTTAAACAATCTCTGAATAAATGTGGCCCTAGGCCACTTACAAATCTATGTACCCGATCTCCCATGTCGGCCACAATAGCTAAGGCATATCTAGCCAAAGAATTAAATTGCATGCTATACTCCCGGGCACTCATATTCCCTTGCCTCAGATTTAGAAATCTATCCGCTCTAGCTCGGCAAATCTCAGGTGGCAAATAGTGACGAATAAAAGCATCCACGAATTCTTGCCAAACCGGAGGAGGTGCATTCTCTCCTCATGATATTACCCAGTTGTTATACCATAAAACTGCCACATCCCAGAGTCTATAAGATGCCAACTCCACGGATTCTGTTTCAGATGCATGGACAATCTTCAATGTCCTCAACATCTCATCTATGAAACCCTGCGGGCCTTCATCCGGCTTTGACCCGAAGAACTCCGGAGGATTTAGACTCATAAAATCACGGGCTTTGGTACTTGCTGCCCAATCACTTAAGCTCGCATTTTGTCATTTTGCCTGTGCGGCGACCAACTGTGTCAATAAATGGATGGCCTCGGTCATTTGTTGACCCGAAGCAACAGGTGGAGGAATTTGAGCTGGAGCTCCTCCCTGTTCTTCCACATTAGGCGGGATAGAAGAAGTGTTAGACAAAGCCTCATTATGTGATTCGCCTTCTTCTATGTTCATCGGAGGCTCTCTTTCACTATTAGGGAGGATAAAATCTTAAACATGGCTCTATCGCACGATCTCATGAGAAGAAGGCAGGTCATTTAACCTAAATGACCTGTAGCCTCTTGTTTATTGATGTGGCGCACAAAACACCATAAAAAAGACTCTACTAGACACGGCTCGTAGACACTTCCTAGGACTGAACCGCTCTGATACCACTTTTGTCACGACCCAGCTAGGGGCCATGATGGGTACCCGGGGCTAGACACCGAGCACTACTCGTGCTACTACTCATCTTGCTCATTTAATGGTCTTTTATCGGCATTATACTCAAATTGTAGGAAAATCATAGTTTACATGGAAACATAAATACTTTTTATATACATTTGCCTCCCGGCCATCAAAATAATATATAAATATAATAGCATTTCGTGAGACCATCTAACCCACACTGCCCATCTACGAGCCTCTACTGCAGTACTAAACATAAGGACGGGAAAAGACCCCGTCATGCCCAAAGATACATATACATGAATATACACAAAAGAATCGTCATAAGCACCTCCGAACAAAGGAGTGCTTTCAATCGGCTGACAACTACTGCTGGTCTGGGTCAAGCTCTCCTCCCTGTCTACCTGTGGGCATGAACACAACGTCCAAGGAAAACGGACATCAGTACGAACATTGTACTGAGTATGAGAGGCACAAACAAAGAAATACAACAATGACATAAAGGGAATACGAATATGGAACGTCTATATCTAACTGTCATGTATAAAAGAATTAAGTCATGCTGTCTTACTCATACTCGTCATCATATCATGTATGCATAAAGTATAAGCTGCCCGTCCATATCGGATCGGTGTGATAATCATAACATTATCCTGCGTCAAGGCCTCCCGCGTCCGGGGTATCATCTCATGCCGCCCACTAGTGGTGTCTGCCCATGCCATTTGGCCATGGTTTATCTTATAGCTGCCTGCCTTAGCGGTGACTGCCCGGCCAACTAGGCGCAGTGTTATATCATCATCATACATGCTCATCATAATATGCTTATCGTAACATACTTATCATAATATATGCATAAGTCTTATGAACAACTTTACTTTATCGAGGTGACGTAAGGTCGTGATCCCCCGATTTCTTTATGGAGCAATTATCGACATCCTTCCTCACCTTAAAGGAACTAACATATAAGGTGAGTGTGAGCAATAAATAACATCATGCCATTTTAGGATCATCATATCATATCTCTTATCTTATATTACCGTTCATAGATGTAGGATTTTATATTTCCGGAATATAGGAACTCCTGAAGAGGAGGAAAATTATGTTATGAGATTCATGCCATTAGAAGGAAGAGACTAGCCTCACATACCTTTGACGTTTAACTAAGCTATCGTTCGCTTGTTCTCCTTCGATATCGTGTTTCTACCTTCGAAAGAGAATTCACATTTACGTTAGTTATACTACTTTTCCCATATTCAATATCAACTACCAAACATTCATAATTCAATCCAACTATCATTCAATTATTGCACTGTCACGACCCAGCCCCGTGGGCCGCGACTGGTGTCCTTCTGGGACACCCCAAACGAACTCACACCCAGACCATCGTAATCAGGCTCGTCCAAACTCCACGTACGTTATTCGAACTCATCATCGTAATCAGACATCTACCGAACACCTATCCTAAGCAGTCGCCCGTACAGATCAGACAAATCACAAATCAGAAGGAAGGCGGAATGTACATCGCCAAATTTCACACACACACATCAGAAGGGTGGCGGAATGCACATCGCCCCCAAATGCATACACACACATACAAATTCAGAGGCCGACTTGGCCATAGTAGCGTACGGGCCACTTAAGATCGTAAAACCGACTCACATGCAAACACACCGGACCCACGACCCACAAATCTGACTACAGGCCTCTAGACAAAACAGAACATAAGAACATAGGACGGGACAGGGCCCCGCCGTACCCACTCATCCAAATATACAGAATACAGACACAACAAAAGATATGTACCAAAAGTAGGCTCCGGATCAAGGGGAGCTTTCCAACACAGCAGAATGAGTAGCCTAAACTGGAGGACCACCCAAACGAGCTTCTGTACCTGCGGGCATGAAACACAGCCCCCGAAGAAACGGGGGTCAGTACGGGAGAAGTACTGAGTATGTAAAGCAGAAGGTACAGAAATCACAAACACAGCTGGAGTCAGAAAGAACAAACACACCAACATCGCAAACAAAGAAAACCTGTGCGGGAGGCGAACGTACAAATGCAAATCAAATCATGTATAGGGTTTAGGAACGTGGTCACCCCCCGACGCTGGTGCCACAACACATCATAACTCCAGAAGTTTTCAAATCTCCGTACAGTCTCCAGACACATCATATCACACACACATCATATCATCAGAACATATCAAATGCCATATCACATCATAACTCCATAAACGGTAACCGGCCCTATGGCGAGGCCTCGGAAACCGTAACACATCATAACTCCCGAATATATTATAGCGCGCACGATCACAAAGTCGGCCCGGGTACCGACGAACGAAGTCATAGCAGACAGCACGAACAGAGTAGTGCCGAAACCATATGCATATTAAAAATAATTTGTCGGACTCAACATATCGTTTACATATAGGTAGATACTGACGCCAGAAGGCTCGGAGTAGGAATCGAATTGATAAAAGTAGGCATATAAAGGTTACGAAGTTCCAAACTGTCAAATTCGTAAGAAAACTGTTCATAAGTCATTTTTCCGGAATTCTCACATCATCCCAAAGTACAGAGCATGCATTAATGGCATAGGAAGTTTCAAACACATCCTTGAGTCATAAATAGAAGATTGCGAATCATAACAGACACAAGCGAATCAAACAAACCGAATAAGGGGAGCCTCGGGGCTCGCGGGCCCACCTCGGGTCAAATTGAGGCGGCGGACACAAATCACAGACTTTCGGCTCCATAGAGCCATCTACGAAAGTTTCGAAGGGTTTCGGACACAACAGCACAAGTTATGGAGGTACGAACATTCTTTTAACCAAAAGTGACAAAAAGGGGTTCAATCGCGCTGAGTGAATAGTGCTCGAACTTGAACTTCGATTTCCAAGAGCAGGGTTATTCCCGAGATTCCGA
This sequence comes from Lycium barbarum, assembly GCF_019175385.1. Taxonomy (NCBI): domain Eukaryota; kingdom Viridiplantae; phylum Streptophyta; class Magnoliopsida; order Solanales; family Solanaceae; genus Lycium; species Lycium barbarum. Next base: position 101,502,192 of record NC_083340.1, on the reverse strand, counting down.
AATTTACCTAGTGGGTCTAGGACATGCCAAAAGAATGAGAGGTAGGCTTTACATACCTGGTTGGCGCCTTACGCTCCTCAAATCGCAATTCCCGTTTCGTCCAGAAACTGCAAATGGTCACTTTTACCAGTTACTATTCATGAGAATTAACATTTTAGTCTTTGGGCTATATTTGGCTACCGAAACTTCGACAGCATTTCCCCTATAAATCTAACACCCCCGAGACTTAGCTCGGCTCAAAATATAACAACATCAACAGCCCAAACATCATTACACAATACGAATCACAATCAAACACATTAACTTCACAATTGCACCTTATTTCACAAGTTGGTAATCCTATTTCCAAACTTCGCAATTTCAACTCATATCCACATTATTGTATTCATTCATTCAAGATTATTCCATTACATAACAAACAAGTTCCAAACCATATACAAACATCCCCAAGGTTCACTACTTTCCAATTTTTATTCAAAACACCAAAAGTTACGACGAACGTTCTAACTTGCGTCGTTTCATTCCAAATTCGTCATCATCAACCATAAGTCTTATTTAAGGTCTTTAGTATCATAAATATACTATGATATACACAAATATACCGAATGTATACACTTTCCGATAACGTTCGAAATTATTTTCTAACACCAACTCAATTCCTTAATCAATCCTTTACAACATAATGACCACAACAACACATCATTCAAGCTAAATAAGATCAAATTCCTATGCCTTAAACCTTATAAAACCCACGGCCAAACACACTCTCTTTGCACACACACGCCATGCACAAACACAACACCTTTCCAAAATCTTTATGCCAATTCAATCACTAACACATATACATCCATTTCATATCATTAAAACATAAAAACCTTACCTTGTTCTTAAGATTCCGATTCGCCGCAAACGTCGACCTTACGCCAATCTAATTATACCACCACGAAGAGCACCTCGAACTCATCAATCATTCCAAAAGAGACTAGGTGATTGGATTAGAAACAAGCCACGAATTTTTTTTTTCTTTCTCTTTCTTTTTCGGCCGAGAGCACCTTCAACGGTGTTCTTGAGATTTTTTTTTTTTTTGATCTTGATCTTGAAAATTCCAACTCATGGCTTTGTATATATCCATTACATAGAGGTCATGTGCATAGCACATGACCATTTAAATTGAGTTTGGGCCTCCACAATGGCCGGCCACTTCACTTCCTTTGGGCCTCAATTTTTGTATTCCATTTTCTTAGCCCAATTCATAAAATGTCCCGTTTTGTAATTCCCGAAACTAATTTCCGAAGTTCCAAATTTACCGTCGGCCTTCCCCGACGTCTTCACATTAATAACTCCATAACCAACATATTCATATTCACCAAAATCAAAATATTTCCTCAACACACAAGTCTTCTTTATTTCTTGATTTCCCGTTATACGAAAATACGGGACATAACATTCTCCCCCCCTTAAGAACATTCGTCCTCGAATGTTGAATCGACCTCATAGATGTCGTACTACTCCGGGAGGGTTCTCTTGATAGTTGTCCTTTATTGATTTTTCCGACATGGCTCCTTTACCAACATTAGGGGGCAAATTTTCACATCACTGACTCAAATGCCTTCATAATACACTTTCTCATACCCCACGTGATTACTGGACCACACACTATATTCTTGTAATGGACGAACGCTTTCCAGACATCATAGTTAATATCATTTCCTTGTCACACTCCTGAGTTCCCTTACCACATCGTCGTAATCTCTCTTTACTTCATATCAGACACTTCATGCCAAACAGATTCAGAACTAAAACCGGACGGATTCATAATCGGAGGCAGACATACTCAACTATGGCGGACGGATTCGTAGTCAACATCGAAGGTACGGAAGCATATCAGACACATCTGAGATCGGAGTCAGACGTACAAAGGCGTATCAAACGAATTTGTAGGCAGAATCAGACACACTAAGATATAATAAACAGATTCACAATCGAAATCAGACGTATGGGATCATATCGAACAGATCCGAAATCAGAAGCGAATATACAAAATTGTTTCATACAAAGTCGTGATCAGTCAAACCGAAGTGTATCAGACACACACGTGGTCAAAATCAAACGCACCGAAGCATATCAGACGGATTTATATCCAGAGTCAGACCCACAGAGGTGTGCCAGACAGAAACGGATTCAGAATCAAACGCACAAAAGGTTCATCGGACATATACATAGTCGAACTCAGAATCACAGAGGCGTACTAGGCAGAGCCTCATCGGAATCGGAAGTGCAGAAGCACCAGAGATAGATTGTCAATTTAGGATCAAATCATTCATATTAAGGCTTCAATAATTCATGATGATTCCCTTTATTTGCAAACTCACTCACCAAGTCGTCACACAATTTACCTTGCGTCTTACGTACCAACTCCTTCAAAGATTCCAATTACTCACACTGCTTATCTTTTATTTATCACAACATCAGTTTCCGGGCTCGGCTTTTAGCCCTCATAGGCACCAACTGAGAATCATGCACACATATACACATACACATACATATACACATACACACGTTTACTCATACCTTACTGGCGAACATCTCTGGCTGTTATTCAAATTCGTTCAATTTCCCAAGAGGTGTTGTACACTTTTCTTTTTGCCCATATAGTCCGCCTCGTTCCGCGCGACTCCCGAAATGGCACTAGTTATTCCTCACACATTCTATTTACCTTTGGTTACCCCAAATTTTCATTTACATTAATCATACTTACACTTATGAAAAACTTTGCATTACTTCCCAGGGGGTCACCCATCCCAGAATTGCTCTGGCTTGAGCACGCTTAACCCCGAAACTTTCACGCATTCTGATGCGTTAGGGCTGATATAATCCCATCAATTGCCCTGCACGACCTTTGTCACGCAATTTTAGGCCAAACGGGGTCTTAGCAAATCTTTCGAAATTTTTTCGTAGCGGGTCCCACTCTCGGCTAAGCCGTACCATTACCTTGTCGCCTTTCTGAATTTCCAACATTCACTTTCATACACATATACATATGATCACAACTAACCCACGAATTTAAGCCTCCAAATAGTCGATGTGATCCGATAGAAATGCCACCGTAAGGTGTTCTCTGGCCACCGACAGAAGAAAACTAAAGCCCGATAAGTATCGCGGGGCCTTTTGTACTTAGTCTACATATTTACTTCTATATTTCTGGAAAAATTTGGGCAGAGTTTCCTCTGTATTTCTTACTATCCGAAACCTGTACACCAGAAATACCAACCACGCCTCACAGGGCCAACACATATGTACACACATACACATCATATCACGTCGTAACGCAGCCACACAGGGCTGATGACTTCAAATAGGAATTATAACATCGTCGACACTTACCACACGTGCCCAACTCAAACGGCATCGGAGGCGTTTTCCTGTTACCTTCATCCAGGATTTCCAAAATCACTCGGACGGTGGGGATATTTAGTCGCCCTTGCCTTGGGTCACCCGGTCTCTAATTCCTTTAAATTTCCGTCGTCTTCATAGGACAACGTTTTGCGAATATCATACACATATAGAAAATTCTAAAAACTCATACACTTATAAATAATCAATATCGGGTCTGACCTGGGGAGCTGCCGTGAGAGGTATGTCCACTATCATCCACATTTGTCTGCTCCCTGCCTATCCGGTCTCCATTATCACCCGCATCCGAATCGGAGGGATACGGACGATCAGTCAAATCCCGGCTCACTGACGACCCAGGCCAAGAACCGGAGAAATCCATAGCACTCTCCGAGGTGGCCGGGCTATCAGGGTTCTCCCTAACGATAAGAGCTGGCGCATATTTGAAAATCTCCTCCTGAGTCATCCCAGAAGAATGCTCCGATAGGCCTGCCTCATCACTATCCTCCTCCGCGGAGGTAAGAAGCTCCGGAGGGGTCATCGCCAGATCCTCTGAGATATCTGTGTCGTAGCCATCCTCCACGGGATCCTCCGCCCCAGGAATCGGGGGCTCTGGAGGAGTCGTAGAGGGGTCCTCCGACGGATCCGTATCGTAGCTATCCTTCGGGGAATCCTCCGAAGGATCCGTCTCGATCGAGTAACTGGGGCCCTGCCTACTCGGCCCCGGTGACAGCCTGGGGGCCTTCTTCGCACCCCCATCCTCATCGTCGGAAGCCGTCCTCTTCATCCTTCACCAACCTACAATCACCTGCACGGAGAGGGTCAGAAATAATTTCCCAAAATACTGACGCTAACACTCTTTTCGGAGCCTTGCTGTGAACACAGCAATTCGTTGGGAGGAACCATCCTAACAGTATAGCTTTATCACACGATCTAAGATTCCAAAGAAAGGGTAACACAACATCCTAGATGTCCTGTAGCTTCCTGTTTATAGATGTGGTGCACAACACATCGATAAACAAGACTCTACTAGACACGGCCTGTAGACATTCCGAGGACAAACCGCTCTGATACCACTTTTGTCACGACCCAGCCCCGTGGGCCGCGACTGGTGTCCTTCTGGGACACCCCAAACGAACTCACACCCAGACCATCGTAATCAGGCTCGTCCAAACTCCACGTACGTTATTCGAACTCATCATCGTAATCAGACATCTACCGAACACTTATCCTAAGCAGTCGCCCGTACAGATCAGACAAATCACAAATCAGAAGGAAGGCGGAATGTACATCGCCAAATTTCACACACACACATCAGAAGGGTGGCGGAATGCACATCGCCCCCAAATGCATACACACACATACAAATTCAGAGGCCGACTTGGCCATAGTAGCGTACGGGCCACTTAAGATCGTAAAACCGACTCACATGCAAACACACCGGACCCACGACCCACAAATCTGACTACAGGCCTCTAGACAAAACAGAACATAAGAACATAGGACGGGACAGGGCCCCGCCGTACCCACTCATCCAAATATACAGAATACAGACACAACAAAAGATATGTACCAAAAGTAGGCTCCGGATCAAGGGGAGCTTTCCAACACAGCAGAATGAGTAGCCTAAACTGGAGGACCACCCAAACGAGCTTCTGTACCTGCGGGCATGAAACACAGCCCCCGAAGAAACGGGGGTCAGTACGGGAGAAGTACTGAGTATGTAAAGCAGAAGGTACAGAAATCACAAACACAGCTGGAGTCAGAAAGAACAAACACACCAACATCGCAAACAAAGAAAACCTGTGCGGGAGGCGAACGTACAAATGCAAATCAAATCATGTATAGGGTTTAGGAACGTGGTCACCCCCCGACGCTGGTGCCACAACACATCATAACTCCAGAAGTTTTCAAATCTCCGTACAGTCTCCAAACACATCATATCACACACACATCATATCATCAGAACATATCAAATGCCATATCACATCATAACTCCATAAACGGTAACCGGCCCTATGGCGAGGCCTCGGAAACCGTAACACATCATAACTCCCGAATATATTATAGCGCGCACGATCACAAAGTCGGCCCGGGTACCGACGAACGAAGTCATAGCAGACAGCACGAACAGAGTAGTGCCGAAACCATATGCATATTAAAAATAATTTGTCGGACTCAACATATCGTTTACATATAGGTAGATACTGACGCCAGAAGGCTCGGAGTAGGAATCGAATTGATAAAAGTAGGCATATAAAGGTTACGAAGTTCCAAACTGTCAAATTCGTAAGAAAACTGTTCATAAGTCATTTTTCCGGAATTCTCACATCATCCCAAAGTACAGAGCATGCATTAATGGCATAGGAAGTTTCAAACACATCCTTGAGTCATAAATAGAAGATTGCGAATCATAACAGACACAAGCGAATCAAACAAACCGAATAAGGGGAGCCTCGGGGCTCGCGGGCCCACCTCGGGTCAAATTGAGGCGGCGGACACAAATCACAGACTTTCGGCTCCATAGAGCCATCTACGAAAGTTTCGAAGGGTTTCGGACACAACAGCACAAGTTATGGAGGTACGAACATTCTTTTAACCAAAAGTGACAAAAAGGGGTTCAATCGCGCTGAGTGAATAGTGCTCGAACTTGAACTTCGATTTCCAAGAGCAGGGTTATTCCCGAGATTCCGAAATTTACCTAGTGGGTCTAGGACATGCCAAAAGAATGAGAGGTAGGCTTTACATACCTGGTTGGCGCCTTACGCTCCTCAAATCGCAATTCCCGTTTCGTCCAGAAACTGCAAATGGTCACTTTTACCAGTTACTATTCATGAGAATTAACATTTTAGTCTTTGGGCTATATTTGGCTACCGAAACTTCGGCAGCATTTCCCCTATAAATCTAACACCCCCGAGACTTAGCTCGGCTCAAAATATAACAACATCAACAGCCCAAACATCATTACACAATACGAATCACAATCAAACACATTAACTTCACAATTGCACCTTATTTCATAAGTTGGTAATCCTATTTCCAAACTTCGCAATTTCAACTCATATCCACATTATTGTATTCATTCATTCAAGATTATTCCATTACATAACAAACAAGTTCCAAACCATATACAAACATCCCCAAGGTTCACTACTTTCCAATTTTTATTCAAAACACCAAAAGTTACGACGAACGTTCTAACTTGCGTCGTTTCATTCCAAATTCGTCATCATCAACCATAAGTCTTATTTAAGGTCTTTAGTATCATAAATATACTATGATATACACAAATATACCGAATGTATACACTTTCCGATAACGTTCGAAATTATTTTCTAACACCAACTCAATTCCTTAATCAATCCTTTACAACATAATGACCACAACAACACATCATTCAAGCTAAATAAGATCAAATTCCTATGCCTTAAACCTTATAAAACCCACGGCCAAACACACTCTCTTTGCACACACACGCCATGCACAAACACAACACCTTTCCAAAATCTTTATGCCAATTCAATCACTAACACATATACATCCATTTCATATCATTAAAACATAAAAACCTTACCTTGTTCTTAAGATTCCGATTCGCCGCAAACGTCGACCTTACGCCAATCTAATTATACCACCACGAAGAGCACCTCGAACTCATCAATCATTCCAAAAGAGACTAGGTGATTGGATTAGAAACAAGCCACGAATTTTTTTTTTCTTTCTCTTTCTTTTTCGGCCGAGAGCACCTTCAACGGTGTTCTTGAGATTTTTTTTTTTTTGATCTTGATCTTGAAAATTCCAACTCATGGCTTTGTATATATCCATTACATAGAGGTCATGTGCATAGCACATGACCATTTAAATTGAGTTTGGGCCTCCACAATGGCCGGCCACTTCACTTCCTTTGGGCCTCAATTTTTGTATTCCATTTTCTTAGCCCAATTCATAAAATGTCCCGTTTTGTAATTCCCGAAACTAATTTCCGAAGTTCCAAATTTACCCTCGGCCTTCCCCGACGTCTTCACATTAATAACTCCATAACCAACATATTCATATTCACCAAAATTAAAATATTTCCTCAACACACAAGTCTTCTTTATTTCTTGATTTCCCGTTATACGAAAATACGGGACATAACATGCACTATTCACATTTTATGACCCATTTATTACACTCTTCCATAATCCAAGTGTTTCAACGTTATAATACTTCAATCATCATGAGAAGGTCATCAAACTTACTTTAGATGTTGTAGGAACGAGCCTTGAGTAGCAATACTCTTCTATACCAAAAACCCTATTTCACTTCCTTTGCAATTTCTTGGTGTAGATGAATTTTGATGTGATTCTTACACTTGATTTCATGGATTTGATGTTATTGACCTTGATTTTCCTTTGGTCCTCTTGAACTCTTGTGAATGAAGTGTTTAGAGTGTTCTAGAGACTTCTTGAGTCGTGTAGATGAGAAATGAATAAATGAGCTTAGGGTCCCTTTTAATAACTCAAAACCTGATTTTTAATGAACAGTAGTCGGGTGCACAGTGGCCGTAAACCCAGTTTACGAGCCGTATTCTGGTTTACGGTCCGTCCTTCATGACCGTATTTAAGCGTATCAGAAACAGAAAGGTTTGTTGGAGTCATGGTGGTTTGCGGTCACAGTTTACAGGCCGTATTTCGATTTATGGTTCGTATTCTGAGTCATATTTAACCATTTCGTCGTTTGGCAGAAAGTTGAAGTTTTTGGAATGTTGAAGGACGATGGCAGTTTACGATCCGTAAACCACTTTACGGGCCGTATTCTATTTTACGACCCACTGGGTCGAAGTGCAAATCTGGAACTTTCTCATTTCCAAAATTCATAAATAGTCATTCCCTACTTAGTAAAACATCGCACACTCATACACTTCATTGGTCTACTCGTTGTACGTTCACGGAGAAATTTTCGAGGTGTAACATTAACGATACTCCTAAATTAATCTCGCCCTGCCATCAGCTTTTACACAACATCTTTTCCGATTAGGACATATTACAAGCTTATATCTTATCTTCTTTAAATTCTAGAAAAATTTCGGTAGAGTTTCCTCTATATTTCCTACTATCCAAAACCTGCACGCAGCAAATACCAACAACACCGGGCTAATATATATATATGACATATCTCGGCCACACAGGGCTCCCAATTTCAAGTAAAGTACAAAGATGTTGAAACTTACCTAGTATATCACACCTCGAGATGTACCTAATCCTTTAGCGTTCTGCCCTGTTATACCTTCCTATTTACTTTCCCTTTCATTCTTCAGCTTTACATTTCTATCATACCTCAATATTCTTCCCTTACCCGACATACATCTTTCGTACCGTTGCTTACCTTTGTACTGATTCATTCAATTTGTTTAGTTCGCCAACTTATAACTGAACTTATCGTCAAGAGATACATTTAATCAATTCTTATATTGTACGAACACTGACTTACCTCTATGACAACCAATCCATTATCATATAAATACATATTCGGATAATGTAGCCTCAACGAAGTGACTTACCTCTGTAACTTCCAATATCATCACTCACTTGCTTCTGTCGATACTGTTCTTCTGCAGAAATCAAGAGTTAGTATAAGGAATATCATCTCCTATGGCTTGGCTCTATCGCACGATCTTAGATATGAAAGAAAAGTAACCATCCTAAATGCCCTGTAGCCTCCTGTTTATAAATGTGGCGTGCACCACACCATAAACAAGACTCTACTAGACACGACTTTGCAGACAACTCCTAGGATGAACTACTCTGATACCACTTTGTCACACCCCAATTCCAATAGGGCATGATGGGCACCCAGCTCTTACTTAGAGCTGAGCGAACCCTCTGGCATTCACATAATGAAACTGGACATATAGAAAATTTTCGAAAATATAATAAAGTACTTTCTGTCAAACCATAGAAATTTGCGAACGATACTCAATTAATCAAACTGACATATCGGCTTACATGGTCGCTTTACTCAACACCTGACATCTCAACATACTAACCACAGGACACTGTCTCCAAAGTATCTAAGAGTAAACATCTGAATCGTATGAGTCAGGACAGATCCCCGACGTACCCATACACAGATATGATAACCATAATGACTCGACACTGCTCCAGGAGGAAAATGGAGTTTGCCAATCCCAGCAGATAGCCTACCATCCTAGCTGAATACTTTTACTCGCAAAACAATCTGGGACTGTGTGGCATGAACACAACGCCCCCAGGAAAAAGGACGTCAGTACGAACAATGTACCGAGTATGTAAGGCTTAAGAACATCAAGTACAAATGAATCATGAAAACCAGTCTAAGTATTAGAATGCGTCTGTGGCTAACATCTGAGAATATCTGCGTAACTCTTATATGACTGAAACTGACCCTGTGGTGTATGATAGGCGTATGTTATAATATAAATTATAGTGCTGCAGAACGTACAACCCGATCCATATAAAATATAATAGTGTCGAGGAGCGTACGACCCGATCCATATATAATATAATAATGCTGAGGAACGTACAGCCCGATCCATATATAATATAATAGTGCCGAGGAACGTACGGCCCGATCCATATATAATATAATATTTATAAATGCATGTAAGACTCGAAAAAGGATACTCTAAACTCCTCTGGTGACATAAGAAGCTAGTAAGATAAGTCTCTGGGAGTTATGGACATGAAACATAGGAGGCTGAGGATACAAATATCTCTACACTATCTAAGAATAGAGTCTTTGGAACTCGCTTGCTCACTGTGTTCGTTCATATGATAAGGATCATGCCAAAATGAAAGAAAGGGCTCCTTAACATACCTCGAGTCTTCAGTACGATCCAACAATGAACTCGCCGTAACTATTATGCAAACCCTATAATAAAGGCATACATGTATAAACTTAGGCGACGCTAGTATACCACGTATATTAAGAAATAATTTGGTTCTAAAATGAAACGGACAACATTTCCCCTATTTCAAGACCATCATAATACAACCAACAAGACTAACAAATGCAACCACAGCCTCTTCAAACCTTCCTTAAACTCAAGTTACCAACAACACAAGGATATACAAGAGCCCATCCAATATACGCTCGTATACGATATCTCTATACACTTCCTTCCTCCAAATTCATGAAGTACATCAGCAAATCACAATAACAACATCAAGTACTTTCCATATACAAGGAAACTATCTCAACAACACAATAATAACAAATTCCAAAACAGCCACCAAAAAGCCCATAAGCCAACAACAACCTCAAAATACAATTCCCCGTTATTAATTCCGTATTTCTCATCCCACAATTTAGCTATGACCTGGATGAACATAAATATATCTAAAAGAAGATAATTCTTACCTTATACTCTATGAACTACGCTTTTTCCATTGCCCCGTATGCTCCATCGCGACCTATATGTTCCATGGAGCTCTCGTTGCGAGGTCCCTTTTGAACCGGACAGTCCGTCGTAGGATGCTCTTAACCTTTTACTCCAATATTGTATCACCGAGCGGTTTGTGGCGATGGAAAGTAGACTCATAGACCTTCGATTTGGCAGGTGGAACAGCCCGTAATTCCAAGTATAATGGGATTAATGATCCGAGAGATCTAACCCATGTAGTTGCCAACTTGAATCGTAAGGGAAATTTTTACTATTTAAGTTAAGATGAGAAGAAGTATATATCTTCTCCATGTAACAAAAACGTGGGTGAGGTCCCTTTTTATATTTCAAGATAATTATATATATATATATATATATATATATATATATATATATATGGGTGTATTTATATACCCCAAAAGTAGGATAAAACTATATATATACATCTAGTGGACCATAGATCCCTCTTAACCATTACCCTCCAACTACCTTCCTAAAGTGCCACCTATCAAAATATGCCTTAGTCATCCTTTTTGTTATCAACCACGTGGAGCATGTCCAGTAGCATGTTTATCATATATTGCTAATCAATATATTAATCTCCCACTAAAATAATCAAATATTTAACTAATTACCCACATAATTAATTTTGTTGATCTCAATTCACTTAAACATTGATCACCTTTAAAATAATCCATATACCGATTACCATGACCAGGTGATATAACACTAGTCCATAGCCTCATTTGCCACACATAAAATATTGTTTTCAATCATCGTCGTCACACTTTTTCGGCTTAAATCATTTCCGAACTTCATTCCTTGTATACATCAAGTTCTTGAGTTTCATGCTTGAATATGATCAAATCCTCAGGGCTCGGGTAAATTTTCCCATGCTAGATGGTTCAATTTCCTAGTCCAAAAATACGGAATATTATAGCTTGGACCGTATTCCATTCAACTAAATTTCAAACCTAGACGGAACTTATTTTCTTCGATTTGTTTAATTTCTAACGTTTACAACACATCTGTACCATCACTCTAACCACCTATAAGCTTGAAGGTATAACCTCGTTTCCATTACTAATGTCATTTAACTCTCACGCTTTCCAATGCATGAAAACACGGGATGTAACAAGCACAACCCATGGGGGACCTGTGAAGTCCATGTACCACTCGTTTTGGATCTTTTCCCAATGGTAACGAGACTCCGGATCTTTGCCCACGGAGGATCTTTATCAGCACAATCCATGGGGGACCTGCGGAGTCCATGTACCTCACAGTCCGGCGATAAGCTAGATACTGCTACCATACAACCACGATTCTGAGACAACAATCAAATATCGGACCTCACGTCACTCTCATCCAAACTAAGCCCAGCTCATCACAGTGTTTCCTCAACTGTCATCAATGTATCAACAGTATATCATGAAGGATGAGAATGCTGCAATGTATAAGTCAACATCAATGATCAGATCAATATCACAAGTACCAAGCATGGGTACGCCAATAATGTCATAAAAGACTACACAAGTCATATAGAACACTATTGTCGTATCAAATGTCAACAATTAATATGCTAAAATATCGTGATCAAGATGTATCAATGTCTCCAATATGTCTATCACTACATGGCATCAGGCCAACAACAATAGAACAAATCAAGTCACAACATAATGGGGTGGCAAGCCCCAATCACACAACAGGGCCTAACCTAAGACAATATCCAACCCAACATCATACCCGAAGGTTTACATGCTTTCTCCGACAATATCATCTAAATATATGCTTCGCTAAACGAAGTCTCCCCATAGGGTAAGCCATAACGTACCTGGAAGGCCGAGCATCAACAACACCAACAATAACTCCTTAGCCTTTCCTTTTGGCTAAGCCCCGATATCAAGAAAGTCTAAACATATTCGAAAATATGGAATTAGAATCAAGAAGAACATCAAAACCAACCGTACTTCTATCAAGCCCCAAATTCCTAACCTATGGAATAGGGTTTATGAACTAGAAGGATGAAAGTAGGGATCTAAATGTCCCAACATGAAATTAAAGCTCTAGGTGATCAATTCCCACCATTAGCAAGCTAAAAGAATCAACAATTCACTCTAATTAGGATTCTAGGCAAAACCCCCAAATTTGGGTATAAACCCTAACTTCTAAATCTACAAATTAGCCTCTAATCAGGAAGAAGTTATGAAATAAGGGTTATAATCATCAATTCAATGCTTAAAGAAGCTAACCCAATCAACAATTCATGATTTAGAAGCCTAGAACGAATATTCATAAAACCCACTTTTAATCTTCCATTACTTGATGAACTAACAAGATGAAACAAATTCTAAAATGATTAGGGATATTGAAACAACAAGCAGATTAGAAGGACTTACCACAAAGAATCTTCTCCCAGAATCCTCTAGAATTTCTCCCCAAAGATCAATTTTCAGAAAAGTAATAAATGTAAGATTAAGGGCTTTTAATACACAATTAATGAATATAACAGGCCCGATACCGATACGGCGGCATCGGGACCGCTGCGATGATACCGCCCTGAAGACCTCTCAGATCATCGGGACAGTAGGGCTACAAGGCACTGGGCCGCCACAGCGGCTAGTACCACCGCTCTGGCGGTAATGGTGCCGCCAGGGCAGACACCAGCATAAATTTTCCCAAAAATAATCTCAAACTCAATTCAAAATCCTGACTAATACCTGAGACCATCTGCTCACAAACCAAATACACAGACACACAAAAAAACATGCAACGAAGGCACTCATGGCCTTGGAATTCCCAACGAAGGTCTCATTGACCGAATCAACTACGATACCTTAATTCCAACTTCCGAGGCCAAGTCCTAAAATGCATCTGAGTGTATTGGGAACCAAACAAGATATACATACAAGTTCTAAAAGACCATCCGGACCTCTCAAAATCGATGGATTTATGAAAAAGGTCCGTTTACCCAAAGTCAACTTTGAGTCAACTCTTTTTCTCTTTAAGCCTAAATTTCACAAAAAGTCGCCCGAATCAAATCTAAACACATCGGGAAGCATGTCAACGGTCCCTTTGGATCAAAAGTGAGCTAACCAAGTTCGGGAAAGGGTCGAAAGTGACGCAAAGACAATAACGACCAAGCGGATCGTTACATCAGATACTAATTAAACCATCGCTCGTCCTCGAGCGAAGAAGGGAAAAGAGCGGGAAAGTACCTGAATCAGCGAACAACTGGGGGTATTGGCTACGCATATCACACTCAGTCTCCCAAGTAGCCTCCTCAATAGGACGGTGCTTCTATTGTACCTTCACAAAAGCAATCTCTTTCGACCTCAACGTTCGCGCCTGCCTATCTAAGATCACAATAAGCTCCTCCTAATAGGTCAAATTCTCATCAAGCAATATCGAATCCCAACAAACAATGTACGTACGGTCGACATGGTACTTGTTCAACATAGAAACATGAAAAACTGAATGAACTTGGGCGAAGCCTGGCGGTAAGGCCAACTTATAAACAACATCGCCCACACGGTCAATAATATCGAATGGGCCAATATACCTGGGGCTCAACTTGCCTCTCTTTCCAAACCTCGTAACACCCTTCATGGGTGAAATCTTCAATAAAACTTGGTTACCAACAACAAACTCTAGATCTCGACCTTTCGGTCCGCATACATCTTCTGCTAACTCTGAGCGGCCAAAAGCTTGGCCTAAATAACTCTCACTCTATCAAGGGACTCTCTCAACAGATCCGTGAAGCTCAAACCCATCAAACCAGCCAACCGGAGATCTACATCTCCTACCATATAAAGCCTCAAAAGGCGCCATGCCAATACTCGAATAATAACTGTTGTTGTACACAAACTCTGCAAATGGTAAGTGTTGATCCCAATGACCGCCAAAATCAATAACATAAGCTCTTAACATGTCCTCGAGCACCTGAATAGTCCGCTCGGACTGCCCATCGGCCTGGGGGTGAAAAGCTGTATTAAGATCCAATCGAGTACCAAACTCCTCATGAAAAGCCCTCCAGAAATGGAAAGTGAAGATAGTACCCCGATCAGGCATGATAGAAATAGGAACCGCAGGCAACCTCATAATATTCCGAATGCACAACTTGGATAACTTCTCTGCGGTATAAGAAATTTGTACCTGAACAAAATGAGGGCCCTTAGTCAACCGATCAACTATCACCCAAATAGAATCAAACTTGCCCAGGGTCTTCGGAAGGCCCACAACGAAATCCATGGCAATCCTCTCCCACTTCCACTCAGGAATAGGTATCCTCTGAAGTACACTGCCGGGTTGCTGGTGCTCATATTTAAATTGCTGACAATTCCCATACGTAGCCTTGAAATCAACTATATCTCTCTTCATCTGACGCCAACAATAGTGCTCTCTCAAATCACGATACATCTTAGTCGCCCCCTATGAATGGAATATAAAAAGCTATGAGCCTCAGTCAATATCAACTGAATCAAATCACCAACACGAGGGACGCACACGCGCCCCTTAATCCTCAAAATGCCCTCAGAATCAATCATGGCCTCATTGGCCTCACCCCTCAAAAACCTATCTCGAATCTTGCTTAACTTAGCATCCTCAAACTGATGAGTCCTGATCTGATCCAATAAAGATGACCTGGCCTTTACCCAAGCCAAATCCCTGCCTGGGGATGGAATATGAAGGCGAAAGAAATTATTGGCCAGATTTGAACCTCCATGGCCAACAGATGCTCGAAAACAATAAAACAAGCTAGACTCCCCATACTCATTACCCTGTGACTCAAGGCATCAGCCATAGTATTGGCCTTCCCAGGATGATAAAGAATAGATATATCATAGTCCTTCAGGAGCTCCATCGATCGGCGCTGCGTGGAATAAAGATCTCTCTGGGTAAACACATGCTGAAGGCTATGGTGATAGGTGAAAACCTCATAATGGACACCGTAGAAATAATGCCTCCAAATCTTCAAAGCAAAACCACAGACAACAACTCCAAATCATGGGTAGGGTAATTCTTCTCATGGATCTTCAATTGACGAGAAGCATACCCTATCACTCTACCCTCCTACATCAACACAGCAGCCAAACCCCTGCAGGATGTATCACAATTGACCGCCAAATCCTTATCCTCCACAACTAATGCTAAGATGGGGGGCTGAAGTCAAAAGGGTCTTGAGCTTTTGAAAGCTCTCCTCATAATTATCGGACCACTGGAAGGGAACATCTTTCTGAGTCAATCTGGTCATGGACGAAGCAATAGCAGTCCAACCTTTCACAAAACGGCGGTAGTAGCTGGCCAAACCCATAAAACTATGAACCTTGGTAATAGTAGTGGGCCTCACCCAACCCTTTACAGCCTCAATCTTCTGTGGATCAACCATAATCTCATCCTTATACACAACATGGCCCAAGAATGCCATAGAATCCAACCAAAAGTCACACTTCAAAAACTTAGCATATAGGATATTCTTCTTCAACAGCCCAAGAACAGTACGAAGATGGCCCTCATGCTCCTCTCTACTCTTGGAATACACCAAGATATAATCAATAAACACAATCACGAAGGAATCAAGGAATGACCTAAAGATGCCATTCATCAAAGTCATAAATGCAGCCGGGGCATTGGTAAGCCCAAATGACATCACCAGAAACTAATAGTGACCATATCTCATCCGAAAGGTTGTCTTCAGAATATGCTCAGCCCTGATCCTCAATTAGTGGTAGCCTGAATGCAAGTCAATCTTCAAAAATACTGAAGCACCCTGAAACTGGTCAAATAAATCATCAATACGTGGCATAGGACACTTGTTCCGAATAGTAACCTTATTCAGCTGGCGATAATCAATGCACATCCTCATGGATCCATCTTTCTTCTTCACAAACAACACAAGAGCACCCCAAGGGGAGACACTCGGTCTAATGAACCCCTTGCTCAATAAATCCTTTAACTACTTCTTAAGCTCTCTCAACTCAGCAGGTACTATCCGATATGGGGCAATAGAAATAGGGTGAGTGCTCGGATCCAAATCAATATAGAAGTCAATGGTCGCGATCGGGCGGCATACCCGGCAAATCGGTCGAGAATATCTCTGCGAACTCGCTCACAATAGGAACGGACTCAAGTGGTGGAGATGCAATAGTAGTGTCACGTACATGAGCCAGATAAGCCAAACACCCCTTGTTGACTAACTTCTTCTCCTGAAAGAAGAAAATGATCTTCTTCGGAGCGGGGCTAGGAGTACCCCTCCACTCAAGTTTAGAGATGCCCGACATGGCTAAGGTGATTGTCTTGGCATGACAGTCTAAGATCGCATGGTAAGGAGAGTGTCAGGTCATACCCAAGCTAATATCAAAGTCCACCATATCAAGAATCATCAAATCTACCCAAGTGTCATACCCCATAACAGTAACCAAATATGATCGATAAACTCGATCCACGACAACAGAATCTTCAATTGGAGTAGACACATAAACAGGTACAACTATGATATCGCAAGGAAAATCCTAAACAGCGGCATCATATGCAGACACATACGAATAAGTGGATACAGGGTTAAATAACACAGATGCTGCTCTATGACAGATAGAAATGGTACCTGAAATAACTGCATTTGAGGCCTCTGCCTCGGGCCTACTCGAAAATGAGTACCAATGGGCCCCACCACATCTAGTCTGAGACCCCCCTCTCGCACTTTGGAACCCACCTCTAACTGCCAAGGATCCACCTCCAGAACCCTGAGAACCACTACGGCCTGAATGAGCACCACCTCGACCACCAGACGATGTCTGAGTCCTTTGTGGCTAATAATCTTGCCTAGCTCGGGGACATCTCTTAGCAATATGCCCAATCTCTCCACATGAAAAATAGGCCTGAAAGGGAGGAGACTGATAAATAAATGCTGAGGACCCGCTGAAACAACACCGGTTCAGAAATGAGCTCTCACGAGCTCTCTGCCTGGGTGTCTCACTAGAGGAAGCCTGCAAAGCTTAGTGCACAGGGCTGCCAGAATATGGCTGATACGACCTAGAAGACTGATCGGTGCCTCTCGAACTAGAACCACCATATCTCCCAATTTAACGCTGCCTCTTCTCACCACTACCTCCTAATGCACGGGCCTTAGCGGCCTTAACGAAAGAAGCATGCTCAATGACAGACTGGAAGGAAGCCCCAATAGCCTCTATCTGAAGGCAAGGAATCTGAGAGAACCGACTAGCCCACCAACAAAATGCCTAATCCTGTCAGGCTCAGTAGGGATCAAGGGTGTGGAATAACGAAACAAATACAGATAGCGGATCACATAGGCCTCCACAGACGTACCCCTCTGCTGAAGATGTAGAAATCATCCCTACGCGCCTTCCTTACAGCTTGGGGAACATACTTCTCAAGGAAGGCCCGATAGAATTGAGTTCAAGTTAGGGGAGGAAAACCCTTAGGTCTGCAAGCAACAAAATACCTCCACCAAGTTTTCGCGTTGCCAGGAAACTGGTAGGACACAAAATCAACTATGTGGGACTCTATGATCCCCATCCTTTATAGCAACTCATGCATATCCAAGATGAACTCATAAGGGTCTTCTACAGAAGTACCCGAAAATCTCAACGGCTCCAACTTCCTAAACATCCCAACAAGATCCTGATCAGTGAAGTTCATAACAGGGCCTTCCATGGGTCTAAGATCATCCCCCGAGGCTGGCACTGCATCAATATGGGGAGCAATAGCTGCAGCAGGGTGTGCTACTCGAGTAGGTCTCTACTAAGGGGTCTGCGCCCTAACTTTGGTCGGTGAACCTCCACCAGGAGTAGTAACACCAGCGACAGCCTGCTGGACATCTAGATAGGGTAGAAGACGAGCTATGGTATCCTGCATAGCATGATCAGAAGTGATCTCAGGTTGTGTCTGTGCTGGGCCACACCATCCTCAGCGGCTTGGTCTCGATCCTGCTGATCCTCAGGCTCTAGAGATAGAGATCTTTCGCGCCGCGGTCCTACCGCAGGAGCCCTACCCCTAGCTGGGGTAGGCTTGTGGCCTCTAGCTCTGCCGCGTCCTCTGGTTGTCGCTCGCCCTCTAGTGCCAGCTATAGCTGCGGGCTCTAGCACCCGATCTCGGGCTATATTAGCTCGAGTCCTCACCATCTGTGAGAGAAGAGATAAGAGTCAGATACCAATTTGATTGTTCCAGGTACCAATTAGAATAAAGTAGCACGAAAGAAGGAAAGAAAGTGAAATTTGCTAAATGTTCTATAGCCTCTTGCAAATAAATACGGAGCTCATCGTACCCATCCATGAGACTCTACTAGACACTCTCTTATATTATAGACCTGGTAACCTAGGGCTATGATACCAACTTGTCACGACCCATTTTAGCTAAGTCATGCGGGCACTTACCTTTCCTATCTCGGTAAGCGAACCCTCAACCCAATGATAGCAGAAACGTAAATAAATAATTAAATAAGCAAAAGACAATAAATCACATAAGTCTGAAGATAATGATATAGAAAAGTGCGGAAATAAGGAAATACACCCCAGAGTGTGGTCTAATCCTTAAAAGAGCATCTAGCTAGAAATATACAAGTCTGGAATATCAATAATATATCAAGTATAAATATATCTCGGAATGAAAAATAAGACATAAATAAAGAAGAATCTTCAAGGCTATGGACGTCTCGTGCTCACCCTGTAGACTCTAAGCAAACCTCGGAGCAACTATCAGCCACGAGAAACAGAAGTAGATCAAACCTGAAATTTTGCATTCATAAAAGAACGCAACAAATACAGGTCAATACAAAACCACAGTGCTGGTAGGCATCATAGGCCGACTAAGTTTAACTAACATAATCCAGACAATAAAGTAAGATAAGAAGATAAATAAACAAGTATAAGTCAACACAAGCCAGAACCAAGTACATGTCATCACCTAGGTTATAGATCTAAACTTGTCACGACCCGACTAGGGGCCGCGACGGGTACCCGGGGCTAACCACCGAGCACCGCTTGTTCTATTGCTCATCATACTCATTTAATGCTCTTTTATCAAATTTATACTCAAATCATAAGAAAATCATATTTCATTTGGGAACATAAATACTTTTATATACATACGCCTCTCGGCTATCAAAAAGGGATAATATACACATATATGCATATATACAGTAGTGACCTTGTGAGATCACATAAACCACACTGCGTATCTACGAGCCTCTACTAGAGTACTAGACATATGGACGGGACAGGACCCCGTCGTGCCCAACATATGCAAATGTACACAAAAGAATAATCAAGCACCTCCGGAACAAAGGAGTGCTTTCAATCAGCTAACAGCTCCTACGAGTCTGGATCAAGCTCAACTCCCTGTGTACCTGTGGGCATGAACGCAGCGTCCAAAGAAAACGAGCGTCAGTACGAACATTGTATTGACTATGTAAGACAAGAATGAAATAAATATAATAGAGGGATCATGAGCCATAAGAGAAAGATATAACCTGCATGAGTTTCATGAGTGAATACATTTCGTACATATATCGTATTTTTATATAATCATGGTACATATGTCATCACATCACATATATCATCACATCGTAATCCTCATCATTAACCCGCGTTCGGGTAACCATCATATGCCGCCCACTAGTGGTGATCATGCCCGGCCTTTTAGGCTCAGTGTATACCTAGCATCCCACATTAGCGGTGACATGCCCGGCCATCTAGGCACGGTAGAATCATATGCAGCCCGCCTTAGCGGTGACATGCCGGCCATCTTGGCGCGGTGAAATCGTATCATCATATAATCATTCATGAATTCATCATTATTACACATCTCATGAATATATCATAATCTTATCATTAGGAGCATACATTAGATTTTGAAGGCAACCATGGCTATTGCAGGGTGACCTAAGGTCGTGAACCCCCTATTATATTATGAACATTTATGAGTATTCTGCCTCACCTTGAAGGAAATAGTATATAAGGTGAGTGTTAACAATAATGAAATCATTCCCGTTATAGGATCATCATATCATGAACTCTAGAGTCTCTATACTTTAACTTATCATCATCATTATCATGCTCGTATCATATTTCCTTTCTTAATCATGTACGTATGTAGTTTGGTATGTTTACGGACTCATAGTCTCCATCGTATAGGATGATCATGGAAAACTTGGAAGATTCATGCCTTTGAAAGAAAAGATTAGCCTTACATACCTTTTCCGTTTAACTAGTTTATCGCTTGCTTGCTCTCCTTCAACGCCCACGTTTCTACCTTCAAGAGAATTCGCATTAACATTAGTTAATCGACTATAAGAGCGCGTTACTATTTCTAGGGAAAATTGGGCAGCATTTACTTTGTTTCTACTACTTTTCCCATGTTCTATATCAACTCCAAAACATTCATAACAGCATTCACAATATCGCAATCGACATTCATCATTTATCTATATTTACCACAATTCACCATTTCCCTTCAATTTCTCCACAATTATAGTTATAGCTCGTTATCGAGTTTTCTCATATATAATACTTAATTCATGGTCTAAATTTCATTTATAACATATTCACAATAACAACATACCAACATTCATCATTCACCCCAAACTCTTGTTCAACAATGATACTATTCACTCATTTATGACCCATTTTCTATACTCTTCTACAATCCAAGTGCTGCAACTTATTAATACTTCAAACACCATGAAAATACCATGAATCTTACCTTAGATAGTGTAGAAACAAGCCTTGAATGGAAATACTCTTCTAGCACCAAAACCCTATTTCACTTCTCTTGGGATTTCTTGGCTTGGATGACTTTAATGGGTTTCACACTCTTGATTTTTGTTGGTTTTGACGTAGTTGATCATTGATTCCCTTTGATTCCTTGTAAATTAATATTGGAGAGTGTTCTAGAGTTTTCTTGAAGTGTAGAGAGTGGAAATGAAATGAAATGAATTGAGAAAGGGTCCTTTTATTAAATTGAAAGCTGTCCCGACCAACTTATACGGACCAACATACGGTCCGTACATTTTATACGGGCCATATGTGTGGCCGTATGTTTGGTCAAGTAGGTGATGTCCCCCTTGGATAAATATACGGCTTAACATATGGCCAGTATATTTTATACGGTCCGTATGTTGGGCCGTATAGTGCCCAGTTGTTCCGATTTCGTTCTCGTCGACTCGTTTGATCTCCAATCCTTATGGAACCTTCTCGACACTTGTTTAGCACCTTAATACCAATCTAAGGGATGTTATCACTCTTCTCTAAGACATCATTATGTCATCATCAATTCGTCGCTCATAGTTCTTACCCGACGCACAACATATCCTTTACTTCCTTTGTCAAACTTCTTTCTTTACGTCTAATGTCTCGAATATCGATTAGGATCGTCAAATGCTTTCTCTCGCTTATCTGAATCATCGTATACCTTGTGTTCCTCGCTATCCTATTCACTGTACATTAACGGGGAATTTTCCAAGGTGTAAGAAAACCCAAGTGTGCCAAGTCCCAATATATCCAATCTGAATCCAAATAACACAAGTAAATCACCAGATCATCACAATATAAGCCATAATGCAATGCAATGAATGCAATAATGTATGAATGTAAATACAATGTAATGTTGTGTACACATGTACTCTGGATGGAAGTATCGATGTCTCGGTAGGACAGCCGATGGGGGACCTGCGAAGTCTATGTACCACTTATTTCCGATCTTTACCAAACGGTAACGAGACTCTAGATCTTTGCCCACAGAGGATCTTTATCAGCACAACCCATGGGGGACCCACGAAGTCCATGTACCTCATTGTCCGGTGACAACCTGGATACCACTACCACATAACCATGATTCTAGGACAACCATTAGATATCAGACCTTACGTCACTCTAATCCAAACTGAGTCCAGCTCATCACATTTTTTCCTCAAGTATTACCAATGTATCAACAGTATATCATGAAAGATGAGAATGTGTGCAATGTATGAGTCAACATCAATGATCTGATTAATATCACAAGTACCATGCATGGGTACGCCAACAATATCTTGAAAGACTATATAAGTCATATAGAACACTATTACCGTATCAAATGTCAACAAGTAAGATACTACAATATCATGATGAAGATGTATCAGTAGTCTCCAATATTTCTATCACTACGTGGCATCAAGCCAACAACAATAGTACAAATGAAGTCACAACACAACGGGGTAGCTAGCCCCAATCACACAATAGGGCCTAACCTAAGACAATATCCAACCCAATATCATATCCGAAGGTTTATATATTTTCTCCGATCATAACCTCTAAATATATGTTTCACCAAACGAAGTCTCCCCATAGGGTATGCCATAACGTACTTGGAAGGCCGAGCAGCAATAACCCAAACAATCACTCCTAGCATTTTCTTTCCACTGAGCCTCGATATCAAGAAAGTCTAAGCATATTCGAAAACATGGAATTAGAATCAAGAAGAACATCAAAACCAACCGTACTTCTATCAAGACCCAAATTCCCAACCTATGTAATAGGGTTTATGAACTAGAAGGTCAAACTAGGGATCTAAAGGTCCCAACATGAGATTATACCTTTAGATGATCAATTCCCACCATTAGCAAGCTAGAATAATCAATAATTCACTCTAATTCGGATTCTAGGCAAAACCCCAAAATTTGGGTATTAACCTTAACTTCTAAATCCACAAATTAGCCTCTAACTTGGTAGAACTTATAAAATGAGGGTTCTAATCATCAATTCAATGCTTAAAGAAGCTAACCCAATCAACAATTCATTATTTAGAAGCCTAGAAGGAATATTCATTAAACTCACTTTTAATCTTCCATTACTTAATGAACTAACAAGATGAAAGGGACTCTAAGATGATTAGGGATAATGAAATAGCAAGGAGATTAGAAGGACTTACCGCCAAGAATCTTCTCCAAGAATCCTCTTGAATTTCTCTCCAAAGCTCAATCTTCGGAATAGTAATACAAGGCACTGAGCTGCCACAGTGGCCAGTACCACCACTCTGGCGGTACCGCTTTGTTTGTAATGGTACCGCTAGGGCGGACACTAGCACAGATATTCCCAAATATAATCCTAAAACTCAATCCGAAATCCCGACTAATACCCGTGGCTATCTGCTCACAAACCACATATACAGACACACATACAACACGCTACGAACACACTTATGTCCTCGGAATTCCCAACGAAAGTTTCGTTGATCGAGTCAACCCCCGATACCTCAATTCCAACCTCCCAGGCTAAGTCTCAAAATGTATCCGAGTGCATTGGGAACTGAACCAGATATACATACAAGTTCTAAAAGGTCATCCGAAACTCTCGGAATCAACGGATTTCCAAACAAGGTCCGTTTACCTAAAAGTCAACTTTGAGTCAACTCTTTCTCGCTTTACGCCCAAATTTTAAAAAGTCACCCAAATCAAATCTAAACACTGAGAAGTGTGTCAACTGTCCACTCGGGTTAAAAGTGAGCTAACTAAGCTCAGAAAGGGTCGAAAGGGTCGAAAGTGCCGGAAAGACTATAACGACCAAGTAGGTCATTACAGTATGCTACCAGCTACTCCAGCGGGTTCTCCGACTAGAGTTGGAGCTTAGACTCCGGATTCGATGGTTGTTTTGGGATATAGGGACCAGGGGCACAACCAACTACTGCTGTGGCTCCTCAATTTTTGGGTATGCCAGTTTCGGGTATTGCTATTCGCTCAGTCACCCAGCCTACCATAACTGTTGATGAGCAGAAGAAGTGGGATAAGTTTGAGAAGATGAAGCCACCACAGTATGATGGGCATCCTGATGATGAGGCTTATGAGTTTTTGGTTAGTTTCCATGAGTGTCTGCAAAGTTTGGGGTTGGTGGAGTCCAATGTGGTTAATTTTGTGGCTATGTAGATTGTTGGTCCCGCCAAGAAGTGATGGAGGGTTTTTGTTCAGACTAGGCAAGCTTGGGGTGAGTTCTCTTGTGTTCTTGGAGAAGTAGGTTCCCCATAATTTAAGGGACGAAAGGGCTGAGTATTTTGACATGTTGGATCAAAAGGAGATGATTGTTACTGAGTATGAGATGAGGTTCCATTCCTTGTCTTGCCATGCTTTGATTATTTTTCCAGATGAGATAGAGAGGAGTAGGAAGTTTGTGAGGGGACTGACTTATCCCCTCAAAGTTGCAGCAACACAGGTAGAAGCTTTAGGAGGTAGCTTTCAGGCAGTAGTAGATGCCCATAGGAGTGTTGAATCCATCAGCCATCAGGAGCACCTCATCTGGAGGTAGGGGCCATCATAGTGGGAGTTTCCATCCCCGTTCAGTAGATCGGTTCAAGCAGCGATTCAGACTTCCACAGGTGGTTCTTCAGGCCATGTTGTTCATAGTTCGGGATGGGGTTTCCAGGGTTCTTATTCCCAACCTGGGGGTTGAGGTGGTCATTAAGATTATTTCGGTCCTTCTCAGTAGCCTATTACTCATCGTGGGTGTTATGAGTGTGGAAAAGCAGGACATTTTTCCCAGGAGTGCCCAGACATTGGCTGAGTGTGCCACACTCTGGTTCTCAAGGTTCAGCATCAAGAGTCGTGGTACTACCGGTTAGGAGCTGTGCATAGGGTGGTAAATGTGGTTCTTTTTGGGAGAGGTTGTGCTTAGAGAGGTCGCGGTGGTGGTCATGGAGATTCTCAGGCTGAGGGTGGCCGTGGTCACTGTTATGCGTTCCTAGGTAGACCAGCTACAGAGGCTTTAGATATGGTCAGTACAGATACTATCTCTATTTGTCTCCAGTCGGTCACGACATTATTTGATCCAGACTCTACGTATTCCTATGTTTCTACTTATTTTGCTTCCGATTTGGATATGATGTGTGAGTCGCTTGATTTCCCTTTTAGTGTTTCTACTCCTGTTAGGGATTCCGTAGTGGTGGAGCAGGTGTACCGATCCTATCTTGTGACTTTAATGGGATATGATACTTGGGTGGATTTGATGATTCTTGACATGGTAGTTTTTGATATTATTCTTGGTATGAGCTGGCTTATCGTGCGATCTTAGACTGTCATGCCAAGACGGTTACCTTAGCTATCCCGGGAGTCCCTAGGTTGGAGTGGAAGGGTGATTCTAGTAGTGCATTGAAAGTCATATTATTCCTTAAGGCTGGTCAGATGGTGGAGAAGGGGTGCTTAGCATATTTGGCCTATGTTCGGGATACTAGTGCCGATGCTTCCCCCTTGAGTTGGTACTTGTAGTGAAGGAGTTTCCGATATATTTATCGGGGGTGTTCCACCAGATTTTGACATTGATTTTTGTATTTACTTGGAGCCGGGCACCAAGCCCATTTCTATTCCACTATATCGGATATCACTGGCAGAATTGAAGGAATTGAAAGAACAGTTGCAAGATATGTTGAGTAAGGGGTTTCTTAGACCTAGTGTTTCCCCTTGGGGTCCTCCAGTGTTATTTGTGAAGACGAAGGATGGGTTTATGCAGATGTGTATTGATTATAGGCAGTTATACAAGATGACTATCAAGATCAAGCATCCTATTCCTCGAATCGATGATTTATTTGATCAGCTCCAGGGTGCATCGATCTTCTCGAAGATTAATTTGAGGTCCGGTTATCCCCAGTTGAATAGTAGGGCGGAGGATATCCCCAAAACAACCTTTAGGATCCGCTACGATCATTATGAGTTTCTAATGATTTCTTTTGGGCTGACCAATGCCTCGACAACCTTTATGGATTTGATGAACGGTGTTTTCAGGCCGTACTTGGACTCCTTTGTGATAGTTTTCATCGATGATATCTTGATATGCTCTTGTAGTAGAACGGAGCATGAGCAATATTTGAGGATCGTGCTTGACATATTGAAGGAGAAAAAGCTTCATGCAAAGTTCTCAAAGTGTGAGTTTTGGCTTGATTCTGTGGCATTCTTGGGTCATGTAGTGACCAATGATGGGATTACGGTAGATCCTAAGAAGATTAAGGCAGTTTGTGACTAGGTCAGGCCTACTTCAGTTACCGAGATTCGGAGTTTTGTTGGCCTCGCTAGTTACTATCGTTGTTTTGTAGAGGGATTTTCATCTATTGCATCCCTTTTGACCAAATTGACGCAGAAGAAGGTACCCTTTTAGTGGCCAAATGAGTGTGAGGCAAAATTTCAAAAGTGAGCTTTCAAAAGCTCAAGACTTAGTTGACTACAACTCCTATTCTGACTCTTCCTGTGGAAGGAGAGGGCTTTACTGTGTATTGTGATGTCGCAGATTGGCCTTGGTTGTGTTCTGATGCAGTAAGGGAAAGTGATAGATTATGCTTCAAGACAGTTGAAGGTGCACGAGAAAAACTACCCCACCCATGATTTAGAGTTGGCGGCGGTAGTGTTTGCATTGAAGATTTGAAGGCTTTACTTGTATGGGGTGCATTATGAGGTGTTTACCGATGATAAAATTCTTCAGCACATTTTCAATAAGAGGGATCTTAATTTGAGGCAGCGGAGGTGGTTAGAGATGCATAAGGACTATGATATGTGGATTCTTTATCATCCGGGAAAGGCCAAAATAGTGGCGAATGCCTTGAGGCTAAAAACGGTTAGTATGGGTAGCCTAGCATGTTTGCAGGTTGGGGAGCGACCTTTGGCTATGGATGTTTAGGATTTGGCTAACAGCATGGTTAGACTTGATATTTCAAAAGCTGGAAAGGTTTTGGCTTGTATGGAGGTTAGTCTTCCTTATTAGAGCTGATTAAAGCCTAGCAGTTTTGTCACACCCTAATCTTACTAGGGTGTGATGGGCACCCGACCCCACATTCGGAGCCGAGCGAACCCGCTGACTCTTATTACATACACAATCTCTTTAGATTCTTAAGTCAAATAAGAATGAAATACACAATAAAACTTTCAGAAATATTCTTTTTCATTGTCCTCAAGTCAAACAAAATCTGTAATCATTATTTATAACAAAACACAAAATGACTCATTGGCTGACGGAGCCGCTTACAAGACTGACATCCTATGCCCACGACTCTGTCTGCAAAGTCTCTAACTTCGAACAAGACATCATAGCATAATACTCTGACCCGGCAACACTCCAGGGGCAAATGGAGCTTGCCAACTCTGCTGGCACATCTTCTATAATGACTTCTACTCATCTGGGTGTACCTGCGTGGCATGAAACGCAGCCCCCGAAAAAAGGGGGTCAGTACGGAATATGTACTGAGCATGTAAGGCAGGAATACAGAAAACATAACCATGATCGAAACAAGCAGTACAAAAGTAAGTACATTATTCAGAATACCAAAATACTTATTTTCCAAACACAAAACATGTATGCCGAAGTCATATGTCAGAAGAAGTACAAAAGGCAAGTAGCTTATCCAGAATATCGAAATGCTTACTTTTGAAACACAAATGATGCATATCAAAATCATTCATAGGGCACAGGAACATGGTCGCCACTCCTGTCTTTGGCGCCATAACACATCATACTCTAGAAGATTTCATATCTCCGCAACATCTCCGTAACACATAACACATCATAACATATACACGGTACCCGGGAACCAGACACATCATACTCCATAACATATACACGGTACCCGGGACCCGGCCACATCATACTCCGGAATTTATATATATGGAACCCGGCCCTCAAGCAAGGGACTCGGTGAACCATACACACGATACATACCGGCCCGGGACTCGGTGAAAGAGGTAGTGACACATGCACGAGCAGAGTAGTGAGAAACTATATGCAATTTAAAACATATTTTTTAGACTCGATGGATACGTACATAAATCGACACTTGAGGATCATAAACACGTTTCGACTAAATCCGAGTTAGTATACGAAAGTTAGGGACATTTTACTACAGAAACCTTACTGAACATTTCAGAAGCTAATTTTGGAAAATCAAAGCAATAGTCATATCACGTACCTTTTGAATATCACTATGGATCAAATCAAAATAAAACTTTTGAAACCATTCATACGTATCAAGACATAGCAAAACGGTCTTCGGAAGTCAAGAACGTTAGCCATCCTAGTGGCTCTAAGAATAGGAGTTTTTTTTGAAATCATACATATACTTTGTCTGTTCGTTTCACAAAGATCATGCCAAAAGAAAGAAAGGGGTAAGCCTTACATACCTATTCCACGTCCTATTAGCTACGCTTAATTGTCCAAGCTTGCTAGTCTACATTCAAGAGAATTGACATAATCATTAGACTCATCGACATATACTTGTCTTAGTCTTTCAAATGAATTCACATATATTCTATCGAAATTTCGGCAGCATTTCCCCTGTAAATACAACCATCCCCGAGAATCTAACTCGGCCAAATTATCAACAACAATCCGAGAATTCAACTCGGTCAAATTATCAACAACAATACCAACAATCATATCTCCAACTTCAACAATTATTTCAAATGCATTCTAACACTAGCAATCCTTTCTACACAATTCGACGACATTTCATTTATATTCAATTCAACCTCATATAGTCAGGCTAACACCGATGATTTCACATTCAAGTATTAATCCAAAATCATTCTAACATGATTCAAGAACACTTCAAACAATTCAACCAATATACCACTTCACCCGAAACCTTCCAAATTTAACAAAAACGATAACAACAAATTTCCTTTCCTTCCAAATTCATAAACTACACTAACAGTCTACTCATTAACAACTCCATCCTCATAATTATGAGAAACCATACTAATGTCACATTAACTCATTCAACAATTCCTAAACAATTACAAATTCATTTCAAGTCATCAAATCTTCATTTTTATTATGGAATCCACAACAACAACAATCAAAATACTAAATAAAATCAATTCATCACATCTACACAACACCACCTCCATTCGGCCACACCATACACATACATATTTCATGAATTTCATCCATTTCTACATACTATAACATTCATAAATCATCCCTAACACAAGTAAAATAAGATTGAACACATACCTTTCTCCACACATCTCTTCACTCGGCTAGAATCCACAACTTGCACAACGAATACTTTGCTTACTCCAACAATCACTCCATGTTGTTAGGGACGTTCCACTTGGTTGAATTACTAGAAGAAAATGATTTTTCTTGATCAATTTCCATGGCCTCCATTTTTTGAGCCATGGCCGAACACTACCATATTTCTTTCTTCATGTTTCCTAAGTTGGAAGATGAAATATTTTTTTGTCTTGCCTTGTAAGCTTTCCTATATATATATATATACCTCATGGCTCAAGGACATTGCCCAAGCCATGGGTGGGTCCCACTCTCACACACCACACCGCCAACATGGCCATTTCTAGCACTTTCAAGACTTCTTGTGAAATTCCCATTTTGCCCTTAGCCTTTCACAATATTACCATGAACGATCTTGTGAATTTCCCTTTTTACCCTTAGCCTTTCTCAATATTTCCTTACTAATAAACAACTTGTATATTAAATTAACTTTGGAACATAGTCTTGTCCTTAACTTCTCGCAATTATCTTGAAATATCAGAATGTACAAAATACGGGCTATAACAGCCTCCCTCCCTTTAGAACATTCGTCCTCGAATGTTCAACTGATCTTATGGGGTCTTATAACACTTCGGGGGGGGGGACCCTCTTATCGTTGTTCTTTTTCTTTATGATCGAACTCCTCGGTCTTTACATGAGTCCTCATTCCGTGTCATGGGTTTTCTAATCCGCTGCACCAACTTATTATCCTTGTATTCTCCAGATCATCTCTTTTGTGTTATTGTTTCGTCACCACACCTTAACAGAAGCCATGTCTTTGGTACGCAATCTTCACTTGACGATCCAATACGGCCACAGGCTGTTCCTTGCTCTCATTTTATTCACAGCATTGCAGTCCAGTTACACTTATGATCCAAGTTCACTTAACTTCTTAGTTCGCCACACCCTTGAGCTTTTGCTACAACTTTTTCTTTACTTCCTTCCCTCACATCTCTTGACACAAGTACACTTGTCTTTGATTTCTTTGTATTGGCGCTCGTTTTGTCCATCGTTATTCCTTATTGGCCCTCCGATGTGGACTCCTTACAATCGTAATTTTATATAACTTCACGCTGATGGTTCATATTATTCCATAGTGTATACTCTCATGCTCCGTATAATTAATGGTCCATGAATTATTTTCTAGTATCCGGTGAACTCTTTTATTTCACTCACAGGCGCTGCGTTCTTTCTTTCTTTCAAAAATTTCCAGACTACCAATTGTTGATACTTTTATTATAATAGTCGTTGTTGTCCGAAATATCCTTTGAATCTTATCATTTTCTCCATCATCCTTTGTGAACTTAGCTTGTAGACTTTTCCTGCTCTCTTTGTTATCCTTTAGAACACGTCGCCGCCTACTTAGATACTGCGCAATTTTTGCTCTTAGCACAAAATCCTTTACAATTTACACTCTCTTTATCCTCGTTCATCGAACCTTTAACTATATTTACGATGCTATGACCGAGCGGTCTCCCATGCACGTTCCTTAC
Source organism: Lycium barbarum (assembly GCF_019175385.1). Lineage (NCBI taxonomy): Eukaryota > Viridiplantae > Streptophyta > Magnoliopsida > Solanales > Solanaceae > Lycium > Lycium barbarum. The sequence continues at coordinate 101,470,894 of NC_083340.1, read as the reverse complement.
ACTTCATTTTATTTCCTGTAAGATCCAATCTCTCAGACCTCGCATAAACTCTCATTCCATACCATTAATTCCCCAATCAAAAGTGTCGTCCCATCATCCTTATTCTTTCCTTGATGCGTAATCGGATTCCTACCGCTAACTCGTTAAGGTATCCTTCTTACTCCTATGATTAAAGATTTCCAATTATTTTGCTCCCAAATGTTCTCCTCTTCCTTCGACTAATCCGTTAGTATACCTTTTCTACTTTCATCCTTAACCCTCCCTGGGGGTTCTTCCTACTCGAGCACCTTTCTTCTTTTGCCATTTGTGGCATCGGCTCTGAAGTTCGTGAAATATTCCTTTAGACGCGCAAATCCGTCCTATTCTTAAGTCATTCTTTCAGGAAAGCTCCTCCATGTCTGAGGCAACCACATTAATATGGCTGCACATTTATCCCTTTCTATACCTTTCAAGGGCTGAAACCTCCTAACATCGACGCAAGGCTTTATCATTCCTTCTCTTACTTCATATTCCTCTTTTGTTCCATATTACCATACTCTATCCCCTTCATATGCCTACCTTCAAATTTTTTTACCCAAATAGTCTCGTGCTTTGCCCATCGTTTCTTTTGGAGGCTTTACTCAATCATGTTTCTTACTTTTCATTTTTTCGACATTTGATCTCCCTGCCTTCCATTTACTCACTCTCTTTCTTTTCCAAATATCGCTGTATTAGAATTTCCAATCTTAACCTGTAGTGAAAATAATAGCAACTTACCTTGTAACGCTTGTGCCGTTTATTAATTTTTTGTTGTCACTTGAACTTTGGTACCCTTTCTCGATTGATGACTTCCATACCATAACACCGGTTGCTGGGACACACATCACATGCCCGTCAATACATTCACATGTGGGATATCGTATGCATTCTCATATATATATACATATATATATATATATATATATATATATATATATATATATATAATTACCATCAACTAGCCCACAAAGTACTTCCAAACGTTATTCAAGCCTATCCTAATTCCAGAGCTGTGATGCACTCTCTGTCTTCTCACCAGTCCAGTCTGCCTCGTCTTACGCGACCTCTTATGATCTCCAACCATCCCATATACCCTAGTTTCCCTTAGGCTACTCTAACTTCTCATTTGTCTCTTATGTCTAAATCTATAGGGTTTCTTGCACATTTCCAGGGGGTCACCCATCCTAAAATTTCTCTCACCCCAGCACGCTTAACCTCGAAACTCCGATGAAATTCGGTGCGTTAACGCTGGTATAATCGCATCCACTTCGCCGCATGACCTTCATTACATGATCTGGAGCAACTCGAAGTCTTACAAATTCCGGGACATTCTCGTAACACGACCCTCCCTTTACAATTACTATTTTACCCTTTTTCAATTCCCATTGTTCACCTTCCACCTGTGCGTATGACTGCTTCCTGTCCTGGACTTCCTAGGTTCCTGATGGTAGCAAATATACCCTCATCGCCGTTACTTATGCATACTCGATTATCAGCCTATTTGAATTTCCACTTTACCATCCTTACATAATAATCTACAACAAAACCGATTGTCGACTTTCTGAATCCTCCAACAGACCTTGCTCTTACTAAACCTCGGATGTTATCCATTTTAATCTTTCGGACTACTAATCGTCTTTCTCGCAATTATTCTTCATGCCATGCCAAGTCCATAACCCCTCCGAAACAACGCATCCTACTTATCGTCTGTTTACGATATTTCCTTCCTGCACTTCCTTTTGTTAGGCGTACCTAACTAAATGACCTGGTTTTGAATGATTTCTGGCAGAGTCTTCTTTTACAGTTCTTACTATTCAGAATCTGCACGCATCAAACACCAACCATGCCTCACGAGCATACAGTTATACGACACATTCTAGCCATCCAGAGCTTCCAATTTCAGGTAAAAGAACAACATATCAATACTTACCCCTGTGACTTTCCATATCTCCACTCACCTTCTTCCGTCGTATGTAAGGCTTATATAAGGAATCGCATTCCCTATGACTTGGCTCTATCTCACGATCTAAGACAGAAAGAAGGTCAACAATCCCTAGATGCCCTGCAGCCTCCTGTTTATAAATGTGGCCGGCTTCACACCCATAAACAGGACCCTACTGGACACGACTTGGCAGCAACCCCTACGACGACCTGCTCTGATACCACTTTGTCACACCCTAATCTTACTAGGGTGTGATGGGCACCCGACCCCACATTCGGAGCCGAGCGAACCCGCTGACTCTTATTACATACACAATCTCTTTAGATTCTTAAGTCAAATAAGAATGAAATACACAATAAAGCTTTCAGAAATATTCTTTTTCAGCGTCCTCAAGTCAAACAAAATCTGTAATCATAATTTATATCAAAACACAAAATGATACATCGGCTGACGGAGCCGCTTACAAGACTAACATCCTATACCCACGACTCTATCTGCAAAGTCTCTAACTTCGAAAAAGCCATCATAGCATAATACTCTGACCCGGCAACACTCCAGGGGCAAATGGAGCTTGCTAACTCTGCTGGCACATCTTCTATAATGGCTTCTACTCATCTGGGTGTACCTGCGTGGCATGAAACGCAGCCCCCGAAGAAAGGGGGTCAGTACGGAATATATACTGAGCATGTAAGGCAGGAATACAGAAAACAGAACCATGATCGAAAAAAGCAGTACAAAAGTAAGTACATTATTCAGAATACCAAAATGCTTATTTTCCAAACACAAAACATGTATGCCGAAGTCATATGTCAGAAGAAGTACAGAAGGTAAGTAGCTTATCCAGAATATCGAAATGCTTACTTTTGAAACACAAATGATGCATATCAAAATCATACATAGGGCACAGGAACATGGTCGCCACTCCTGTCTTTGGCGCCATAACACATCATACTCCAGATGATTTCATATCTCCGCAACATCTCCGTAACACATAACACATCATAACATATACACGGTACCCGGGAACCGGACATATATACACGGTACCCGGGAACCGGACACATCATACTCCATAACATATACACGGTACCCGGGAACCGGACATATATACACGGTACCCGGGAACCGGACACATCATACTCCGGAATTTATATATATGGAACCCGGCCCTCAAGTAAGGGACTCGGTGAACCATACGCACGATACATACCGGCCCGGGACTCGGTGAAAGAGGTAATGACACATGCACGAGCAGAGTAGTGAGAAACTATATGCAATTTAAAACATATTTTTAAGACTCAATGGATACATACATAAATCGACACTTGAGGATCATAAACACGTTTCGACTCAATCCGAGTTAGTATACGAAAGTTAGGGACATTTTACTACAGAAACCTTATTGAACATTTCAGAAGCTATTTTTGGAAAATCAAAGCAATAGTCATATCACGTACCTTTTGAATATCACTATGGACCAAATCAAAATAAAACTTTCGGAACCATACATACGTATCAAGACATAGCAAAACGGTCTTCGGAAGTCAAGAACGTTAACCATCCTAGTGGCTCTAAGAATAGGAGTTTTTTTTTTTTAAATCATACATATACTTTGTCTGTTAGTTTCACAAAGATCATGCCAAAAGAAAGAAAGGGGTAAGCCTTACATACCTGTTCCACGTCCTATTAGCTACGCTGAATTGTCCAAGCTTGCTAGTCTACATTCAAGAGAATTGACATAATCATTAGACTCATCGATATATACTTGTCTTAGTCTTTCAAATGAATTCACTTATATTCTATCGAAATTTCGGCAGCATTTCCCCTGTAAATACAACCATCCCCGAGAATCTAACTCGGCCAAATTACCAACAACAATCCGAGAATTCAACTCGGCCAAATTATCAACAACAATACCAACAATCATATCTCCAACTTCAACAATTATTTCAAATGCATTCTAACACTAGCAATCCTTTCTACACAATTCGACGACATTTCATTTATATTCAATTCAACCTCATATAGTCAAGCTAACACCGATGATTTCACATTCAAGTATTAATCCGAAATCATTCTAACATGATTCAAGAACACTTCAAACAATATAACTAATATACCACTTCACCCGAAACCTTCCAAATTTAACAAAAACGATAACACCACATTTCCTTTCCTTCCAAATTCATAAACTACACTAACAGTCTACTCATTAACAACGCCATCCTCATAATTATGAGAAACCATAATAATGTCACATTAACTCATTCAACAATTACAAATTCATTTCAAGTCATCAAATCTTCATTTTTATTATGGAATCCACAACAACAACAATCAAAATACTAAATAAAATCAATTCATCACATCTACACAACACCACCTCCATTCGGCCACACCATACACATACATATTTCATGAATTTCATCCATTTCTACATACTACAACATTCATAAATCATCCCTAACACAAGTAAAGAAGATTGAACACATACCTTTCTCCACACATCTCTTCACTCGGCTAGAATCCACAACTTGCACAACGAATACTTTGCTTACTCCAACAATCACTCCATGTTGTTAGGGACGTTCCACTTGGTTGAATTACTAGAAGAAAATGATTTTTCTTGATCAATTTCCATGGCCTCCATTTTTTGAGCCATGGCCGAACACTAACATATTTCTTTCTTCATGTTTCCTAAGTTGGAAGACGAAATATTTTTTTGTCTTGACTTGTAAGCTTTCTTATATATATATATATATATATATATATATATATAGTCCATAAGAGGTTGGACACATGCCCCACCTCATGGCTCAAGGCCATTGGCCAAGCCATGGGTGGGTCCCAGTCTCACACACCACACGGCCAACATGGCTCTTTCAAGAACTTTCAAGACTTCTTGTGAAATTTCCATTTTGCCCTTAGCCTTTCACAATATTACCATGAACCATCTTGTGAATTTTCCTTTTTATCCTTAGCCTTTCTCAATATTTCCTTACTAATAAACAACTTGTATATTAAATTAACTTTGGAACATAGTCTTGTCCTTAACTTCTCGCAATTATCTTGAAATATCCGAATGTACAAAATACGGGCTATAACAAGTTTGACGATCCAAAGTTATTCAAAATTCGAGATAAGGTGTTGAAGGGAAAGCCAAGAGAGGTAATTTTTTAAGATGAGGGAGTTTTGAGGGTCAAGGGTCGTGTATGTGTTCCCCGTGTGGGTGATTTGACTAGATTGATTATGGAAGAGGCTCACAGTTCCCGGTACTCTATTCATCCGGGAGCTACAAAGATGTATCAGGATTTGAAGCAACATTATTGGTGATGTATTATTAAGAGGGAGATTGCAGGATCTGTGGCTAAGTGTTTGAAATGTCAACAAGTGAAGTATGAGCTCCAAAAGCTAGATGAAATTACTTAGAGGATGTCTATACCTTAGTGGAAATGGGAGAGGATTGCTATGGACTTTATGGTACGATTACCATGGGCTTTGGGAAAATTTGATGCTATTTGGGTCATTGTGGGTCATTTGATTAAGTCGACTCATTTCATACTAGTTCAGAAAACCTACAATTCAAAGAAGTTGGTTAGATCTACATCCGACAGATAGTTCGTCTGCATGGTGTACCTATTTCTATACTTGTGGTGATCTATGTAGAAGGAGTTAGGTATTAGAGTTGAGCTTAGTACAATATTTCACCCTCAGACTGATGGACAGTCTGAGCGTACTATTCTGGCCCTTAAGGATATGTTGCGGGTCTGTGTGATTGACTTTGGTGGTAATTGGGATCAGTTCTTGCCTATAGCGGAGTTTGCTTACAATACCATTTACCCTTCTAGCATTGATGGGACCATTCGAAGAATTATATGGTAGGAGGTGTCATTCTCTCATGGGTTGGTTTAATGTATTTTAGGTGCGGCCTTGGGGTAAGACTTGCTTACTGATTCTAAGTATAAGGTCAAGTTGATTCAAGAGAGACTTCTTATAGCTCAGAGTAGACAGAAGAGTTATGCAGATCGGAAGGTTCGTGACTTAGCGTTTATGGTTGGTGAACGGGTATTGTTAAAGGTTTCACCCATGAAGGGTGTGATGAGGTTTGGGAAGAAGGCAAGTTGATCCCTAGGTACATTGGTCCGTTCGATATCATTCAGCGTATTGGTGAGGTAGCCTATGAGTTGGCTTTGCCTCTAGGGTTGTCGGGTGTTCACCTCATGTTCCATATCGCCATGCTAAGAAGTATAATTCTGATTGTTCTTATGTGATTCAATGGGATTCGGTATTTCTTGATAAGAATTTGACTTTCGAGGAGTAGCCAGTTGCTATTTTAGATAGACAGGCCCAAAAGTTGAGGTCTAAAGAAATTGTTTCAGTAGAAAGGTAGTGGAGACATCATCCGGTTGAGGAGGCTACTTGGGAGACCGAGTCAGATATGCGGATGAGATATCTTGAGGTTTTCAGTGATTTAGGTATTAATTTTCTCTTTCATTCTCGAGGACAAACACGTGTTTACATGGAGGATGATTTAACGACACGATAGGTCGTTTTGGCTATTTTGATAATTTTACCCCTGTTGACCCTTTCTCCAGCTTCATTAGTATATATTTGACTTGTGGGGATGGTTGGCACAGGTCCCGAGGTATTCGCATGTAAATTGAGTGAGAAAATGGAAATTTTGGAAGTTCTTAATTATTTGGTTGACCAAAGTCAACATCGGGGATAAATGGGTCGTTTTGAGAATTTTGTCAATTCTATTAGGTCCAAAATGTCGATTATGAATTGGTTGAGTAGCTGGTTTGTTTCGTGAGGGGATAGGGGTATTTTTGTCCTTCGGGTGGAATTCTAGTTTTAAGGCTGTTGGCCCGGTCAAGATGACCTATTTAGGAAATTCCGAGGGCGCGAGTGAGATCGTAGTGTGTTTTATAGTTAAGATTTATATTTCGTTTGTATCTAGGAGGTTCCGAATGAGTATCAGGATTTTAAGATGAAAGAGTGAAAACCAGATTTTTCTAGTTTTTCAGTGATCTGGTTTCTGTCTTTCTATTTATGAAGGTCTTGCGTTCGCGAGAGGTGGGGACTAGATGAGTCGCGTTCACGTATAATAAAAGGGGTTTGGGCCGGGTCGACTGACCCATTGAGTTCGCGATGGGCTGGTCATGTTCGCGTAGGCCTGGGTAGGGTCGTTGGTCGCGATCCCGATCGTGAGGTGGCCTCGCATTCGTGAAGAAGGATTAGTGTCTGGGCAGATTTTTAAAACCCCATTTCGTGATTCGACAACTCATTCACATATTTATCATTTGGGAGCTCGATTTAAGGGGATTTCGGAAACTTTTGCAAGATACATCTATTGGGTAAGATTCAAACCCCCCTTTTATGATTATTCCACGGATTAATAAGAGTTTCTACGTTAGCATTCATGATTTTGGAGTAGAAAAATTAGGGGTTTTGAACCCCAGGCTTGAAATAAGAAATTCTTCAATTAAGCATGGATTTATGTGTTACAGTTTGGAAAATTTTGTGTCTTTTTCTTTATAGGTAAACTAACCCAAGCCTAAACTGGACATGAAGCCCTTACGAGGTTAAGTAGGATATCCAATAATTTTATGTATGTGCCTTAAGGTTTCAGAGTTAAATGAATCAGCGGAAGTAAAGTCGTTGAAGGTTAGGGTTGGTGTTGTGTTTTTTGGAAGATTTTATGTCATTTGAGTTATATGTTGCTTAACATTACCTTGAGAGGGAGTTATAGGGCTCCTTAGATGGTTAATGAAGTTTTACACAAGTTCCAAGAAGGTCTCATAAGGATTGGAGGTCTAACGAATCGAAAAGACCGCTTTTTCACGAAAATTTGAAATTTGGGTAGTATGCGGCCGCAAACTCAGTTTGAGGTGTAGCATACTGGCCGTAAACATGCCATTTTGGCTGACCCTACTGCCCAGCACCACCCCCATGTGTTTGTCACACCCTCATCTTGATAGGGCATGATGGGCACCCGACTCTCATCAGAGTCGAGCGAACCCTTAAACGTTCGCTTTACCAAAACCTGTCATTTCTAAAACTTTTTAAAACATGAAACTTTTTCAAATAGAGATCGTTGTCTTTATACATATTATAAAAACTTTCAAACAATTACGTACTTTAAACCAACTGAAATCATCCGAAAATACATACTCTTTAAACATCTATAAATGATTCGCACTTCTCGACGCCCTATCCACAGGACACTGTCTGCAAAGTCTCTAACATATACAAAATACCATGACATAAGTACTTTGACCCGACAACACTCCGAACTGAGATGGAGCTCGCCAATCCCGCTGGAACACCGTTAGCAAAGTCTTCTACTCATCTGGGTGTACCTGCGTGGCATGAAACGCAGCCCCCGAAGAAAGGGGGTCAGTACGGAATATGTAAAGCATCACTGGATCGTAAACAAGGAAAGGTGTAACAGTAAACCAGTTCAGAGGCATCCCGGGAGTAACCTGGAACAGCATTTTGAACCGTGCCATATAGTGCCTTACACGCCTTCTAGCATACACAATATAAGTACAGCATACCCAAATTCTAGAATACACAATCTAAATTTAGTATCACAATGGTCCCATCGGACGGCCGCTTCCGGCTTAATAACAATGAGGGCCCCTTCGGGCATGCTGCTTCCGGCATAATAATAATAGTCCTGGCCCCTTCGGGCGTGCCGCTTCCAGCATAATAATAATGATGGCCCCTTCGGGCATGCCGCCGGCATAATACTAATGATGGTGGCCCCTTCGGGTATGCCGGTTCTGACATAATAATGATGATGGCCCCTTCGGGCATGCCGCGTCCGACATTATAATAATGATGGCCCCTTCGGGCATGCCGCTTGCGACATAATAATAATAGTCCTGGCCCCTTCGGGCATGCCGGTTGCGACATTAATAGTAATGATGATGGTGTCAACACAACTTAATCCACAAATATCAATACAAAGAAACAATGCTATGGAGTGTAAATATAAATTGTAATCGAAACGAAATAGTAAAATCTCGCACCCCCTTCGGAGTGGTTTTGAAAATCTAAATAATAAAATCTCGCACCCTCTTCGGAGTGGTTTTGAAAATCAAACTTTATGTTTCCTTTAGTATAAAACTATTTGTTCTCGAAATCATCAGTTTCGGGTCAATCCGGTTTAGTATGAGAAAGTTATGGGCGTTTTAAGTACAGAACCTTCTACGAACGTTTCAGGAGCTATTTTTGGAAAATTAAAGCAACAATCATACCAAGTACCTTTCAAATATCGTTACGGACATTATTCATTATAGAACCCCCCCCCCCCCCCCAATGAACGTTTCTAAAACAATCCGAGTTCGCTTATGAAATTTATGAACGTTATTCATTATAGAAACCTCTACGAGCATTTCCAAAACAATCCGAGTTAGCACATGAAAGTTATGAACGTTATCGTTACAGAAACCTCTACGACCATTTTCAAGCAATCCGAGACCGTCTACGAAAGTTAGGGACATTACTACTTACAGAACCCCTTAAAAATAAGAACTCTTTATGCTTTTCTTATTATTCAATCATACCGTAAGCTCGATTATACTAAGTATACTCATATCAAGAAGTGAATAAGAATCATTAACAAGCTCGGAATCAAGAATGGAGTTACCCCAAGATACGTATCATAACTTACTTAGCTCTAGGACATGCCAAAAGAAAGAAAGAGTAAGCTTTACATACCTTGCCCGCTTCTTACGCTAATCCAACTTAAGTCTCGGCTTTCGCAAAATCTACAACGATATTAATAGACATCCAGCATTAGCTATAGACACTTGAAAATTCAATCCTAAACTAACACTTCATTTACAGAAATTTCGGCAGCATCTCCCCTGTAATAACAACCAACCCCGAGAATTCCAACTCGGCCAAATTATCAATCAACAATCCGAGAATTCAACTCGGCCAATTTATCAAAAATAATCCGAGAATTCCACTCGGCCACATTATCAACAATAATCCGAAATCTTCCAAACTTAATAAGGACAACAACAACACATTCTTTTCTTCCAAATTTATGAACTACACCAACAATCTACATTAGCAGCTTCATTCTCATAATTACAAGTAATCATACTAAAATCACATTAACTTCTACAACACCCACAAACAATTTCAATGCCAACTTAAACCATTAAATCTTCATTTGCATCATAGAATCTACAACAACAACAACTAAATACTATGTAAAATTAGTTCATCACTTCTACACAAAACAACCACCCACACGGCTACAACCCCAACACACTTACTTTCATGAATCTCATTCATTTCCACATACTACAACATGCATAAATCATTCCTAACACAAGTAGAAGAAGATTGAATACATACCTTTTCACTCATCTTCTTTCTCGGCTAGAATCCACAACTTGCACACGAATGCTTTGCTTACTCCAACAATTACTCCACGTTAATAAGGGCCCTCCAATTAGTTGAATTTCTAGAAGAAAATATTTTTTTGATCAAGATTTTTGGACCTTAATTTTTGGCCACCATGGCCCTTGTTTCTTTCTTTTTTCTCCAAGCTTCTCTAAGCTTCTAAATTGAAGATGATAATATGAGAAATTTGTCATCTTTGCCTACATATATTATTAATCCATGTGCGCCATCCCCCACACCACATAAACGACCCACTTGGCCCCTTGTTTTTTTGTTTCAAGAATCATAACTTTCCATAACTCACTTTCAACCCCAAATGTTTCCTTAATATTTCCATGAGCCATCTTGTGAATTTCCCTTTTTGCCCCTATCCTTTCTTAATATTTCCACGTCAAAATTTTTCATAAACAACTGTTGTGTTAAACAAGATCAAAAATATAGCCTTGCCCTTAACTTCTCGCAATTGTCTTGATTTATCCGAATGTACAAAATGCGGGATATAACAGTTTTGGAGGAAGTATGCAGCCGCATATATGCCGCCGCATATTGAGTATGTGGTGCCGCATACTCCCCGCAACACGGGGCCGTGGGGCGATTTTCTGCCCTTTTTAAGTTCCAAAAGACCCCATTTTTCACATTCACTTTCCACACATCTCTCCCCACATTATGAGAGACTTGTTGAAGGTTCTTCAACATTCCAAAACCTTCCACACCATTAAAAGAGAAGATCAAACATCAAAACTCCAAGATAATCCATGGAAGGTGATTATTCTTGTTTCTACTCAAGTTTGTGATGAACTTGGTCTTAGAAGAAGTTGAGTGAGGTGAAGTTCTTCTACTATAAGGTATGTTCTTCATCCTATATACATGTGATTGAGTTGATTCAAAGTCTTAGCAAGTCTTGGAGAGGGAAGAACCATAGTAGAGAAGTCATAGAGCATTTAATTGAAGTTATGGGTCTTGAATTGAATTTGAACGGAGCTTTTGGATTAATTTGAGATTAAATTGAATATAATTCCTTGATGATGGTATTTTTGATATTATTATTGTTGTTTGGGAGTTGTTTTGGAGTTTGGTGGAAGTCGATAAAATAGGGGAAGTGCTGCCCAAAGTCCGCTAGCTCGTTAATTACTCCAGTTTGAACTTAAGAGTCTTTTCAAGACTTAACCTTAGTATGAATCCTGCTGAATGTAGATTTGCGAGCTTGGGAAGGGAACGTTAAGTAGTTAAAGAGACGAAAGGTATGTTAAGGCGAGCCCTTTCTTTCTCAAGGCATGATTCCTATGTTGTGAACTTATACGTGATATCCATAATGTCTTCTATGATGACTCCATTCCTAGAAGTGCTAAAGCTTATAATTCTTGATGCTCTTATTATATTATTGATCTTTTTCTTCGTTGTTGATCCCATCGTATGATAGTTGACCCTAATGAGAAGATATAGTGATAATGATGATTCCATAATGGTAATTGGAGGTTCACCGACATTGTGTCACTCCGATGGAGTTGTAAAGTTTCCTTTGGACTCTCATTCATTCTTTATATATGTGTATGTATTTTCTCACACTGAGCTGAGCTATAGTCGTTCGGGTACCACACCTATTGTGTACACCACTGCAGTTGGGAACGAGTAACATCGAGCCTTGTCATGGCCGGGTACGGGGGAACATCGAGCCTTGCTATGGCCAGATACGAGGGACACTGAGCCTACATGGCCGGGTACGGTATCATTCTGTATGTATGTACCTGAGTACGGGTATGCTATGTGGAAGCATGTTTGTGATGAACCATTGATCCTACGGGGATGGGGGAATATTAACCGTGTTTTGTTTTGTAGATGGAGCGCAGAATCCATTTTGACATAGTCACTGAGCCTCCAGAGTTGCTAAGAGCATAGTATGAATGGTTGGGTGATGCCCATCAGAGAGAAATTCCTTTCACTTTTGGACACTTACCCTCCATCATGACCATGAAGGGTCGCCCACAGCTGATAGAAGTATTTGCTGGGTATTGGGATGACAACGAAATGCTGCTCCGTTTCGGTGATGTTGAGATTACTCCGACCCTAGAAGAAATTAGGGATGCCATAGACAGCAATAGAACCTGTCTAAGGAGGCGACAAAAGCCAGATCTGAATCTGTTATTTCCACAGAGGCTCACTGTAGCCTTCAGGGATCTATACCAGAGATTCAGGGATGTCACCGGTACACTCTGTATCAAAGGGAATTCAAGAGTCGGGAAGAATGGGAGACCGTCAGGCCTTTAGCTTTCGCCATATCCTTATTAGGTATCATGGTGTTCCCACATGATGGATCATTGGCTATAGACATCTAGGTGATCTACCTGACCCATGCAATCTTCCACGGCATAACCAAAGACCAGGAAACAAGATATTTTGACTTGGCTTCCATCATCTTGGTCGACATCTTTCGAGCTGTAGACAAATTTTGAAACCATTTTTGATACTTTCAGGGATGTAATCTGCTATTACAATGGTGGATTATCAAACATATCAACATTGTAGACGACAAAACAGGGTAGATCGCCTCGTAGACTACTATCTAAGTATCGGGTTTATGTCCAAAGAGTATTGGGTTGCTTTCTTGGCCAATTTGACCGAAGATTGCATCCATTGGATGTTTCATGACTTTATATCCGAGTATATGGTGGTTCGTGGCAAGAATTGCGCCTTTGTGCCACTAGCTGGGGTTCGAGGAATCCGTCGTTATTATCCATCTTGGGTTTGAGGTAGTTCGGTAGGAGGCAAGTGATACCTCAGGTAGGGAAGCCCGACCAATTCATCATTGAGCACACAGAATAGAAAATCAAGAACGCCGATATAATTTTCAGGGAATGGAATTGCCACTTGAGTTGGGGACCAGAAGCTTTAGGTCCAGACAGGTTCGAAGCAGGGTGCGACCCAGGGTATTATGCGTGGCTACAGGGACACTTGGCTCGTGCACTTACAGCAGGGCCCACACCTCCCCAAGAAGCCCAAGAGGAGGAGCTTATGAGAGAATGCTTGGATGGTATAGACGAGCACTTGGGTAGGATCTTGGAAGAAACAGACCCGATGATTGTCAGGATTGAAATATATCAGGCACGCCTTCACATTCAGACCACCTTTCGAAGGATCAAGAAGGCCAGGACAAGCCAAGCCTCGACATCAGTCGCTGGAGGACCTCCCTGATTACTGCTTTTGTTATTATAAGCCCCCTGTCGGCTTAGTCATCACTTTACTAATCCCTTCGGGGAACATATTATTACTATTATTTATTAAGTCATGATGAATTTTTTTTGGGGCAATGGTTTGCCTTTACAAATGGCACTTACATGCCTCAAATGATTAAGAAAGCTTTAACTCAAAAGGCCATTAGGAACGCGATTAGTATAAATGTTTGCAAATTACATGTTTGCTTGGTATGTGCTTCACATGTCTATTTTCTATGTGTGTGATCATCTATTAAAGCTTGAGTGCGATTGGTCCGATGATCTAAACTAGATACCCAAAAGAAAACCATGAGGCTTAAAGCTTACCCCAAATTTACCTCCACTAAAGGTTGACTCATGATGGCGAATCAAAGAGGGCAGGAACCGTGGACTTTCGGGAGACAGCTGAGATGCTGCGAGATAAAGTGCTGCAGATGAAAAACCACCTCCAGGAAATAGGAAAGAATATAGAGGAGGTAGAAGGATTACTGGGCATAGTTGGGAATCCATCGGAAGGCATACGCCAAGAGTAATACTATGGAAATGTTCCTGAGGAGGTGAAGGAACTGGTGCTAAACTACATACCACTAGAGAGGAGATCTGTGACACCCAGAGAAGGGACCCCGGAGGGGACGAATAGGGAACAAGGAGCCAAGTCGGATCCGTATGTGTTTACATCAGACTCATAAGAGGAGACAGAACCCCAAGAGAAAGATCCGGAGCCCGTTGAAGAAGAGAAGACGGAGAAGCAAGAAGAAGAGCTAGAGGAGGAAGAGGAAGAGCCTCGGGACATAGAAAAACCTGAGCCCATCGACGTAGGGGCCGAAAGAGTGGAGAACCGATTTGATATGTTTCTCAATTTTCAAGGGAACAATGCGAATGACGATTCTAGTTATTATGCCCCCACTTGTGGAAAAGGATTGTTAGTTTTATTGCTGACAGGATGATCGGGACTTTGTGGGGACCATATACCTTGTTGGTCCATGACCCTATTATCCCGAGAGAGGGAGTAAACATCGAGACTCAGGTTTGGCAGTACAATTTCGCAGTTTTCCAGGAATCATACGCTCGCCTTTTCTCGACTTTAGCCTCATTGAACAAGATCAGACCTATGGAACCGGTCTACGAGGCTGCACCACTAGGGCCCAATAGAAATAATTTATGTTTACACCATACTGGAGCCAGGGGACATCATATTGAAGGATGCCATGCCTTTAAAATTGAGCTCAAAAGTATGATCAAGATCGGATAGATCTTAGTCCTACTCCCACCGTGGTTTTGAGGAGAATAAAGATTGGCATGAGAGAGCAATGTTCGAAAGGATAGCGACTTGCAGATCTATACTTTTGGGTAGATATTAGGTGTCCCCTCTTTTGCACAAATGTTATCCCCCACCCTTATAAATGTAAAGGAACTGGGCCAACTTGATGTCCCTACGAAGGGATATGCGGGAAGCCCTAGTCGGGCCTGGTTTAGGGATGTCTGTAGTTAGGATTAGCCAAAGGATATTTAGGAATAAATGTATATCCTTCTTTTGTAATATAACTACGTAGGGCCTGATTTCCCCCAGCGAGATACGTAGGCAGTCTACGTATGAATTGGTTCCTTCATGATTCAAATTATAATTCCCACCCCTCCTCTATCGCTTAAAATTTTATGACAGGTAAAAGGTTTTGCCGTAGTAAGTCAACCGCAAAATCACCGGTCCAAGATGCACCCAAAACATAAAAGGCTCGTAATATTCGAGCCTTTAGAACATCATATCAAAAGAACTCAAGCTTCAATGTATGACTTTGTGTGCTACTTGCGCTTCAAATACCCGTATATGATATCCTGCTTTTATATTTGATATCCAAAAACTAACTCTCTTTATCGTTGAGTTATTCTTATCTTATAGAAAGGGGCCGATTAGTGTAACGTCGAAAACTAGCATAGAAAGGGGCCAATTAGTGTAACGTCAAAAACTATCATACTTCACGAGATCCAAGGTCGCGTTAGCATCCCTCTCCGACAAAGGAAAATAAAAAAAGATTGGTACCCCCGAAGAAGTAATAAATGAACTCGCCCTCCGCAACAAAGACACCCAGGACTCACAAGAGGCAGCATCCATGTTACACCTCGGAAAATTTTTCCGTTTATGCACAGTGAATAGACTGACGAAGGGTACAACCTATGCGATGTTTTGATAAGTAATAAATAGGATTTGATGATTCTAAATGAGATGTCAAAGACATTCGAAGTAAGAGAAGAAAGTAGCAAAGAGGAGGCAAGACATACGAGATGTATCGGAAAGGATTTATGAGTAACGAGTTAATGGCGAGATTTTGAAAGTATCCGATGTGAGACGAGTAAGTTGGCTAAGTTAAGATGAGATACAAGGTGAGCAATGCATGTGCATGGACGGGGGTGATTAAAATGAGAAGTCTAAGAAATATGGGAAGCTGCAGAATTGCAACTGCCCAGTGGTCGTAAATTGCAAAATATGGACCGTAAATTGCTATACGGTCCGTAAACTGGCAGTCGTAAACTGCCATGCAAAAAGCTTCAGCTTTCTGCCTAGCCGAGAAATGGTAAAATATGACCAGGTTTACGAACCGTAAAGTGATTTACGGCCCGTAAACCATGGTCGTAAATCACCATGCATGCAGCCTTAAGTTTCTGGTTCTGCTTAAGCTTAAAGACGACCATGAGGGACGGTCCGTAAACTGAAATACGGACCGTAAACCTCCATGGATGACCACTGTTCACCCAGCACAGATTTTTTCAATTCATTAAATATGAGGATCAAGACTTGTTTTATTTCATTTCCACATTACACCACTTCTCTCTAGAATCATCTCTCTACATTTATTTCATAAGTTTTCAAGGATTATAAGTCACCAACAACATAAACAAGTGAATCAAGTGTAAGCAAGCCATTAAATACCATTCAAGTCAAGAAATGCAAATGGAGAAAAACAAGGGTTTGGCTCAAAGTGGGGTATTATCAACCAAAGCTTGTTCCTACAACTTCTAAGGTAAGATTCATGATTTTTACATGATGTTTAAGGTATTGGAGAATTAAAATACATGGATTGTAGAAAATGTGGTCAACTAGGTCATGAATGGTGAATAGTGACATTTTGAGGAATAGTTTGAATTGAATTATGAATGTTGTTGTGTTACGATATGAATGTATTATAAATGGTACTAAGATTATGAACTCGACACTTTGGACGAATGGACGAAGTTGGAGGTCATGACCATAAATATGGGAGAATTAGAAGCAAATTGAGAAATCTAGATAATGTGGATGATGTGAATGACTAATGGCCATTGTTATGATATTAATGAAGGTATAGACGCTAGCATTGGAAGGAAACGTGCAAGTGTAGAATAGTCCGACAAAAAGGTATGTAAGGCTAACCCTTCTTTCATAAGGCATGGTTCTTGGCCAAATTTCTAATTCCTCTATACGAGTATGTTGTATTCAAGTGATTGACATTCCGAGCTCATAAGCTCACGATCCTTAACATGTACTACGATTGCACTACGCCCCTCATATGACGAGTAAGCCTAAGATATGGATGTAGCAATAATGATGATGATAGTGATGAAGATAATAATAATAATGATGCCAAAGGTGCCTACGGGCTATTATACTTATATGTGCCTATGAAGGGCTATAATGATACCCCGAGCTTATAACGCCGGGTAGGATATATGTATATGATTATGTATAAAGTATGTATACGATTACGTAACGCGCGCACACCTCTGCAGATGGTACGGATAACCCTGAAGCCTTGGTAGGGCCAGGTAGAAATAACATTGAGCCTTGGTTGGCCAAGTACCTATGAAACACCGAGCCTTATGGTCGGGTACGCTATGTATGTATATAAGTGTATGGCTATGTATACGATATGAATATGAATATGAAAAGACTATGTATATGAATGCGAATAGGGGCATATATACGAATACGAGCACTATTATGAAATATGCATGAGAAATGGAAAGTCCCTATGAAAGGCAGGTAAGTGCCATGATGATGATATTATTGTCTTCCCTCCTATGCCACTTCATATATTGTCTATGATGCTTCTATATTGATGTTAATCATGCTTTACATACTCAGTACATTCTTCGTACTGACGTCCTTTTGTTTGTGGACGCTGCGTCATGCCCGCAGGTGCACAGGGAGACAGGCTTGATCCATAGCTGCTTATCCAGAGATTGCATAGCAGAGCTCCATTTCTTTCGGAGCCGCAGATTTTGGGTACTCATTCTTTTGTGTACATAATTATGGGCATAGCGGGGTCCTGTCCCGCTCATACGATATGTCATACTCTTAGAGGCTCGTAGTCATGTGTATGTGGGTAGAGATGTTCGGCCATGTTGGCCCCTGTTTTGTATACCTTTTGTTGGCCTCGTCGGCCTTGTACTTATGATGTGACATAGATGCCTATGATATGTTAAATCATGATGGTCGTCTAATGGGATCAATATGATTAGCGATAAAAAAAAAAGAGCATGAATTGACTTATGGTTCACCTAGATGTTATGTTATGTACGATAAGGGGGTGCCCGGGTGGGGTAGCACCGGGTGCTCGTCGCGGCCCCCTAGCCGGGTCGTGACACTTAGATTATTAATCAAGTGATAAACAAGTGTTAAGAAGGTTCTATAAGGATTGGGGATCAAACGAGTCGACTAGAACAAAATCGGATCAGCTGGGCATTATAGGGCCCAACATACTGGCCGTATAAATTATATTGGCCATATGTGGCCGTATATTTAGCCAACACGGGCAACCCTCACTGGACCAAACATACGGCCCGTATAAAATATACGGACCGTATGTTGGTCTGTATATCCGTGACGGCTCAGATTTTTGTGTATTAATAAGGGATCCAAGTTCATTTCATTTCATTTTCCCTTCACACCCCTTCGCTCTAAAACATCTCTCTACTCTTCTCCCACAAGAATTCAATGGATAATTGTGATCAACTACATCAAACCAAGGAAATCAAGTGTAAGACACTCATTAAAGTTCATCAAAGACAAGGAATCCAAGTGAAGGTGAAACTAGGGTTTTGCTCAAGTGAAGTGTTTGCACTCAAGGTTCATTCCCACACAATATAAGGTAGGTTTTATGGTATTTACATGTTGTTTAAGGTATTAAAAAGTTGAGAAACTTGGATTGTAGAAGAATATAGAAAATAGGTCATGAATGTGGGAATAGTGTCACTTTTGAGTAATAGCTTGAATTGAGTCATGATTCTTGATGTGTTGTGATATGGTCACGTTATAAATGATATAAAGGACATAGGATAAACATTATATGTGAGAAAACGTACTAGTATACTATGACCATTATTATGGATGAATTGAAGTGGAATTTTGAAATGAGGGTAATGTAGATGAATGACGATTGATGGTTATGATACTGTGAAAGTTATTATAAATGTTTGGGAGTTGATATACGATATGGGAAAGGTTGTATAAACAAAGGAAATTCTTCCCAATTTTCTTTAGCTTTAATAAGCACGTTCATGTAATCGATTAGCTAATGTGAATGCGAATTCTCTTGAAGGTAGAAACGTGAGCATGGGAGGAGGACAATCAAGTGATGGAATTGTTAAACAAAAGAAGTATGTAAGGCTAGTCCCTTATTTCTAAGGCATGACTCTTATGGTACGAATCCTCCCATATCTCCATTATTTTCCTACATATTGGGATCTATGAATCTACGAGTACAAAGGACTTCATACAAGATAAAGAAAACATATATGTTACGAACATAACAATACCGATGATGAATCTATGTCTAGAAGTCATAAAGCCCATGATATGATATTCCTACGAAGCTAATGATCCCTATATGATTCCTATATTATTATTTCCTTACCTCTCCACAACTTTCCTACCTTCCAAAAAACTAAGAGCCTATGTTCATGAGTAGCCATATGGGATAAGATAAGAGGTATGTTATGAATGCGATAATGATGATGATGAGTCTCTGTCTAAGGATTCTAAGGCCTATAATATTATGGTTCTACAAGGCTAATGATCCATATTATGATCCATTGATGTTGTTCATTGAATAAACTCACCTTATATATGCTAATTCCTTCAAGGTAAGGCAAAATGCTTATGAATGCTCCATAATGGAATCGGCGGTTCTCGACCTTATGTCACCCCGACATTGTTATAGATTGTCAATAAGCTCTAATGCATGTCCTACGACCAATGTTCCGAAAAGTTACGAGTCTATGTTCATAGAGGACTTCATATGAGATAAAGGTAAGAGATATGCTATTGAAACGATAATGTAATGATAAGCCTAAGTCTAGAGATTATAAAGTCTATCATACGATATTTATACGAAGTTCATGCTACGGATATGATATGGTTTTCATAGATTGTCTGTAAATTCAAATGTATGTTGTATGAAAAGTCATGATAAGTTATGAGATATATGTGATGATAATAATGACGATGTTGATACTGATGATGATAAAGATGACGATGATAATAGTGATGACGCTAAAGATATTTGTGGGCTTTTATGTATATATGTGCCTATGTATGGCTATTACGAAACCTAGAGCTCATATGGTCGGGTAGAATGTATATGTATATATATATATATATATATATATATATATATATATATATATATATATATATTTATGTAACGTGCGCGCACCTCTGCAGTTCGGTACGGATAACCCTGAATCCTTGGTAGGGCTAGGTATGTGTAACCCTGATGCTTTGGTAGGGCCAGGCACATATAACACCAAGCTTTATTATAGCTGGGCATGTAAAACACCGACCCTATATGGTCGGGCACGATACTACTATGATTATATATATGATATATGTATGAAAAGCCCGGAAAAATATGTATGTGATATTGTCGAGCCACTACGTGGCCGAATGCGGATAACGTTTAATGTGTGTGAGCTGATACGGTATTATGATATATGTATGATACGATGATGTATGCACTATGATGATACATTCACTGTGGTTATATATGATATAGGCATGAAAGGTATCCTCTCTTAAAAGTCAAGCAGGTTGTATCTTCATCTTATGTATTATGATTTCTCTATGATATTCATTTCATTCATGCCTTACATACTAAGTATAATATTGGTACTAACGTCCGCTTTCTTTGGACGTTGTGCTCATGCCCATAGGTAGATAGGGAGTCGACCCAGATTTATAGAAGCCGTTATGCAGACTTTTGAGGGCACTTCATTATTCCGGAGGTGCGATTGATGTACTATTTTATGTACATATATGTTTTGGGCACGACGGGGTCCTGTCCCGTCCATATATCTAGTACTCTAGTAGAGGCTCGTAGATACGCATGTGTGGGCAGTATATTTATCCAAGAGGGGCATCATTCTCTGGACCAAACATATGGCCATACATACAGCCCGTATAAATTTTACGAATCGTATGTTGGTCCGTATATCTCGGTCGGGACTGAGTTCATGATTTAATATAGGGACCCCTCTCTCATTTATTTCATTTCATCTAACTCCTCCACATAAGATACGGGTTCATGAATTCTTTTGAAGGTAGAAACGTGAGCATGGAAGGAGGACAATCAAGTGATGGAATTGTTAAACAAAAGACTCTTAAGGCATGACTCTTATGGTATGAATCCTCCCATATCTCCATTATTTTCTACATATTGGGATCTATGAATCTACGAGTACTAAGGACTTCCTACAAGATAAAGAAAACATATATGTTACGAACATAACAATACCGATGATGAATCTAAGTCTAGAAGTCATAAAGCACATGATATGATATTCCTACGAAGCTAATGATCCCAATATGATTCCTATAATATTATTTCCTTACCTCTCCACGACTTTCCTACCTTCCAAAAAACTAAGAGCCTATGTTCATGAGTAGCCATATGGGATAAGATAAGAGGTATGTTATGAATGCGATAACGATGATGATGAGTCTATGTATAAGGATTCTAAGGCCTATAATATTATGGTTCTACAAGGCTAATGATCCATTGATGTTGTTCATTGAATAAACTCACCTTATATATGCTAATTCCTTCAAGGTAAGGCAGAATGCTTATGAATGCTCCATAATGGAATCGGGGGTTCTCGACCTTATGTCACCCCGACATTTTTATAGATTGTCTATAAGCTCTAATGCATGTCCTACGACCAATGTTCCGAAAAGTTACGAGTCTATGTTCATAGAGGACTTCATATGAGATAAAGGGAAGAGATATGCTATAGAAACGATAATGTAATGATGAGCCTAAGTCTAGAGATTAGAAAGTCTATCATACGATATTTATACGAAGTTCATGCTACGGATATGATATGGTTTTCATAGATTGTCTGTTAATTCAAATGTATGCTGTATAAAAAGTCATGATACGTTATGAGATATATGTGATGATAATAATGACGATGTTGATACTGATGATGATAAAGATGACAATGATAATAGTGATGACGCTAAAGATATTTGTGGGCTTTTATGTATATATGTGCCTATGTATGGCTATTATGAAACCTCGAGCTCATATGGTCGGGTAGAATGTATATGTATATATATATACATATGATCGGGCACGATACTACTATGATTATACATATAAGGTAGGTTTTATGGTATTTACATGTTGTTTAAGGTATTAAAAAGTTGAGAAACATGGATTGTTGAAGAATATAGAAAATAGGTCATGAATGTGGGAATAGTGTCACTTTTGAGTAATAGCTTGAATTGAGTCATGATTCATGATGTGTTGTGATATGGTCACGTTATAAATGATATAAAGGACATGGGATAAACATTATATGTGAGAAAATGTACTAGTATACTATGACCATGATTATGGATGAATTGAAGTGGAATTTTGAAATGAGGGTAATGTAGATGAATGACGATTGATGGTTATGATACTGTGAAAGTTATTATAAATGTTTGGGAGTTGATATACGATATGGGAAAGGTTGTATAAACAAAGGAAATTCTTCCCAATTTTCTTTAGCTTTAATAAGCACGTTCATGTAATCGATTAGCTAATGTGAATGTGAATTCTCTTGAAGGTAGAAACGTGAGCATGGAAGGAGGACAATCAAGTGATGGAATTGTTAAACAAAAGAAGTATGTAAGGCTAGTCCCTTCTTTCTAAGGAATGACTCTTATGGTATGAATCCTCCCATATCTCCATTATTTTTCTACATATTGGGATCTATGAATCTACGAGTACAAAGGACTTCATACAAGATAAAGAAAACATATATGTTACGAACATAACAATACCGATGATGAATCTAAGTCTAGAAGTCATAAAGCCCATGATATGATATTCCTACGAAGCTAATGATCCCTATATGATTCCTATAATATTATTTCCTTACCTCTCCACGACTTTCCTACCTTCAAAAAAACTAAGAGCCTATGTTCATGAGTAGCCATATGGGATAAGATAAGAGGTATGTTATGAATGCGATAATGATGATGATGAGTCTATGTCTAAGGATTATAAGGCCTATAATATTATAGTTCTACAAGGCTAATGATCCATATTATGATCCATTGATGTTATTCATTGAATAAACTCACCTTATATATGCTAATTCCTTCAAGGTAAGGCAGAATGCTTATGAATGCTCCATAATGGAATCGGGGGTTCTCGACCTTATGTCACCCCGACATTGTTATAGATTGTCTATAACCTCTAATGCATGTCCTACGACCAATGTTCCGAAAAGTTACGAGTCTATGTTCATAGAGGACTTCATATGAGATAAAGGTAAGAGATATGCTATAGAAACGATAATGTAATGATGAGCCTAAGTCTAGAGATTATAAAGTCTATCATACGATATTTATACGAAGTTCATGCTATGGATATGAGATGGTTTTGATAGATTGTCTGTTAATTCAAATGTATGCTGTATAAAAAGTCATGATAAGTTATGAGATATATGTGATGATAATAATGACGATGTTGATACTGATGATGATAAAGATGACGCTGATAATAGTGATGACGCTAAAGATATTTGTGGGCTTTTATGTATATATGTACCTATGTATGGCTATTATGAAACCTCGAGCTCATATGGTAGGGTAGAATGTATATGTATATATATATACATATGATCGGGCACGATACTACTATGATTATACACCGACCCTATATGGTCGGGCACGATACTACTATGATTATACATATGATATATGTATGAAAAGCCCGGAGAAATATGTATGTGATATTGTCGAGCCACTACGTGGCCGAATGCGGATAACGTTTAATGTGTGTGAGCAGATACGGTATTATGATATATGTATGATACGATAATGCATGCACTATGATGATACATGCATTGTGGTTATATATGATATAGGCATGAAAGGTATCCTCTCTTAAAAGTCAAGCAGGTTGTATCTTCATCTTATGTATTATGATTTCTCTATGATATTCATTTCATTCATGCCTTCCATACTCAGTATAATATTTGTACTGACGTCCGCTTTCTTTGGACGTTGTGCTCATGCCCATAGGTAGACAGGGAGTCGACCCAGATTTATAGAAGCCGTTATGCAGACTTTTGAGAGAACTTCATTATTCCGGAGGTGCGATTGATGTACTATTTTATGTACATATATGTTTTGGGCACGACGGGGTCCTGTCCCGTCCATATATCTAGTACTCTAGTAGAGGCTCGTAGATACGCATGTGTTGGCAGTATATTTATCCAAGAGGGGTATCATTCTCTGGACCAAACATATGGCCACATATACGGCCCGTATAAATTTTTCGAATCGTATGTTTGTCCGTATATCTCGGTTGGGACTGAGTTCATGATTTAATATAAGGACCCCTCTCTCATTTATTTCATTTCATCTAACTCCTCCACATACCAAGAATCCTCTAGAACCTTCTCCATTATTCATCCACAAGAAATCAAGGGACAACCATGATCAACTACACCAAATCCATGAAATCAAGTGTATGAGACCTATTAAAAGTTCATCTACACCAACAAAACTCAAGGGAAGTGAGTTAGGGTTTTGGTGAAAGAAGAGAAGTTCCACTCAAGGCCTATTCTTCCATTGTTTAAGGTGAGTTTTATGATCATTCTTGGTTGTTTAAGGTGTTGAAAGTTAAAAGCACTTGGATTGTAGAAAGATACAGGAAATGAGTCATGAATGTGTGAATAGTGACATTGTTGGGTGAAGGTTTGGATTGAATTATGGATATTGGTATATTGTGGTTGTAAGTATGTTGTGAATGACATTTAAACCATGGAATAAGTATTATATATGAGAAAACGCAATAGTGAACTCTAATCATAATTATGGAGAAATTGAAAAGGAAGTGTGAAATGTGGATAATGTAGATAAATGATGATTGTTGTCTATTAGATTGTGAATGTTGTTATGAATGTTTTGGAGTTGATAAAGAATATGGGAAAAGTTTTATAAACAAAGGAAATGCTGCCCAATTTTCTTTAGCTTTAGTAAGCACGGTTAAGTAATCGATTAGCTAATGTTCATGCGACTTTTCTTGAAGGTAGAAACGTGGGCATCAAAGGAGAACAAGCAAGCGATAGAATAATTAAACGGAAAAGGTATGTGAGGCTAGCCATTTCTTTCTATGGCATGAATCCTATAGCATGACTTCTCCTTCCTCTCCATGAATCTCCTACATTCCGGAAAACGATGAGTCTATATTCATGAATAGCTATATGTGATAAGAGATATATTATGAGCCTAAAAATGATGATGATCCGCTCGAGTCTAAAGATTCTAGAGTTCATGATATGATGTCCCTATAACGCTAATGATGTCATTTATTGTATACACTCACCTTATATGCTATTCCCTTAAAGGTGAGGCAGAATACTTATAAATGCTCCATAATGGAATTAGGGATTCACGACCTTTTGTCACCCCGATAGAGTATAATTGTCTTAAGTTTCCAGTCCTGCATTATGATAATAGTGTGATGTGAATATGGTAAGTCTATGATATGTACATGATGCTATCACACCGCGCCTATATGGCCGGGCAGACACCGCTAAGGCAGGCAGCGTATACACCATGTCCAGATGACATGGGCAGACACCACTAGTGGGCGGCATGAGATGGTACCCCGGACGCGGGAGGCCTGGACGCAGGCTAATGATTATCACAGCGTACCTATATGGACGGGCAGCTTATTCATTTATGCATACATGATATGAGAATGATTGTGAGTAAGACAACATGTATTTTTTCTTTTATATATGATAGTCAGATACAGATGTTTCTTATTGATGCTTGCTTTATCTCATTGACGTATCCTTACTGTTTATGCCTCTCATACTCAGTACAATGTTCGTACTGACGTCCGTTTTCTTTGGATGTTGTGTTCATGCCAACAGGTAGACAGAGAGGTGATCTTGATCCAGACTCGTGGGAGCTAGTAGCTGATTTGAGAGCTCTCCATTATTCCGGAGGTGCCTTGATTATTCTTTTGTGTACATATGTATATTTTGGGCACGACGGGGTCCTGTCCTGTCCCTATGTATAGCACTCTAGTAGAGGCTCGTAGATATGCAGTGTGGGTTATATGGTCTCACGAGGTTGATATTATGTATATACATATATTATTTTGATAGCCGAAAGGCTTATGTATATAAAAGCATTTATGTTCTAAAATGAAGATGATTTTCTTATGACTTGAGTATGAATTTGATAGAAGAACGTTTAATGAATATGATATGTAGTAGAACGAGTGGTGCTCGGTTGTTAGCCCCGGGTACCCTACGCGGCCCCTAGTCTGGTCGTGACAAAAGTGGTATCAGAGCAGTTCAGTCCTAGGAAGTGTCTACGAGTCGTGTCTAGTAGAGTCTTGTTTATAGTGTGCGCGCAACATTAATAAACAGAAGGCTAAGGGCATTTAGGAAAAATGACCATCTTTCATCTTAAGAGATCGTGCGATAGAGCCATGTTATAAGATTTTCTCCTCCCTAGTAGTGTGCTGTGATTTTAGAAATGCCGCAAAAAAGAAAAGCTACAGCCGCCCAGAAAGGCAAGACTACGACAAAAAGGCGGGTGGAAAGAGAGCCGCCAATGAATGTAGAAGAGGGCGAGTCAGATAACGAGGACCCATCTAATGCTTCCTCATATGACGAGTAAGCCTAAGATATGGATGTAGCAATAATGATGATGATAGTGATGACGATAATAATAATAATGATGCTAAAGGTGCCTACGGGCTATTATACTTATATGTGCCTATGAAGGGCTATAATGATACCCCGAGCTTATAACGCCGGGTAGGATATATGTATATGATTATGTATAAAGTATGTATACGATTACGTAACGCGCGCACACCTCTGCAGATGGTACGGATAACCCTGAAGCCTTGGTAGGGCCAGGTAGAAATAACATTGAGCCTTGGTTGGCCAAGTACCTATGAAACACCGAGCCTTATGGTCGGGTACGCTATGTATGTATATAAGTGTATGGCTATGTCTACGATATGAATATGAATGTGAAAAGACTATGTATATGAATGCGAATAGGGGCATATATACGAATACGAGCACTATTATGAAATATGCATGAGAAATGGAAAGTCCCTATGAAAGGCAGGTAAGTGCCATGATGATGATATTATTGTCTTCCCTCCTATGCCACTTCATATATTGTCTATGATGCTTCTTTATTGATGTTAATCATGCTTTACATACTCAGTACATTCTTCGTACTGACGTCCTTTTGTTTGTGGACGCTGCGTCATGCCCGCAGGTGCACAGGGAGACAGGCTTGATCCATAGCTGCTTATCCAGAGATTGCATAGCAGAGCTCTATTTATTTCTGAGCCGCAACTTTTGGGTACTCATTCTTTTGTGTACGTAATTATGGGCATAGCGGGGTCCGGTCCCGCTCATACGATATGTCATACTCTTAGAGGCTCGTAGTCATGTGGATGTGGGTAGAGATGTTCGGCCATGTTGGCCCCTGTTTTGTATACCTTTTGTTGGCCTCGTCGGCCTTGTAATTATGATGTGGCATAAATGCCTATGATATGTTAAATGATGACGGTCGTCTAATGGGATCAATATGATTAGCGATAAAAAAAAAGCATGAATTGACTTATGGTTCACATAGATGTTATGTTATGTACGATAAGGGGGTGCCCGGGTGGGGTAGCACCGGGTGCTCGTCGCGGCCCCCTAGCCGGGTCGTGACACTTAGATTATTAATGAAGTGATAAACAAGTGTTAAGAAGGTTCTTTAAGGATTGGGGATCAAACGAGTCGACGAGAACGAAATCGGATCAGCTGGGCATTATAGGGCCCAACATACTGGCTGTTTAAATTATACTGGCCATATGTTAGGCCGTATATTTCGCCAATATGGGCAACCCTCACTGGACCAAACATACGGCCCGTATAAAAGATACGGACCGTATGTTGGTCTGTATATCCGTGACGGCTCAGATTTTTGTGTATTAATAAGGGATCCAAGTTCATTTCATTTCATTTTCCCTTCACACCCCTTCTCTCTAAAACATCTCTCTACTCTTCACCCACAAGAATGCAAGGGATAATTGTGATCAACTACATCAAACCAAGGAAATCAAGTGTAAGAAACTCATTAAAGTTCATCAAAGACAAAGAATCCAAGCGAAGGTGAAACTAGGGTTTTGCTCAAGTGAAGTGTTTGCACTGAAGGTTCATTCCCACACAATATAAGGTAGGTTTTATGGTATTTACATGTTGTTTAAGGTATTAAAAAGTTGAGAAACTTGGATTGTAGAAGAATATAGAAAATAGGTCATAAATGTGGGAATAGTGTCACTTTTGAGTAATAGCTTGAATTGAATCATGATTCTTGATGTGTTGTGATATGGTCACGTTATAAATGATATAAAGGACATGGGATAAACATTATATGTGAGAAAACGTACTAATATACTATGACCATGATTATGGATGAATTGAAGTGGAATTTTGAAATGAGGGTAATGTAGATGAATGACGATTGATGGTTATGATACTGTGAAAGTTATTATAAATGTTTGGGAGTTGATATACGATATGGGAAAGGTTGTATAAACAAAGGAAATTCTTCCCAACTTTCTTTAGCTTTAATAAGCACGTTCATGTAATCGATTAGCTAATGTGAATGCGAATTCTCTTGAATTTAGAAACGTGAGCATGGAAGGAGGACAATCAAGTGATGGAATTGTTAAACAAAAGAAGTATGTAAGGCTAGTCCCTTATTTCTAAGGCATGACTCTTATGGTATGAATCCTCCCATATCTCCATTATTTTTCTACATATTGGGATCTATGAATCTACGAGTACAAAGGACTTCATACAAGATAAAGAAAACATATATGTTATGAACATAACAATACCGATGATGAATCTATGTCTAGAAGTCGTAAAGCCCATGATATGATATTCCTACGAAGCTAATGATCCCTATATGATTCCTATAATATTATTTCCTTACCTCTCCACGACTTTACTACCTTCCAAAAAAGTAAGAGCCTATGTTCATGAGTAGCCATATGTGATAAGATAAGAGGTATGTTATGAATGCGATAATGATGATGATGATTCTATGTCTAAGGATTCTAAAGCCTATAATATTATGGTTCTACAAGGCTAATGATCCATATTATGATCCATTGATGTTGTTCATTGAATAAACTCACCTTATATATGCTAATTCCTTCAAGGTAAGGCAGAATGCTTATGAATGCTCCATAATAGAATCGGCGGTTCTCGACCTTATGTCACCCCGACATTGTTATAGATTGTCTATAAGCTCTAATGCATGTCCTACGACCAATGTTCCGAAAAGTTACGAGTCTATGTTCATAGAGGACTTCATACGAGATAAAGGTAAGAGATATGCTATAGAAACGATAATGTAATGATGAGCCTAAGTCTAGAGATTATAAAGTCTATCATACGATATTTATACGAAGTTCATGCTACGGATATGATATGGTTTTCATAGATTGTCTGTTAATTCAAATGTATGCTGTATGAAAGGTCATGATAAGTTATGAGATATATGTGATGATAATAATGACGATGTTGATACTGATGATGATAAAGATGACGATGATAATAGTGATGACGCTAAAGATATTTGTGGGCTTTTATGTATATATGTGCCTATGTATGGCTATTATGAAACCTCGAGCTCATATGGTCGGGTAGAATGTATATGTATATATATATATATATATTTATGTAACGTGCGCGCACCTCTGCAGTTGGGTACGGATAACCCTGAATCCTTGGTAGGGCTAGGTATGTGTAACCCTGATGCTTTGGTAGGGCCAGGCACGTATAACACCAAGCTTTATTATAGCTGGGCACATAAAACAACGACCCTATATGGTCGGGCACGATACTACTATGATTATATATATGATATATGTATGAAAAGCCCGGAAAAATATGTATGTGATATTGTCGAGCCACTACGTGGCCGAATGCGGATAACGTTTAATGTGTGTGAGCTGATACGGTATTATGATATATGTATGATACGATGATGTATGCACTATGATGATACATTCACTGTGGTTATATATGATATAGGCATGAAAGGTATCCTCTCTTAAAAGTCAGGCAGGTTGTATCTTCATCTTATGTATTATGATTTCTCTATGATATTCATTTCATTCATGCCTTACATACTCAGTATAATATTGGTACTAACGTCCGCTTTCTTTGGACGTTGTGCTCATGCCCATAGGTAGATAGGGAGTCGACCCAGATTTATAGAAGCCGTTATGCAGACTTTTGAGGGCACTTCATTATTCCGGAGGTGCGATTGATGTACTATTTTATGTACATATATGTTTTGGGCACGACGGGGTCCTGTCCCGTCCATATATCTAGTACTCTAGTAGAGGCTCGTAGATACGCATGTGTGGGCAGTATATTTATCCAAGAGGGGCATCATTCTCTGGACCAAACATATGGCCACACATACAACCCGTATAAATTTTACGAATCGTATGTTGGTCCGTATATCTCAGTCGGGACTGAGTTCATGATTTAATATAGGGACCCCTCTCTCATTTATTTCATTTCATCTAACTCCTCCACATAAGATACGGGTTCATGAATTCTTTTGAAGGTAGAAACGTGAGCATGGAAGGAGGACAATCAAGTGATGGAATTGTTAAACAAAAGACTCTTAAGGCATGACTCTTATGGTATGAATCCTCCCATATCTACATTATTTTTCTACATATTGGGATCTATGAATCTACGAGTACAAAGGACTTCATACAAGATAAAGAAAACATATATGTTACGAACATAACAATACCGATGATGAATCTAAGTCTAGAAGTCATAAAGCCCATGATATGATATTCCTACGAAGCTAATGATCCCTATATGACTCCTATAATATTATTTCCTTACCTCTCCACGACTTTCCTACCTTCCAAAAAACTAAGAGCCTATGTTCATGAGTAGCCATATGGGATAAGATAAGAGGTATGTTATGAATGCGATAATGATGATGATGAGTCTATGTATAAGGATTCTAAGGCCTATAATATTATGGTTCTACAAGGCTAATGATCCATATTATGATCCATTGATGTTGTTCATTGAATAAACTCACCTTATATATGCTAATTCCTTCAAGGTAAGGCAGAATGCTTATGAATGCTCCATAATGGAATCGGGGGTTCTCGACCTTATGTCATCCCGACATTGTTATAGATTGTCTATAAGCTCTAATGCATGTCCTACGACCAATGTTTCGAAAAGTTACGAGTCTATGTTCATAGAGGACTTCATATGAGATAAAGGTAAGAGATATGCTATAGAAACGATAATGTAATGATGAGCCTAAGTCTAGAGATTAGAAAGTCTATCATACGATATTTATACGAAGTTCATGCTACGGATATGATATGGTTTTCATAGATTGTCTGTTAATTCAAATGTATGCTGTATAAAAAGTCATGATAAGTTATGAGATATATGTGATGATAATAATGACGATGTTGATACTGATGATGATAAAGATGACGATGATAATAGTGATGACGCTAAAGATATTTGTGGGCTTTTATGTATATATGTGCCTATGTATGGCTATTATGAAACCTCGAGCTCATATGGTCGGGTAGAATGTATATGTATATATATATACATATGATCGGGCACGATACTACTATGATTATACATATAAGGTAGGTTTTATGGTATTTACATGTTGTTTAAGGTATTAAAAAGTTGAGAAACATGGATTGTAGAAGAATATAGAAAATAGGTCATGAAGGAGGACAATCAAGTGATGGAATTGTTAAACAAAAGAAGTATGTAAGGCTAGTCCCTTCTTTCTAAGGCATGACTCTTATGGTATGAATCCTCCCATATCTCCATTATTTTTCTACATATTGGGATCTATGAATCTACGAGTACAAAGGACTTCATACAAGATAAAGAAAACATATATGTTACGAACATAACAATACCGATGATGAATCTAAGTCTAGAAGTCATAAAGCCCATGATATGATATTCCTACGAAGCTAATGATCCCTATATGATTCCGATAATATTATTTCCTTACCTCTCCACGACTTTCCTACCTTCCAAAAACCTAAGAGCCTATGTTCATGAGTAGCCATATGGGATAAGATAAGAGGTATGTTATGAATGCGATAATGATGATGATGAGTCTATGTCTAAGGATTATAAGGCCTATAATATTATGGTTCTACAAGGCTAATGATCCATATTATGATCCATTGATGTTGTTCATTGAATAAACTCACCTTATATATGCTAATTCCTTCAAGGTAAGGCAGAATGCTTATGAATGCTCCATAATGGAATCGGGGGTTCTCGACCTTATGTCACCCCGACATTTTTATAGATTGTCTATAAGCTCTAATGCATGTCCTACGACCAATGTTTCGAAAAGTTACGAGTCTATGTTCATAGAGGACTTCATATGAGATAAAGGTAAGAGATATGCTATAGAAACGATAATGTAATGATGAGCCTAAGTCTAGAGATTATAAAGTCTATCATACGATATTTATATGAAGTTCATGCTACGGATATGATATGGTTTTCATAGATTGTCTGTTAATTCAAATGTATGCTGTATGAAAGGTCATGATAAGTTATGAGATATATGTGTTGATAATAATGACGATGTTGATACTGATGATGATAAAGATGTCGATGACAATAGTGATGACGCTAAAGATATTTGTGGGCTTTTATGTATATATGTGCCTATGTACGGCTATTATGAAACCTCGAGCTCATATGGTCGGGTAGAATGTATATGTATATATATATATATATATTTATGTAACGTGCGCGCACCTCTGCAGTTGGGTACGGATAACCCTGAATCCTTGGTAG
This sequence comes from Lycium barbarum, assembly GCF_019175385.1. Lineage (NCBI taxonomy): Eukaryota > Viridiplantae > Streptophyta > Magnoliopsida > Solanales > Solanaceae > Lycium > Lycium barbarum. The sequence goes on along the minus strand of NC_083340.1, from coordinate 101,437,879 downwards.
GGCTAGGTATGTGTAACCCTGATGCTTTGGTAGGGCCAGGCACGTATAACACCAAGCTTTATTATAGCTGGGCACATAAAACACCGACCCTATATGGTCGGGCACGATACTACTATGATTATATATATGATATATGTATGAAAAGCCCGGAAAAATATGTATGTGATATTGTCGACCCACTACGTGGCCGAATGCGGATAACGTTTAATGTGTGTGAGCAGATACGGTATTATGATATATGTATGATACGATGATGTATGCACTATGATGATACATTCACTGTGGTTATATATGATATAGGCATGAAAGGTATCCTCTCTTAAAAGTCAAGAGGTTGTATCTTCATCTTATGTATTATGATTTCTCTATGATATTCGTTTCATTCATGCCTTACATACTCAGTATAATATTTGTACTGACGTCCGCTTTCTTTGGACGTTGTGCTCATGCCCATAGGTTGATAGGGAGTCGACCCAGATTTATAGAAGCCGTTATGCAGACTTTTGAGAGCACTTCATAATTCCGGAGGTGCGATTGATGTACTATTTTATGTACATATATGTTTTGGGCACGACGGGGTCCTGTCCCGTCCATATATCTAGTACTCTAGTAGAGGCTCGTAGATACGCATGTGTGGGAAGTATATTTATCCAAGAGGGGCATCATTCTCTGGACCAAACATATGGCCACACATACAGCCCGTATAAATTTTACGAATCGTATGTTGGTCCGTATATCTCGGTCGGGACTGAGTTCATGATTTAATATAAGGACCCCTCTCTCATTTATTTCATTTTATCTAACTCCTCCACATAAGATACGGGTTCATGAATTCTTTTGAAGGTATAAACGTGAGCATGGAAGGAGAACAATCAAGTGATGCAATTGTTAAACAAAAGACTCTTAAGGCATGACTCTTATGGTATGAATCCTCCCATATCTCCATTATTTTTCTGCATATTGGGATCTATGAATCTACGAGTACAAAGGACTTCATACAAGATAAAGAAAACATATATGTTACGAACATAACAATACCGATGATGAATCTAAGTCTAGAAGTCATAAAGCCCATGATATGATATTCCTACGAAGCTAATGATCCCTATATGATTCCTATAATATTATTTCCTTACCTCTCCACGACCTTCCTACCTTCCAAAAAACTAAGAGCCTATGTTCATGAGTAGCCATATGGGATAAGATAAGAGGTATGTTATGAATGCGATAATGATGATGATGAGTCTATGTATAAGGATTCTAAGGCCTATAATATTATAGTTCTACAAGGCTAATGATCCATATTATGATCCATTGATGTTGTTCATTGAATAAACTCACCTTATATATGCTAATTCCTTCAAGGTAAGGCAGAATGCTTATGAATGCTCCATAATGGAATCGGGGGTTCTCGACCTTATGTCACCCCGACATTGTTATAGATTGTCTATAAGCTCTAATGCATGTCCTACGACCAGTGTTTCGAAAAGTTACGAGTCTATGTTCATAGAGGACTTCATATGAGATAAAGGTAAGAGATATGCTATAGAAACGATAATGTAATGATGAGCCTAAGTCTAGAGATTAGAAAGTCTATCATACGATATTTATACGAAGTTAATGCTACGGATATGATATGGTTTTCATAGATTGTCTGTTAATTCAAATGTATGTTGTATAAAAAGTCATGATAAGTTATGAGATATATGTGATGATAATAATGATGATGTTGATACTGATGATGATAAAGATGACGATGATAATAGTGATGACGCTAAAGATATTTGTGGGCTTTTATGTATATATGTGCCTATGTATGGCTATTATGAAACCTCGAGCTCATATGGTCAGGTAGAATGTATATGTATATATATATACATATGATCGGGCACGATACTACTATGATTATACATATAAGGTAGGTTTTATGGTATTTACATGTTGTTTAAGGTATTAAGAAGTTGAGAAACATGGATTGTAGAAGAATATAGAAAATAGGTCATGAATGTGGGAATAGTGTCACTTTTGAGTAATAGCTTGAATTGAGTCATGATTCTTGATGTGTTGTGATATGGTCACGTTATAAATGATATAAAGGACATGGCATAAACATTATATGTGAGAAAACTTACTAGTATACTATGACCATGATTGTGGATGAATTGAAGTGGAATTTTGAAATGAGGGTAATGTAGATGAATGACGATTGATGGTTATGATACTGTGAAAGTTATTATAAATGTTTGGGAGTTGATATACGATATGGGAAAGGTTGTATAAACAAAGGAAATTCTTCCAAATTTTCTTTAGCTTTAATAAACACGTTCTTGGAATCGTTTAGCTAATGTGAATGTGAATTCTCTTGAAGGTAGAAACGTGAGCATGGAAGGAGGACAATCAAGTGATGGAATTGTTAAACAAAAGAAGTATGTAAGGCTAGTCCCTTCTTTCTAAGGCATGACTCTTATGGTATGAATCCTCCCATATCTCCATTATTTTTCTACATATTGGGATCTATGAATCTACGAGTACAAAGGACTTCATACAAGGTAAAGAAAACATATATGTTACGAACATAACAATACCGATGATGAATCTAAGTCTAGAAGTCATAAAGCCCATGATATGATATTCCTACGAAGCTAATGATCCCTATATGATTCCTATAATATTATTTCCTTACCTCTCCACGACTTTCCTACCTTCCAAAAAACTAAGAGCCTATGTTCATGAGTAGCCATATGGGATAAGATAAGAGGTATGTTATGAATGCGATAATGATGATGATGAGTCTATGTCTAAGGATTATAAGGCCTATAATATTATGGTTCTACAAGGCTAATGATCCACATTATGATCCATTGATGTTGTTCATTGAATAAACTCACCTTATATATGCTAATACCTTCAAGGTAAGGCGGAATGCTTATGAATGCTCCATAATGGAATCGGGGGTTCTCGACCTTATGTCACCCCGACATTTTTATAGATTGTCTATAAGCTCTAATGCATGTCCTACGACCAATGTTCCGAAAAGTTACGAGTCTATGTTCATATAGGACTTCATATGAGATAAAGGTAAGAGATATGATATAGAAACGATAATGTAATGATGAGCCTAAGTCTAGAGATTATAAAGCCTATCATACGATATTTATATGAAGTTCATGCTACGGATATGACATGGTTTTCATAGATTGTCTGTTAATTCAAATGTATGCTGTATAAAAAGTCATGATAAGTTATGAGATATATGTGATATTAATAATGACGATGTTGATACTGATGATGATAAAGATGACTATGATAATAGTGATGACGCTAAAGATAATTGTGGGCTTTTATGTATATATGTGCCTATGTATGGCTATTATGAAACCTCGAGCTCATATGGTATGGTAGAATGTATATGTATATATATATACATATGATCGGGCACAATACTACTATGATTATACACCGACCCTATATGGTCGGGCACGATACTACTATGATTATACATATGATATATGTATGAAAAGCCCGGAAAAATATGTATGTGATATGGTCGAGCCACTACGTGGCCGAATGCGGATAACGTTTAATGTGTGTGAGCAGATACGGTATTATGATATATGTATGATACGATAATGTATGCACTATGATGATACATGCACTGTGGTTATATATGATATAGGCATGAAAGGTATCCTCTCTTAAAAGTCAAGCAGGTTGTATCTTCATCTTATGTATTATGATTTCTCTATGATATAAATTTCATTCGTGCCTTACATACTCAGTATAATATTTGTACTGACGTTCGCTTTCTTTGGACGTTGTGCTCATGCCCATAGGTAGACAGGGAGTCGACCCAGATTTATAGAAGCCGTTATGCAGACTTTTGAGAGCACTCCATTATTCCGGAGGTGCGATTGATGTACTATTTTATGTACATATATATTTTGGGCACGACGGGGTCCTGTCCCGTCCATATATCTAGTACTCTAGTAGAGGCTCGTAGATACGCATGTGTGGGCAGTATATTTTTCCAAGTGGGGAATCATTCTCTGGACCAAACATATGGCCACACATACGGCCCGTATAAATTTTACGAATCGTATGTTGGTCCGTATATCTCGGTCGGGACTGAGTTCATGATTTAATATAAGGACCCCTCTCTCATTTATTTCATTTCATCTAACTCCTCCACATACCAAGAAACCTCTAGAACCTTCTCCATTATTCATCCACAAGAAATCAAGGGAAAACCATGATCAACTACACCAAATCCAGGAAATCAAGTGTATGAGACCTATTAAAAGTTCATCTACACCAAGAAAACTCAAGGGAAGTGAGTTAGGGTTTTGGTGAAAGAAGAGAAGTTCCACTCAAGGCCTATTCTTCCATTGTTTAAGGTGAGTTTTATGATCATTCTTGGTTGTTTAAGGTGTTGAAAGTTAAAAGCACTTGGATTGTAGAAAGATACAGGAAATGAGTCATGAATGTGTGAATAGTGACATTGTTGGGTGAAGGTTTGGATTGAATTATGGATATTGGTATATTGTGGTTGTATGTATGTTGTGAATGACATTTAAACCATGGAATAAGTATTATATATGAGAAAACGCAATAGTGAACTCTAATCATAATTATGGAGAAATTGAAAAGGAAGTGTGAAATGTGGATAATGTAGATAAATGATGATTGTTGTCTATTAGATTGTGAATGTTGTTATGAATGTTTTGGAGTCGATAAAAAATATGGGAAAAGTTTTATAAACAAAGGAAATGCTGCCCAATTTTCTTTAGCTTTAGTAAGCACGGTTAAGTAATCGATTAGCTAATGTTCATGCGACTTCTCTTGAAGGTAGAAACGTGGGCATCAAAGGAGAACAATCAGGCAATAGAATAGTCAAACGGAAAAGGTATGTGAGGCTAGACATTTCTTTCTGTGGCATGAATCCTATAGCATGACTTCTCCTTCCTCTCCATGAATCTCCTACATTCCGGAAAACGATGAGTCTATATTCATGAATAGCTATATGTGATAAGAGATATATTATGAGCCTAAAAATGATGATGATCAGCTCGAGTCTAAAGATTCTATAGTTCATGATATGATGTCCCTATAACGCTAATGATGTCATTTATTGTATACACTCACCTTATATGCTATTCCCTTAAAGGTGAGGCAGAATACTTATAAATGCTCCATAATGGAATTGGGGGTTCACGACCTTTTATCACCCCGATAGAGTATAATTGTCTTAAGTTTCCAGTCCTGCATTATGGTAATAGTATGATGTGAATATGGTAGGTCTATGATATGTACATGATGCTATCACACCGCGCCTATATGGCCGGGCAGACACCGCTAAGGCAGACAGCGTATACACCATGTCCAGATGACATGGGCAGACACCACTAGTGGGCGGCATGAGATGGTACCCCGGACGCGGGAGGCCTGGACGCAGGCTAATGATTATCACAGCGTACCTATATGGACGGGCAACTTATTCATTTATGCATACATGATATGAGGATGATTGTGAGTAAGACAACATGTATTTTTTCTTTTATAAATGATAGTCAGATACAGATGTTTCTTATTGATGCTTGCTTTATCTCATTGACGTATCCTTACTGTTTATGCCTCTCATACTCAGTACAATGTTTGTACTGACGTCCGTTTTCTTTGGATGCTGTGTTCATGCCAACAGGTAGACAGAGAGGTGATCTTGATCCAGACTCGTGGGAGCTAGTAGCTGATTTGAGAGCTCTCCATTATTCCGGAGGTGCCTTGATTATTCTTTTGTGTACATATGTATATTTTGGCCACGACGGGGTCCTGTCCTGTCCCTATGTATAGCACTCTAGTAGAGGCTCGTAGATATGCAGTGTAGGTTATATGGTCTCACGAGGTTGATATTATGTATATACATATATTATTTTGATAGCCGAAAGGCTTATGTATATAAAAGCATTTATGTTCTAAAATGAAGATGATTTCCTTATGACTTGAGTATGAATTTGATAGAAGAACGTTTAATGAATATGATATGTAGTAGAACGAGTGGTGCTCGGTTGTTAGCCCCGGGTACCCGACGCGGCCCCTAGTCTGGTCGTGACAAAAGTGGTATCAGAGCAGTTTAGTCCTAGGAAGTGTCTACGAGCCGTGTCTAGTAGAGTCTTGTTTATGGTGTGCGCGCAACATTAATAAACAGAAGGCTAAGGGCATTTAGGAAAAATTGCCATCTTTTATCTTAAGAGATCGTGCGATAGAGCCATGTTATAAGATTTTCTCCTCCCTTGTAGTGTGCTGTGATTTTAGAAATGCCGCCAAAAAGAAAAGCTACAGCCGCCCAGAAAGGCAAGACTATGACAAAAAGGCGGGTGGAAAGAGAGCCGCCAATGAATGTAGAAGAGGGCGAGTCAGATAACGAGGACCCATCTAATGCTTCCTCATATGACGAGTAAGCCTAAGATATGGATGTAGCAATAATGATGATGATAGTGATGACGATAATAATAATAATGATGCTAAAGGTGCCTACGGGCTATTATACTTATATGTGCCTATGAAGGGCTATAATGATACCCCGAGCTTATAACGCCGGGTAGGATATATGTATATGATTATGTATAAAGTATGTATACGATTACGTAACGCGCGCACACCTCTGCAGATGGTACGGATAACCCTGAAGCCTTGGTAGGGCCAGGTAGAAATAACATTGAGCCTTGGTTGGCCAAGTACCTATGAAACACCGAGCCTTATGGTCGGGTACGCTATGTATGTATATAAGTGTATGGCAATGTATACGATATGAATATGAATGTGAAAAGACTATGTATATGAATGCGAATAGGGGCATATATACGAATACGAGCACTATTATGAAATACGCATGAGAAATGGAAAGTCCCTATGAAAGGCAGGTAAGTGCCATGATGATGATATTATTGTCTTCCCTCCTATGCCACTTCATATATTGTCTATGATGCTTCTATATTGATGTTAATCATGTTTTACATACTCAGTACATTCTTCGTACTGACGTCCTTTTGTTTGTGGACGCTGCGTCATGCCCGCAGGTGCACAGGGAGACAGGCTTGATCCATAGCTGCTTATCAAGAGATTGCATAGCAGAGCTCTATTTATTTCGGAGCCGTAGCTTTTGGGTACTCATTCTTTTGTGTACATAATTATGGGCATAGCGGGGTCCTGTCCCGCTCATACGATATGTCATACTCTTAGAGGCTCGTAGTCATGTGTATGTGGGTAGAGATGTTCGGCCATGTTGGCCCCTGTTTTGTATACCTTTTGTTGGCCTCGTTGGCCTTGTACTTATGATGTGGCATAAATGCCTATGATATGTTAAATGATGATGGTCGTCTAATGGGATCAATATGATTAGCGATAAAAAAAAAGCATGAATTGACTTATGGTTCACCTAGATATTATGTTATGTACGATAAGGGGGTGCCCGGGTGGGGTAGCACCGGGTGCTCGTCGCGGCCCCCTAGCCGGGTCGTGACACTTAGATTATTAATGAAGTGATAAACAAGTGTTAAGAAGGTTCTATAAGGATTGGGGATCAAACGAGTCGACGAGAACGAAATCGGATCAGCTGGGCATTATAGGGCCCAACATACTGGCCGTTTAAATTATACTGGCCATATGTTAGGCCGTATATTTCGCCAATATGGGCAACCCTCACTGGACCAAACATACGGCCCGTATAAAAGATACGGACCGTATGTTGGTCTGTATATCCGTGACGGCTCAGATTTTTGTGTATTAATAAGGGATTCAAGTTCATTTCATTTCATTTTCCCTTCACACCCCTTCTCTCTATAACATCTCTCTACTCTTCTCCCACAAGAATTCAAGGGATAATTGTGATCAACTACATCAAACCAAGGAAATCAAGTGTAAGAAACTCATTAAAGTTCGTCAAAGACAAGGAATCCAAGTGAAGGTGAAACTAGGGTTTTGCTCAAGTGAAGTGTTTGCACTCAAGGTTCATTCCCACACAATATAAGGTAGGTTTTATGGTATTTACATGTTGTTTAAGGTATTAAAAAGTTGAGAAACTTGGATTGTAGAAGAATATAGAAAATAGGTCATGAATGTGGGAATAGTGTCACTTGATGTGTTGTGATATGGTAACGTTATAAATGATATAAAGGACATGGGATAAACATTATATGTGAGAAAACATACTAGTATACTATGAAAATGATTATGGATGAATTGAAGTGGAATTTTGAAATGAGGTAATGTAGATGAATGACGATTGATGGTTATGATACTGTGAAAGTTATTATAAATGTTTGGGAGTTGATATACGATATGGGAAAGGTTGTATAAACAGAGGAAATTCTTCCCAGTTTTCTTTAGCTTTAATAAGCACGTTCATGTAATCGATTAGCTAATGTGAATGCGAATTCTCTTGAAGGTAGAAACGTGAGCATGGAAGGAGGACAATCAAGTGATGGAATTGTTAAACAAAAGAAGTATGTAAAGCTAGTCCCTTCTTTCTAAGGCATGACTCTTATGGTATGAATCCTCCCATATCTCCATTATTTTCCTACATATTGGGATCTATGAATCTACGAGTACAAAGGACTTCATACAAGATAAAGAAAACATATATGTTACGAACATAACAATACCGATGATGAATCTAAGTTTACAAGTCATAAAGCCCATGATATGATATTCCTACGAAGCTAATGATCCCTATATGATTCCTATAATATTATTTCCTTACCTCTCCACGACTTTCCTACCTTCCAAAAAACTAAGAGCCTATGTTCATGAGTAGCTATATGGGATAAGATAAGAGGTATGTTATGAATGCGATAATGATGATGATGAGTCTATGTCTAAGGATTCTAAGGCCTATAATATTATGGTTCTACAAGGCTAATGATCCATATTATGATCCATTGATGTTGTTTATTGAATAAACTCACCTTATATATGCTAATTCCTTCAAGGTAAGGCAGAATGCTTATGAATGCTCCATAATGGAATTGGGGGTTCACGACCTTATGTCACCCCGACATTGTTATAGATTGTCTATAAGCTCTAATGCATGTCCTACGACCAATGTTCCGAAAAGTTACTGTCACGACCCGACTAGGGGCCGTGACGAGTACCCGATACTTGTACCGAGCACCCCTTGCTTATCCTTTTACTTTTTCCTCTTAGCAGGCCGTATGAACTGTGCCATATTTTTGTTTTTGAACATTAGCAGCATCATTATGAGCATAGACTAGTCAACTTCATTATCACTTTCTACAACAACATTAACATGCTAGAACACCATATATATAACTATACCTGACTGACTGTACATAACTGTCTACGAGCCTCTAGACATAGTACACTTATACATAGAAAGGGTCGAGTACTGTCGTTCCCGAAAATACATACACAAAATAGTTCCACGAAAGTGGGGCTCCGGAACAACTGGAGCGCTGTCAACACTGCTGGTAAGGCTTCTAAGGATCAAATCCGCCTGTCTGCTGACCTGCGTGGCATGAAACGCAGCGTCCACAAGAAGGGACGTCAGTACGAATAGTGTACCGAGTATGTAAGGCATGAATAGTAGCATACGGAAAGTATAAAACGGAAATAACGACATAAGAGGATAATAGCACATGTCCTGAGGTAAAAACATAACCTGTATATATATATACCCTTGGCAGGTGCTACGCGTACTTAGCTTTCCTTTAAGAATCTTTCCTTGTTCATATACATATACAAATAAAATAGGACATCTCATATTGCCGAGGCGTCGGCAGCCGATCCATTTAACCATAAATATACACATCCCGCGTCCGGGCATCCCGCGTCCGGGACGATATCATATCATGTAATGCCAACTGATCAGGTGGATATGCGTTCATAACGCTCTGCCCTTACCTCCATTTCCCCCGTATACATATGCATATATCATGTACATATATCAACGTCTATAGCGCTCTAGCTCTTTTATCATATACATATACGTGTGTCATGTGCATGTATCAGCGTCTATAGCGCTCTAGCTCTTTCGTCATGTGCATATTTTAAAAATATATACACATATCTTACATACATTTACATGTCTTATATGCATTTACGTATCCTATATGCATATGTCTCATAGGCACGCAAGAAAGCCCAAAGAAGAATCATGTAGTCATCGGAGTGACGTAAGGTCGGTGACCTCCAATTATATTATAGAACACTCGTGATCGCTTTGTCTCACGTTGAAGGAACGAGTATTTTAAGGTGAGACTATCAACGGGGAATAATATTAAAGTAAACGTAGAATGAAATCGGGGCATCATAGATGACAGTTCATAGACTTTGAAATCTTTTAGAAAATAAAGTCATAGCTAGGAAATATAAATAATATTCAAAAATTAGTTTATCATTTTCATGTTTACATAAGATACTTAGCTTAGTCATCTTAGTCATAGAGTCGTTCCGGTAGTACGTATCATAGGCATATTCTCTTATCTAACATCATTGTTATCATTATCGTCATGGAAGTGCCCTCGTTAGAGGAGTCATAGTATTTATCATTTGATAACGAAATCGGGATCAAAGGTTCCCTTTGGATTCACTTCAAGTAAGTCAAGCAAGACTGTAAGGAAAAATCTGAGAGTAGCGGGCCCACCTCGGGCCGGATGAGGTAGCGTATACGATTTATGTATGTTACGTGTCATAGCGTTACTTGTGAGGGTCTTAGGGTAATCGGGTCCCATTTATACAAGTTCTAAGGGTGTAAGAGGTTTTTCCAACAATTGGCACACTTTCTAGTTCAATTCTATTGAACAAAAAGTGGAAAACTTTAGGTGCGGATTCTGGGGAACCGAGTTGTCCCCGAGGCTCGTACCCAACTTATTTCAACTAAGACATGCCATAGAAAGAAGGGTGAAGCCTTACATACCTCTTTCCGCTTCTTTTGCTATTCCGAATTCAAGCTGCAAATCCGCCAAAATCTGCGATTTGGTCACATTTACCCAAACTTTCATTAGGGTACTTAGAGTTAGAATCTTAAGGAAACACTTGGCTACCGAAATTTCGGCAGCATTTCCTCTGTAAATACACCATCCTCAACATTTACCTAGCAAGTTTTCAATCAACAACAACCCGGGAATTCAAACCCGGCCAAACTATTATCATAACTCAACCACACTAACAATTTCCATATTCAATCCAAGATACATTATAAAAACTTAATCAATTTACTACTTCTTTCAAAACCTTCCAACTCCAATGAAAACAATAACAACCTTATAATATATATTCCAACAACACCATACTAATATCATCATCTTCCATACATGTAAGAACATAATATTCGATTTACATAATCTTCCAAGACAAGCCTCCAACTACTAATACTTCACTAAGCTCATTAGGCTTTTGTTTGCAATATAAAATCCACAACACAACAACCAACATACTAAATAAAACTTGCTCACCATGCATTCATGATTCACCAAATATACACGGCTATACATGTGATATACAACTCACCGCCACACAACTATATTCTTGCTATTCATGAATTTCACTCACTTTTGCACACTACAACATGCAAAAATATCCATAACATGTAAAGAATAAGTTCTTATCTTCTTCCTTGATCTTTCACTTAGCTAAGACTTGCAACTTGCTAGAATATGAATTTTTCTTGCTCCAAAGACCACTCCACCTTGCTAGGAATCCTTTAATTGGTAGAAAATAATTTTTGAAGAAATTTTGTCAATTTTCTTGTCAATTTTTGCACTTGGCCGAAATGGCCTTGGAGATTTCTCCTTCTTTCCTTTTTCTCAAGTGTTCTTGAAGTTTCTAATGAGATATGACTCATTAATTGATCCTTTATATTAATTATCACATGGATAATTAATAAAATCATGGGCTTGGGCCATGTTGGCCGGCCATCCCTCACAAATTTGGGCCTTATTATTATTTTTTGAATTTTTTGGGCCAACCCGGTTGGTCCCGAGTTGGGCCTAGCCCACTGACCTTTCGACCTTAAAACGTCCATATCTCCTTGTACCGACGTCACCTGGGGACCCACGACCTATGGTTGGAAAGCTAATTCAATTATCTACAACTTCTATATCTTTGTACTCTTCCAAATTCCAAACTTATAATACCGTTTCTGCCGCTTGAAGTCAGATCACCCGAAAACGTTTTCTTAAAAATATTCGTTTGGAGGACTTCCACTTTGATTTGGCCCAAGGGTCCTTCTTGAGTCGTGTTTATCTTCTCATATGTGATTCATATGAATTTTTTTAGATGTCCCAAAAAAAATCTCGATGTGTGGGTCCCACCTCAGCAAATAATCTGACGTTCAAAAATATGGGATATAACATTCTCCCCCCCTTTAGAACATTCGTCCTTGAATGTTAAACTGGCCTCATAGTGTATCATAATACTTCGGGGAGGTCTCCTTCGTAGACATCTCGCATGTCGCTTAGGTCGCTTTTATGTCGTAAGTCCATTGAGTAAGCTCTGAACGTTGGCCCTACGTTAATAAGTCCCCTTTCTGTCACGCTTTCTCCTCTTCCGTTAGTCTTGTCTGTCTCAGCCTACATGACTTTTATAGGGTTTGTAACCACTCCACACACACTAATTTACATTGGACTACCTAGCTTCACATTCGTCTCTTGTTCCCACATTTGTGAAAATTTCAGCATATTTCCCAGGGGGTCACCCATCCTGAGATTGCTCTCACCCTGGCACGCTTAACCTTGAAACTCTGGTGCATTTTAATACGTGAACGCTGGTGTAATTTTACCGACTGCCCCATACGGCCTTTGTCACATTATTTAAAGTAAGTCGGGGTTCCAACAGCTCCCCAAACGTCCTCACGGCGGGTCCCGCTCTTATCTTCACTTTCCTAACCATACAACTACCATATTGCCTCTGCTTAAATCTTCGATATTTACTCCTATCCATACATATAACTATCTTTTACCGGGGTTTCTAAATTCACACTGGTGGCGGGGACATCTCAGTCGTCATTACTTATAACCGTTAAATCTTTGACCCCTTTTTGAATTTCTACCTGCCGTTATTAATTAGTATTCCTGCAGAGGTTACGTATACATAGAAAGTTTTAAAGAAAATCTCATATACCTGTAGTCGATCAATCTCGAGCCTGGCCCGGGGAACTACCATGTGAAGTATATTCTTCATTCTCGTCTGTCTGCTCATCGCTCGCCCGACCCTCGTCATTTCTCACGTCAGAATCCGAAGAGAATAGCGGTGATTCCTGGTTCTCTGATGGCCGGAACAAGGGACAGGAGAAATCCGTAGCACTCTCCGAGGTGGCCGGACTGGCACAGTCCTCCATCACGGGAGTAACTGGCGTACCCCCGGAAGCCTCCTCATCCGTCATCCCAGAAGAGTGCTCTGACGGGTCTGTGCCATAACTATCCTCCTCCCTGGAGGTAAGAAGCTCCGGGGGAGTCATCGTCGAATCCTCTGAGGGATCTGTATCATAGCCACTGTCTGTGGAGTCCCCTGCTCTAGGGGTCAGAATCTCTGGAGGAATTGTCGCTGGGTCCTCCGACGGATTCGTCTCATAGCTGTCCTCCGCGGGATCCTCCGCTCTGGGAGTCAGGAAATCCGGAGGAGTTGTGGCTGGGTCCTCTGACGGGTCTGACTCAATCGAATAGCCGAGGCTCCCCCTACTCGGCTCAGGAGATACTCTAGGGGCCTTACTGGTGCCCCCATCATCTGAAGCTGATCTCTTCATCGACAGTACTGAAACTATAGCATAGGATTAGGAAAGGAATGTAGAAGCCTGGTAGCATAGCTCTATCGCACGATCTTAGAAAACAAGGAATATCATATTTCCTAAATGCCCTGTAGCCTCCTGTTTATAAGTGTGGCGCGCAACACACCCATAAACAAGACTCTACTGGACACGGCTCGTAGACAAACTCCTAGGACCGAACTGCTCTAATACCACTTCTGTCACGACCCGACTAGGGGCCGTGACGAGTACCCGATACTTGTACCGAGCACCCCTTGCTTATCCTTTTACTTTTTCCTCTTAGCAGGCCGTATGAACTGTGCCATATTTTTGTTTTTGAACATTAGCAGCATCATTATGAGCATAGACTAGTCAACTTCATTATCACTTTCTACAACAACATTAACATGCTAGAACACCATATATCTAACTGTACCTGACTGACTGTACATAACTGTCTATGAGCCTCTAGACATAGTACACTTATACATAGAAAGGGTCGAGTACTGTCGTGCCCGAAAATACATACACAAAATAGTACCACGAAAGTGGGGCTCCGGAACAACTGGAGCGCTGTCAACACTGCTGGTAAGGCTTCTAAGGATCAAATCCGCCTGTCTGCTGACCTGCGTGGCATGAAACGCAGCGTCCACAAGAAGGGACGTCAGTACGAATAGTGTACCGAGTATGTAAGGCATGAATAGTAGCATACGGAAAGTATAAAACGGAAATAACGACATAAGAGGATAATAGCACATGTCCTGAGGTAAAAATATAACCTGTATATATATATACCCTTGGCAGGTGCTATGCGTACTTAGCTTTCCTTTAAGAATCTTTCCTTGTTCATATACATATACATATAAAATAGGACATCTCATATTGCCGAGGCGTCGGCAGCCGATCCATTTAACCATAAATATACACATCCCGCGTCCGGGACGATATCATATCATGTAATGCCAACTGATCTGGTGGATATGCGTTCATAACGCTCTACCCTTACCTCCATTTCCCCCGTATACATATGCATATATCATGTACATATATCAACGTCTATAGCGCTCTAGCTCTTTTATCATATACATATACGTGTGTCATGTGCATGTATCAGCGTCTATAGCGCTCTAGCTCTTTCGTCATGTGCATATTTTAAAAATATATAAACATATCTTACATACATTTACATGTCTTATATGCATTTACGTATCCTATATACATATGTCTCATAGGCACACAGGAAAGCCCAAAGAAGAATCATGTAGTCATCGGATTGACGTAAGGTCGGTGACCTCCAATTATATTATAGAACACTCGTGATCGCTTTGTCTCACCTTGAAGGAACGAGTATTTTAAGGTGAGACTATCAACGGGGAATAATATTAAAGTAAACGTAGAATGAAATCGGGGCATCATAGATGACAGTTCATAGACTTTGAAATCTTTTAGAAAATAAAGTCATAGCTAGGAAATATAAATAATATTCAAAAATTAGTTTATCATTTTCATGTTTACATAAGATACTTAGCTTAGTCATCTTAGTCATATAGTCGTTCCGGTAGTACATATCATAGGCATATTGTCTTATCTAACATCATTGTTATCATTATCGTCATGGAAGTGCCCTCGTTAGAGGAGTCATAGTATTTATCATTTGGTAACGAAATCGGGATCAAAGGTTCCTTTTGGATTCACTTCAAGTAAGTCAAGCAAGACTGTAAGGAAAAATCCGAGAGTAGCGGGCCCACCTCGGGCCGGATGAGGTAGCGTATACGATTTACGTATGTTACGTGTCATAGCGTTACTTGTGAGGGTATTAGGGTAATCGAGTCCCATTTATACAAGTTCTAAGGGTGTAGGAGGTTTTTCCAACAATTGGCACACTTTCTAGTTCAATTCTATTGAGCAAAAAGTGAAAAACTTTAGGTGCGGATTCCGGGAACCGAGTTGTCCCCGAGGCTCGTACCCAACTTATTTCAACTAAGACATGCCATAGAAAGATGGGTGAAGCCTTACATACCTCTTTCCGCTTCTTTTGCTATTCCGAATTCAAGCTGCAAATCCGCCAAAATCTGCGATTTGGTCACATTTACCCAAACTTTCATTAGGGTACTTAGAGTTAGAATCTTAAGGAAACACTTGGCTACCGAAATTTCGGCAGCATTTCCTCTGTAAATACACCATCCTCAACATTTACCTAGCAAGTTTTCAATCAACAACAACCCGGGAATTCAAACCCGGCCAAACTATTAACATAACTCAACCACACTAACAATTTCCATATTCAATCCAACATACATTATAACAACTTAATCAACTTACTACTTCTTTCAAAACCTTCCAACTCCAATGAAAACAATAACAACCTTATAATATATATTCCAACAACACCATACTAATACCATTATCTTCCATACATGTAAGAACATAATATTCAATTTACATAATCTTCCAAGACAAGCCTCCAACTACTAATACTTCACTAAGCTCATTAGGCTTTTGTTTGCAATATAAAATCCACAACACAACAACCAACATACTAAATAAAACTTGCTCACCATGCATTCATGATTCACCAAATATACACGGCTATACATGTGATATACAACTCACCGCCACACAACTATATTCTTTCTATTCATGAATTTCACTCACTTTTGCACACTACAACATGTAAAAATATCCATAATATGTAAAGAATAAGTTCTTACCTTCTTCCTTGATCTTTCACTTTGCTAAGTCTTGCAACTTGCTAGAATATGAATTTTTATTGCTCCAAAGACCACTCCACCTTGCTAGGAATCCTTTAATTGGTAGAAAATAATTTTTGAAGAAATTTTTGTCAATTTTTGCACTTGGCCGAAATGGCCTTGGAGATTTCTCCTTCTTTCCTTTTTCTCAAGTGTTCTTGAAGTTTCTAATGAGATATGACTCATTAATTGATCCTTTATATTAATTATCACATGGATAATTAATAAAATCATGGGCTTGGGCCATGTTGGCCGGCCATCCCTCACAAATTTGGGCCTTGTTATTATTTTTTGATTTTTTTGGGCCAACCCATATCTCCTTGTACTGACGTCACCTGGGGACCCACGACCTATGGTTGGAAAGCTAATTTAATTATCTACAACATCTATATCTTGGTACTCTTCCAAATTCCAAACTTATAATACCGTTTTTGCCGCTTGAAGTCAGATCACCCGAAAACGTTTTCTTAAAAATATTCGTTTGGAGGACTTCCACTTTGATTTGGCCCAAGGGTCCTTATTGAGTCGTGTTTAACTTCTCATATGTGATTCATATGAATTTGTTTAGATGTCCCAAAAAAAATCTCGATGTGTGGGTCCCACCTCAGCAAATAATCTAACGTTCAAAAATACGGGATATAACAGTTACGAGTCTATGTTCATAGAGGACTTCATATGAGATAAAGGTAAGAGATATGCTATAGAAACGATAATGTAATGATGAGCCTAAGTATAGAGATTATAAAGTCTATCATACGATATTTATACGAAGTTCATGCTACGGATATGATATGGTTTTCATAGATTATCTGTTAATTCAAATGTATGCTGTATAAAAAGTCATGATAAGTTATGAGATATATGTGATGATAATAATGACGATGTTGATACTGATGATGATAAAGATGACGATGATAATAGTGATGACGCTAAAGATATTTGTGGGCATTTATGTATATATGTGCCTATGTATGGCTATTATGAAACCTCGAGCTCATATGGTCGGGTAGAATGTATATGTATATATATATACATATGATCGGGCACGATACTACTATGATTATACACCGACCCTATATGGTCGGGCACGATACTACTATGATTATACATATGATATATGTATGAAATGCCCAGAAAAATATGTATGTGATATTGTCGAGCCACTACGTGGCCGAATGCGGATAACGTTTAATGTGTGTGAGCAGATACGGCATTATGATATATGTATGATACGATGATGTATGCACTATGATGATACATGCACTGTGGTTATATATGATCTAGGCATGAAAGGTAACCTCTCTTAAAAGTCAAGCAGGTTGTATCTTCATCTTATGTATTATGATTTCTCTATGATATTCATTTCATTCATGCCTTACATACTCAGTATAATATTTGTACTGACGTCCGCTTTCTTTGGACGTTGTGCTCATGCCCATAGGTAGACAGGGAGTCGACCCAGATTTATAGAAGCCGTTATGCAGACTTTTGAGAGCACTTCATTATTCCGGAGGTGCGATTGATGTACTATTTTATGTACATATATGTTTTGGGCACGACGGGGTCCTGTCCCGTCCATATATCTAGTACTCTAGTAGAGGCTCGTAGATACGCATGTGTGGGCAGTATATTTATCCAAGAGGGGTATCATTCTCTGGACCAAACATATGGCCACACATACGGCCCATATAAATTTTACGAATCGTATGTTGGTCCGTATATCTCGGTCGGGACTGAGTTCATGATTTAATATAAGGACCCCTCTCTCATTTATTTCATTTCATCTAACTCCTCCACATACCAAGAAACCTCTAGAACCTTCTACATTATTCATCCACAAGAAATCAAGGGAAAACCATGATCAACTACACCAAATCCATGAAATCAAGTGTATGAGACCTATTAAAAGTTCATCTACACCAAGAAAACTCAAGGGAAGTGAGTTAGGGTTTTGGTGAAAGAAGAGAAGTTCCACTCAAGGCCTATTCTTCCATTGTTTAAGGTGAATTTTATGATCATTCTTGGTTGTTTAAGGTGTTGAAAGTTAAAAGCACTTGGATTGTAGAAAGATACAGGAAATGAGTCATGAATGTGTGAATAGTGACATTGTTGGGTGAAGGTTTGGATTGAATTATGGATATTGGTATATTGTGGTTGTAAGTATGTTGTGAATGACATTTAAACCATGGAATAAGTATTATATATGAGAAAACGCAATAGTGAACTCTAATCATAATTATGGAGAAATTGAAAAGGAAGTGTGAAATGCGGATAATGTAGATAAATGATGATTGTTGTCTATTAGATTGTGAATCTTGTTATGAATGTTTTGGAGTTGATAAAGAATATGGGAAAAGTTTTATAAACAAAGGAAATGCTGCCCAATTTTCTTTAGCTTTAGTAAGCACGGTTAAGTAATCGATTAGCTAATGTTCATGTGACTTCTCTTGAAGGTTGAAACGTGGGCATCAAAGGAGAACAAGAAAGCGATAGAATAGTTAAACGGAAAAGGTATGTGAGGCTAGTCATTTCTTTCTATGGCATGAATCCTATAGCATGACTTCTCCTTCCTCTCCATGAATCTCCTACATTCCGGAAAACGATGAGTCTATGTTCATGAATAGCTATATGTGATAAGAGATATATTATGAGCCTAAAAATGATGATGATGAGCTCGATTCTAAAGATTCTAGAGTTCATGATATGATGTCCCTATAACGCTAATGATGTCATTTTATGTATACACTCACCTTTTATGCTATTCCCTTAAAGGTGAGGCAGAATACTTATAAATGCTCCATAATGGAATTGGGGGTTCACGACCTTTTGTCACCCCGATAGAGTATAATTGTCTTAAGTTTCCAGTCCTGCATTATGGTGATAGTATGATGTGAATATGGTAAGTCTATGATATGTACATGATGCTATCACACCGCGCCTATATGGCCGGGCAGACACCACTAAGGCAGGCAGCGTATACACCATGTCCAGATGGCATGGGCAGACACCACTGGTGGGCGGCATGAGATGGTACCCCGGACGCGGGAGGCCTGGACGCAGGCTAATGATTATCATAGCGTACCTATATGGACGGGCAGCTTATTCATTTATGCATACATGATATGAGGATGATTGTGAGTAAGACAACATGTATTTTTTCTTTTATAAATGATAGTCAGATACATATGTTTCTTATTGATGCTTGCTTTATCTCATTGACGTATCCTTACTGTTTATGCCTCTCATACTCAGTACAATGTTCGTACTGACGTCCGTTTTCTTTGGATGCTGTGTTCATGCCAACAGGTAGACAGAGAGGTGATCTTGATCCAGACTCGTGGGAGCTAGTAGCTGATTTGAGAGCTCTCTATTAATCCGGAGGTGCCTTGATTATTCTTTTGTGTACATATGTATATTTTGGGCACGACGGGGTCCTGTCCTGTCCCTATGTGTAGCACTCTAGTAGAGGCTCGTAGATACGCAGTGTGGGTTATGTGGTTTCACGAGGTTGATATTATGTATATACATATATTATTTTGATAGCTGAAAGTCTTATGTATATAAAAGCATTTATGTTCTAAAATGAAGATGATTTTCTTATGAATTGAGTATGAATTTGATAGAAGAACGTTTAATGAATATGATATGTAGTAGAACGAGTGGTGCTCGGTTGTTAGCCCCGGGGACCCGACGCGACCCCTAGTCTGGTCGTGACAAAAGTGGTATCAGAGCAGTTCAGTCCTAGGAAGTGTCTACGAGCCGTGTCTAGTAGAGTCTTGTGTATGGTGTGCGCGCAACATTAATAAACAGAAGGCTAAGGGCATTTAGGAAAAATGACCATCTTTCATCTTAAGAGATCGTGCGATAGAGCCATGTTATAAGATTTTCTCCTCCCTAGTAGTGTGCTGTGATTTTAGAAATACCGCCAAAAGGAAAAGCTACAGCCGCCCAGAAAGGCAAGACTACGACAAAAAGGCGGGTGGAAAGAGAGCCGCCAATGAATGTAGAAGAGGGCGAGTCAGATAACGAGGCCCCATCTAATGCTTCCTCCACCCCGCCTAATGTGGAAGAACAAGGAGGAGCTTCAGCTCCAATTCCTCCACCAGTCACTTCGGGTCAACAAGTGACCGAGGCTTTTCATCTATTGACACAGTTGGTGGCCGCCCAGGTACAGTGGCAGAATGTGAGTTCAAGTGATCGGGCAGCTAGTACCAGAGCCCGTGACTTTATGAGTTTGAATCCTCCGGAGTTTTTCGGGTCATAGCCGGATGAAGACCCGCAAGGTTTTATTGATGAGATGCTGAGAACATTGAGGATTATTCATGCCTCCGAAACTGAATCTGTGGAGTTGGTGTCACGACCCAACCCCGTGGTCCATGACTAGTGCCCGACCTGGACACTCGTATACATACCTCTTAGATATAGTCAAACAGAATCTAAGAACAATATGGAAACTTGCAAAAGAACTCCAAAGGTTCATAACGCCATCATATATATATATATATATATATATATATATATATATATATATATATATATATATATATATATATATATATATCCAGATAACCGGTCTCCTGAGGAGTCACAACTGATCAAAACATAATATGATACGCAAGCCGACAAGGCTACCATAATGTATCAACACGATACGCAAGCCGACAAGGCTGCCATTACAGATCAATACCATACACAAGCCGACAGGGCTGCCATTACAGACGAACATATCCATAGAAAATCGTATAGACACAGCTGAACAAACATATACACAACCCACACATATGTCTACAGACCTTTAAGAGTATCGATAGTGAAATATGACGGGACAGGGCTCCGCCGTACCCCTGGATAAACATATATATACATCATAAGATCTGTACCAAAAGCCTAGGCTCCGGAACAGTGGAGCTCTCCAAGACAGCTGAGTAGAAGTCCTAAGCTGGAGGGTCACCAAACCGACTATCTGTACCTGCGGGCATGAAACACAGCCCCCTCGAAGAAAGAGGGTCAGTACGAGATATGTACTGAGTATATAAAGCATGAAATACAATAAAGAGAATCATGACTGAAGTAGAGATCACAGGAGACAAGTATAATATCCAGAATACCAAAACACTTGCCTTATGAAACATAAATCATGCATGTCATTATCATATATCATACCCGGCCCTCTAGTGAGGGACTCGGTGAACAATGTAGTGAAACTGTGCACGATAACATATCCTGGCCCGGGACTCAGTGAAAGATATATTGAGGCATGCACGAGCAGAGTAGTGAGCAACCATATGCAAACTAAATCATATCCGAGACTCAATAGAATAATCAAAATGAACTATCATTGTAAAATCAAGACAATAGTCATATCAAGTACTCTTCGAATGTCAATATGGACTATATCAAAATAGAACCTCAGAAACCATAGATATGTATCAAGACATAATAAAGTAAGTTCTGGGAATCAAGAACATTAGCCATCCTAGTGGCTCTTAGAATAGAAGCTTTTTTTGAGTTATACATTTGTCATCTGTTTGTTTCATATGGATCATGCCAAAAAGAAAGAAGGGTTAGCTTAACCTTTAATGCTTATTTAAATGTCCAACGTCTACTTCTCGAACTCGTAGGTCTAAAATTAAGATAACATAAGCCACAGTTAGATCATCCAGATCACTTTCTAACCAATCCAAGTAAGAATGAAACTTAACGAAATTCGGGCAGCATTTCCCCTGAAAATTTAACAATTCCCGAGATTCCAATTTAGCCAAACATCAATCAAAATACCAACAACACCAACACCAACAATTTCATATCAAACTAGAATTAAATCCATTCTTAAATCACTTCCAAAACAGCCCAATATACATTCGTATACCAATGCTTGTATACATTGCTTTATTTTCGTATATCTATAGTATAACAACACAACAACAACAACAACTACAGCCAATCCCACGATATTCCAGCCCACAAAACAATTCATAACAACCACCAAACAGCCCCAAAATATTGTCACAAAACAGCCATGAAAATCATATAAAAACAGCTTGGTATACGCTTTGTATATGATATCTTCATACACTTTATTCTCCCAAATTCAAGAACAGCAACTCGTCAACAACATCAACAATTATTATACATCATAACTCAGCTAATTCCATCCATTTAATCCAACTAAAACAGCCCCCGGTCCATAAATCTCAACAAAACAAGAAACGAATTTATAACGCTATTTTCTCCGTTCTAATCCATTAAAACTCTAAATAAACTTATTAATAATGAAAAAGGGGCCTTAATCTTACCTTAAGTATGCAGAAACCACGTCAACACTCTTCTTCTTGGCTGATTTTTAGCTCAAATTGAAGGCAACGCAACGTACAACACTTTTCTCTTCATGAGCTTCGGGATTCGGGCCTCAGATTGTGATCAAAATTTGGTTTCTCTCTCTAAAAGCTCTCTTACCCCTTTCTAGAATTTTCTGGATTTTTTTGGTATGAAAATGAGGAAGATAAGATGAAAATTTCCCTTAAATAGCAAGTGAAATGGGCCTGACCCGACTTGGAATCGGGTTGGGCCCATTTCACTGCCCAGCTTGACCTTTCTGCCTTAAAACGCCCATAACTCTTTATCCCGCTGTCACATACAGGCCCACGACCTATTGTTGGAAAGGTATTTCAATTATCTACAACTTTAATTTTAGGAGTTTTCCCATATTACCAAATAATGATGGGGTTATGGCCTCCCGAAGTCAGATCACCCGAAAACGTAACTTAAAAACATCTTTTTGGAGGGCTTACACTTGGATTTGGCTCAAGGGTCCTTCTTGAGTTGTGTTTAACTTCACATATATTGTCCATATAACTTATCATATGTCCTTTATAAAAATCCTATCATGTAGGCCCCACCTCAGCTTACGGTTACGAGGGCTATATATCTTTTAACGTATTATTCCAATCATATTGTACAAATTCCAAATATCATACTCATGCTACTACAGTAGAATTTCATTCTTTATACTTGTGATATTTGCTCCTCCTCGAGCTCACATTAAGCCGTCTGTAGCCTTAGTAACACGAAATTTTCTGGGGTGTAACATCCTCCCCCCCTTTGGAACATTCGTCCTTGAATGTTAAACTAATCCTGCACTTCCAATACTTCCTTAAACGTTCTTTTAATGAATTATGCCCTGCACATGCCTCCTTCGTTGGTCAATCCCTTCAGTTTATTATAACGCATTCCAGATCTCTAAGTAACCATTCCCATAATATTTGTTCTTGCTCTTGCCTCTCGAGGTGATAATTCCACGCTGTTGTCTTTACTCTCTTTTTCATTGCGCAGTTGGTTGACGATTGTATTGCGAGCTCTTCCGCTGAAATCTTACTCTCTCCTGGTGCACGTAGTCTTAACTCGACTCTTTATTCTTCTATAGTTACTCCTTTAAGACGTATCGTTCACTTCATCTTATCTCTCACTCGTAGACGTCCCTCGTCGATTTATTAGACTTTACAATACCTAGAGTATTTCATGCCTCTGGTAACCTGTAGACCCTTCGCAGACTCTACGAATAAGACGAAATTTCCCTTGGTGTAACGTTATTTTGCTTCAATAACCTTACATTGCTATGTGGTCTTTCTATTATTAACTGGTACAATTCTGGAAGAATTTTTTATTTTGACATATAAATTCAATGTCATCCAGTAACCAGTTTGTTCTGATCGTCTCGCTTGAACTGCTTCACCATTTCCCTTACTCCAACTTGTAACACTTTAGGCATATTATCCCGTGCCGCTTCTTTATTTTATTTTTCTCTTACCTTTTCTGTCACACATTATGTTGCGATCTTTTCAAGAGCATGCGAAGGTGCCCAAATACCTTAGCGTCATTTCACAGTCTTTATGCTTTACTTGCATTCTTCTCTTGTATCTTTCAATCGGTATCGGGGCTCAACTATGGCCATGTCCTATTTGCCCTCAGTACTAATTCTATCTCGGTAATCTAGCTCAAACCATCTTACGTCTTCCCTTAATGTATCTAAACTATCACAACCGCATTGTTATTACTGAATCCTTACTCTTCTTATCAAGTACTCACTTGGTCTCACCCTTAGAATACAAATATTCGTAGGTTGCATAACTATTCTTGTACAACTTATATAAAACATATCCAATCTTAGTCATAGCCTTTCCTTCTCCTGATTCATTGTGCTCTACTTAATTCATCCGTACTAAAACACGTTTGTAGCCTATCTTGTCATACTTCTTTCCCCTCCTTTATTCACCCTTTGATTTTCTCGTATCCTACTATAGGATATTCTCTACCCCTTCTCCTTACTACTTATAAGTCACAATATCATTAGCGAACAACTCTATTGCCAACTTCTTAGCCTTTAACCTAGTATAGCGTAGCTATCCTTTATAATATCTCTTAAGTTAATCGTTACCATTCTCTTGTCGTACTCTTTCTTTTTATAAGCACCCACTTCCTAATGTCATATCATATAAGATTTTTACAAATGATCCTCGGTCTTGTCTCAAATACCATCCTGACTTCTGTCCTGTCACGACCGAACCCCGTGGGCCGCGACTGGTGCCCTACTTAGGCACCCCAAACAAACTCACGACCCGATCATCGAATTCAAACTCAATCAAACTCAGCATACGCTATCCGAACTAGAAATGAGAAACAGACGCCAGACACAAACATTTATCGAACATTTATCTTAAGCGGTCGCCCGTTCAGATTAGTCAAATCAAAATTAGAAAGGTGGCGGAATATACGTCGCCCAAATGCACACACACACATCAGAAAGGGGCGGAATGTACATCGCCCAAATGCACACACACACATACAAACTCAGAGGCCGACTTGGCCATAGTAGCGTACGGGCCGCTTAAGATCGCAAAACAGACTCATATACAAACACACCGGACCCACGACCCACAAATCTGACTACAGGCCTCTAAACAAAACAGAACATATGAACAAATGACGGAACAGGGCCCCGCCGTACCCACACATCCACAATTGTACCGAACACACACATACAACAGAAGATATGTACCAAAAGTAGGCTCCGGATCAAGGGGAGCTCTCCAACACAGCAGAATGAGTAGCCTAAACTGGAGGACCACCCAAACGAGCTTCTGTACCTGCGGGCATGAAACACAGCCCCCGAAGAAACGGGGGTCAGTACGGGAGAAGTACTGAGTATGTAAAGCAGAAGGTACAGAAATCACAAACACAGCTGGAGTCAGAAAAAATAAACACACCGTCAACGTAAACAAAGCAGAACTGTGCGGGAGGCGAACGTACAAATGCAATCAAATCATGTATAGGGTTTAGGAACGTGGTCACCCCCCGACGCTGGTGCCACAACACATCATAACTCCAGAAGTTTTCAAATCTCCGTACAGTCTCCAGACACATCATATCACACACACATCACATCATCAAAACATATCAAATGCCATATCACATCATAACTCCATAAACGGTAACCGGCCCTACGGCGAGGCCTCGGAAACCGTAACACATCATGACTCCCGAATATGTTATAGAGCGCACGATCACAAAGTCGGCCCGGGTACCGACGAACGAAATCATAGCAGACAGCACGAACAGAGTAGTGCAGAAACCATATGCATATCAAAAATAATTTACCGGACTCAACATATAGTTTACATATAGGTATATACCGAAGCCAGAAGGCTCGGAGTAGGAATCGGATTAAGCAAAATTTGCGGGTAAAAGGTACGAAGTTCCAAACTGCCAAATCTTTAGAGAAAACTGTTTATAGGTCATTTTTCCGAAAATCTCACATCATTCAAAGTACAAAACGTTCACTAATGGCATAGGGAGTTTCAAACGCAGCATTGAGTCATAAACAAACGATCGCTGATCATAACGGACGCAATCGAACCAAACAAACCGAATAAGGGGAGCCTCGGGGCTCGCGGGCCCACCTCGAGTCAAATTGAGGCGGCGGACGCAAATCACAGACTTTAGGCTCCCTAGAGCCATCTACGAAAGTTTCGGAGGGTTTCGGACACAACAGCAAAAGTTATGACGATTCGAACATTCTTTGGACCAAATGCAACAAAAGGGTTCAATTGCGCTGGATGAATAGTGCCCAAACTTGAACCTAAATTTCCAAGAGCAGAGCTACCCCCGAGATTCCGATCTTAACCTAGTATGACTAGGACATGCCAAAAGAATAATAGGTAGGCTTTACATACCTGGTTGGCGCCTTACGCTCGTCAAATCGCGATTCCCGTTTCGTCCGAAAACTGCAAATGGTCACTTTTACCAGTTACTATTCATGAGAGTTAGCATTTTCATCTTTGGGGCTATACTTGGCTACCGAAATTTCGGCAGCATTTCCCCTATAAATCTAACACCCCCGAGACTTGGCTCGGCTCAAAATACAACAACAACAGCAATCCCAAACATCATTACACAATACAAACCACAATCAACCACACTAACTTCAAAATTGCACCTTATTACATAAGTTGGTAATTCTATATTCAAACTTCAAAATTCTAAATCTATTTCCACACTAGTCTATTCATTCACTCATTCACAATTATTCAAACACACCACCAACAATTTCCAAACCACATACAAACTTTCCCAAAGTTCATTACTTTCCATATTTCATTCAAAACACCAAAAGTTACGACGAAACATTCTAACTTGCGTCGTTTCATTCCGAATTCATTATCATCAACCATAAATCATATTTAAAGTCCTTAATATCATAAATATACTATGATATACACAAATATACCAAAGGTATACACTTTCCGATAACGTCCGAAATCATTTTCTAACACCAATTTAATTCTCCAAACATTCATTTACGTTATAAAGGCTATGACGACACAACTAACAACCTTAAACGAAATCAATTCACACTTGTTTTCCCATCTAAGGCACACGGCCAAACACACCTTTTTTCACACACACACGCCATGCACAAACACGACCCCATCCCATAATCTTCATGCTAATCCAATTACTAACACATACATATCCATTTCATAACATTAAAACCTAAAAATCTTACCTTGTTCTTAAGATTCCGATTCGCCGCAAACGTCGCCCTTTCGTCAAACTAATTGTACCACAACGAAGAGCACCTCGAGCTCATCAATCATTCAAAAGAGACTAGGTGTGTGGATTAGAAACAAAGGCCAAGATTTTTTATTTTTTTTTCTAACTAGGTTCGGCCGAGAGCCCTTCAATGGGTGTTCTTCAATTTTTTTTTCTTTGTTCTAGATAATTACCAATTACAAGGTGATATATATCCACTTATAGGTCATGTGCATAGCACATGACCTCAAGAAAATGGGCTTGGACCTTGCCCCCTTGGCCGGCTACTACACCATCTTGGGCCTCAATTTTTTTGTTGTCCAATCTTGGCCCAATTCATTAAGAGTCCCGTTTTGTAATTCCCGAAACTAATTTATGAAATTCCAAGTTTACCCTCGGCCTTTCCCAATGTCTTAACATCAATGATTCCATAACCAACATCGTCATATTCACCACAATTAAAATATTTCTTCATAAGGCACAAATCTTAATTATTTCTCAATTTTCACTTACACGAAACACGGGACATAACATTCTCCCCCTCTTAAGAACATTCGTCCTCGAATGTTGAATCGATCTCATGGGCGTCGTACTACTCCGAGAGGGTCCTCTTGATAGTTGTCCCTTATTGATTTTTCCGACATGGCTTCTTTACCAATACTAGGGGTAGATTTCTCACATCACCGATTCAAATGCCTTCATAATCCCCTTTCCTCATACCCTACGTAATCACCGAACCATACGTTATATTCTTGTAATGGACGAACGCTCCCCAGACATCATAGTCAATATCATTTTCTTGTCACACTCCTGAGTTTCCTTACCACATCGTCGTAACCTCACTTTACTTCATATCAGACACTTCATGCCAAACAGATTCAGAACTAAAGCCGGACGCGGATAAGCATATTGGACGGATTCATAATCGGAGGCAGACATACTCAACTATGGCGGACGGATTCGTAGTCGAAGTCAGAGGTACAAAAGTGTGTCGAACGAATCTGAGATCAGGGTCAGGCGTACGAAATCATATCGAACAGATCCGAAATCAGAATCAAATATACAGAATAGTTTCATACAGAGTCGTGAGCAGACAAACCGAAGTGTATCAAACACACGCGCGGTCAAAATCAAACGCACCGAAGCATATCAGACGGATTTATATCCAGAGTCAGACATACAGAGGTGTGCCAGACAGAAACGGATTCAGAATCAAACGCACAAAAGGTTCATCGGACGGGAACATAGTCAAACTCAGAAATGCAGAGGCGTACTAGGCAGAGCCTCATCGGGATCGGAAGTGCAGAAGCACCATAGATAGATTGTCGATTTAGGATCAAATCATTCATATTAAGGCTCCAATAGTTCATGAGAATTTCCCTTTATTCGTAACCTTATCTGCCCAGTTATCACACAAATTGTTTCGCGTCTCACGTATCGACTCTTTAAAAGATTCCAATTATTCACACTGCTTACCTTTTATCTATCACAACATTAGTTACCGGGGCTCGACTCTTAACCCACATGGCACTGAATGAAAATCATACACACAGATACACATACACGTACACATACACACACTTATTCGGACCTTACTGGAGAAATCTCTGGATGTTATTCAAGTTCATTCAATTTCCCAACAGTGTTGTACCTTTTTCTCTTTGCCCATTCAGTCTGCCTCGTTCCGCGCGACTCCCGAAAGGGCGCTAATTATTCCACACACATTCTATTTACCTTTTGGTTACCCCAAATTTCCATTTATTTTAATCATACTCTCATTCATGAAAAACTTTGCATCACTTCCCAGGGGGTCACCCATCCCAAAATTGCTCTGGCTTGAGCACGCTTAACCCCGAAACTTTCACGCATTTTGACGCGTTAGGGCTGATATAATCTCGTCAATTGCCCCGCACGACCTTTGTCACGAAAGTTTAGGCCAAACGGGGTCTTAGCAAATTTTTCGGAAATTGTTTTCGTAGCGGGTCCCACTCTGACCCAAAGAGGTCGTTTGCTTTTCTGGCGGTGTGGTTTATCGTTCTAGCCTTCCAAATTCCATATATTTTCCCTCCCACATGTACAGATAACTGCCTCGGATATTTTCATTAATTCGGATTCTTACCCTACTTTTACTAACACACAAAAAGAGAATATCGCATAATACTTAGGTACAGACCTATCATTGTGCATATTCATTCAGAAAAAGGTTAGTAATATACCTGGGTCTGCATCTGGGGGTGCCTCTGGGTCCCGCCGACCAGTCAAAGCATAGATGCGGTTCGAGGGACCGCTAGAATCTGAACCCCCGCCACGGCCTCTACCGCGGCCCGCCGGTGCTGGCATACCTCGCCCCGTGGAGCGCGAGGCCGAAGGGGTAGATGACGAACCAGCAACGGACCTCATCGGCGGTGCTGCGCTACCGGAACCGCCTGCCCACGGACAATCCCGCATGATATGGCCCTGGCGGCCGCAAGCAAAACAGGCCCCTGTGACCCTGAAGCACTCACCTGGGTGCGATCTTCCACAATACGAACACGGGGGCATAGGTGGCCTAGTCTGACTGGGACCCCTGCTCGCCTGAGGACCTGGGGCTCTGGAA
This sequence comes from Lycium barbarum, assembly GCF_019175385.1. Taxonomy (NCBI): domain Eukaryota; kingdom Viridiplantae; phylum Streptophyta; class Magnoliopsida; order Solanales; family Solanaceae; genus Lycium; species Lycium barbarum. The sequence continues at coordinate 101,407,689 of NC_083340.1, read as the reverse complement.
CTCTGGTCTGCCCTGGACGGTCCTGCGCCATCAAATCTCTTACTAACAGAGTGAGTGTCCCGGCCTGATGGAGGAAAGTACCCACTGGACTGATACTGAGGCTGCCCGCCCCGAGAATCTCCAGAATACCCCGCTGATCTGGCCCTCTTGGGCCGTCTCCCATCATACTCTCTGCTGGGCCGATTTGCTCGGTGCCGGTTCTCCATCCCTTGGGCGTAGGCCTGTAGACGGGCAATGTCCATATCTGTCTGTAATGACACCGCCATACAGCCGTCAATCAGGTAACGATCCAACCCCATAACATATCTATGCATCCGATCTGTCATATCTGCCACCACGGCAGGGGCATACCGGGCCAGGGAATCAAACTCCAAATTATATTCACGAACGCTTCGACCCCTCTGCTGCAGATGCAAAAACCGATCAGCTCGCTCCCGTCGTAACTCTAGGGGCAGAAAGTGGCGGGTGAAAGCAGTCACAAACTGATCCCACATAGCTGGAGGAGCACCCTCACCCCGGGATAGCTCCCAAGTCTCATACCAATGCGCGGCAACATCCCGAAGTCTATGCGAAGCTAGCTCAACCGACTCGGTCTCTGAAGCCCTGACCAAGTCTAATGCACGCCGCATCCCCCGAATGAAGTCATGGGGGTCCTCATCGGGCTTAGACCCGAAAAACTCTGGAGGGCCACATAATAAGAACTCCCGAACTCTTAGGCTGTCCCGCCTGTCCTCATCATCATCGTCCCTCCGCCCGCGTCTGCGAGCCTGTCCCGCTACTATCGTGGTCAACAACTGTACAGCCTCCCTCAGGGTCCTATCCTCCGCCCCTGGCTGAGGAGCCGGAGCCTCAGGAGCGGGTACACGGACCTCTGGAGCTGCTGAAGGTCCTGCTCCAGGCTGTACTAATGGGGGTGTAGCAGACCCCTCAGAATGAGGTGCAACCTCAGGCAAATCATACACACGAGCCCGAGTAGCTCGTTGTGCCTGACTGGTCTCTCCCACCTTCGCCTTGCCCTTCTGGGCCGCCGTTGCCTTCTTCGGAGGCATCACTGCAAACACAACAACGGGTCAGATCAGAATGACCCTAATAGCACAGCTCTATCGCACGATCTAAGATTCCAAAGAAAGGGTAACACAACATCCTAGATGTCCTGTAGCTTCCTGTTTATAGATGCGGTGCACAACACATCGATAAACAAGACTCTACTAGACACGGCCTGTAGACATTCCGAGGACAAACCGCTCTGATACCACTTTTGTCACGACCCAACCCCGTGGGCCGCGACTGGTGCCCTACTTAGGCACCCCAAACAAACTCACGACCCGATCATCGAATTCAAACTCAATCAAACTCAGCATACGCTATCCGAACTAGAAATGAGAAACAGACGCCAGACACAAACATTTATCGAACATTTATCTTAAGCGGTCGCCCGTTCAGATTAGTCAAATCAAAATTAGAAAGGTGGCGGAATATACGTCGCCCAAATGCACACACACACATCAGAAAGGGGCGGAATGTACATCGCCCAAATGCACACACACACATACAAACTCAGAGGCCGACTTGGCCATAGTAGCGTACGGGCCGCTTAAGATCGCAAAACAGACTCACATACAAACACACCGGACCCACGACCCACAAATCTGACTACAGGCCTCTAAACAAAACAGAACATATGAACAAATGACGGGACAGGGCCCCGCCGTACCCACACATCCACAATTTTACCGAACACACACATACAACAGAAGATATGTACCAAAAGTAGGCTCCGGATCAAGGGGAGCTCTCCAACACAGCAGAATGAGTAGCCTAAACTGGAGGACCACCCAAACGAGCTTCTGTACCTGCGGGCATGAAACACAGCCCCCGAAGAAACGGGGGTCAGTACGGGAGAAGTACTGAGTATGTAAAGCAGAAGGTACAGAAATCACAAACACAGCTGGAGTCAGAAAAAACAAACACACCGTCAACGTAAACAAAGCAGACCTGTGCGGGAGGCGAACGTACAAATGCAATCAAATCATGTATAGGGTTTAGGAACGTGGTCACCCCCCGACGCTGGTGCCACAACACATCATAACTCCAGAAGTTTTCAAATCTCCGTACAGTCTCAAGACACATCATATCACACACACATCACATCATCAGAACGTATCAAATGCCATATCACATCATAACTCCATAAACGGTAACCGGCCCTATGGCGAGGCCTCGGAAACCGTAACACATCATGACTCCCGAATATGTTATAGCGCGCACGATCACAAAGTCGGCCCGGGTACCGACGAACGAAATCATAGCAGACAGCACGAACAGAGTAGTGCAGAAACCATATGCATATCAAAAATAATTTACCGGACTCACCATATAGTTTACATATAGGTATATACCGAAGCCAGAAGGCTCGGAGTAGGAATCGGATTAAGCAAAATTTGCGGGTAAAAGGTACGAAGTTCCAAACTGCCAAATCTTTAGAGAAAACTGTTTATAGGTCATTTTTCCGAAAATCTCACATCATTCAAAGTACAAAACGTTCACTAATGGCATAGGGAGTTTCAAACGCAGCATTGAGTCATAAACAAACGATCGCTGATCATAACGGACGCAATCGAACCAAACAAACCGAATAAGGGGAGCCTCGGGGCTCGCGGGCCCACCTCGAGTCAAATTGAGGCGGCGGACGCAAATCACAGACTTTAGGCTCCCTAGAGCCATCTACGAAAGTTTCGGAGGGTTTCGGACACAACAGCAAAAGTTATGACGATTCGAACATTCTTTGGACCGAATGCAACAAAAGGGTTCAATTGCGCTGGATGAATAGTGCCCAAACTTGAACCTAAATTTCCAAGAGCAGAGCTACCCCCGAGATTCCGATCTTAACCTAGTATGACTAGGACATGCCAAAAGAATAATAGGTAGGCTTTACATACCTGGTTGGCGCCTTACGCTCGTCAAATCGCGATTCCCGTTTCGTCCGAAAACTGCAAATGGTCACTTTTACCAGTTACTATTCATGAGAGTTAGCATTTTCATCTTTGGGGCTATACTTGGCTACCGAAATTTCGGCAGCATTTCCCCTATAAATCTAACACCCCCGAGACTTGGCTCGGCTCAAAATACAACAACAACAGCAATCCCAAACATCATTACACAATACAAACCACAATCAACCACACTAACTTCAAAATTGCACCTTATTACATAAGTTGGTAATTCTATATTCAAACTTCAAAATTCTAAATCTATTTCCACACTAGTCTATTCATTCACTCATTCACAATTATTCAAACACACCACCAACAATTTCCAAACCACATACAAACTTTCCCAAAGTTCATTACTTTCCATATTTCATTCAAAACACCAAAAGTTACGACGAACATTCTAACTTGCGTCGTTTCATTCCGAATTCATTATCATCAACCATAAATCATATTTAAAGTCCTTAATATCATAAATATACTATGATATACACAAATATACCAAAGGTATACACTTTCCGATAACGTCCGAAATCATTTTCTAACACCAAATTAATTCTCCAAACATTCATTTACGTTATAAAGGCCATGACGACACAACTAACAACCTTAAACGAAATCAATTCACACTTGTTTTCCCATCTAAGGCACACGGCCAAACACACCCTTTTTCACACACACACGCCATGCACAAACACGACCCCATCCCATAATCTTCATGCTAATCCAATTACTAACACATACATATCCATTTCATAACATTAAAACATAAAAATCTTACCTTGTTCTTAAGATTCCGATTCGCCGCAAACGTCGCCCTTTCGTTAAACTAATTGTACCACAACGAAGAGCAGCTCGAGCTCATCAATCATTCAAAAGAGACTAGGTGTGTGGATTAGAAACAAAGGCCAAGATTTTTTTTTTTTTTCTAACTAGGTTCGGCCGAGAGCCCTTCAATGGGTGTTCTTCAATTTTTTTTTTCTTTGTTCTAGATAATTACCAATTACAAGGTGATATATATCCACTTATAGGTCATGTGCATAGCACATGACCTCAAGAAAATGGGCTTGGACCTTGCCCCCTTGGCCGGCTACTACACCATCTTGGGCCTCAATTTTTTTGTTGTCCAATCTTGGCCCAATTCATTAAGAGTCCCGTTTTGTAATTCCCGAAACTAATTTCTGAAATTCCAAGTTTACCCTCGGCCTTTCCCAATGTCTTAACATCAATGATTCCATAACCAACATCGTCATATTCACCACAATTAAAATATTTCTTCATAAGGCACAAATCTTAATTATTTCTCAATTTTCACTTACACGAAACACGAGACATAACATGTCCGTTTATTGCTGGCCTTCAGATCTTACTAATTTGTTTCGGCAAGGGATCTCACTTCAAGTTTAAGTCTCCATATCAAACATATTGCAGTGTGAATTGCTTCCATCTTACACTTGCTTTTTCTCACACCCGCTTCCCCCATTTAGGGTGTACTTATACCATTATCTGTTTATATTCCGCTCTACGTCCCTATTTCCAATCTTCAAATTCATCTGATCCCCTTTTTATTAATTCACATGGCACACTGTACCATATCCATATCTTTTCTTTATAATTTATGATTTTGATTATCCACGTACGAAACCTTAACAAAATCGTGAAGCGATGAGAACCTTTCAATATATAGTATAAAATCTTATCTGATAATTTGTACTCGAGTAATGCAATCAATGTAGCAACTCATCCAAGGCCACATTCCACTTACTCCAATCAATAATTAATTAGTACTTATAGTCTTTCCAAATTCTCAATTAGGTAGCACTTATATTCAGATGATAAGTGTCCAAAGTTCTCTTGTAGTATTATCTCTATTCCAACCTACATCATCTGTTTCCTTTAATAAATTCACAATACCTCATCTGTTCCTCAGGCCTACAGTCCTTATCCTTTAAGGATTTCACTACTTCCGAGGTGAAGTCATATACACGCAATACCCCCTTATGCCTTATACTCTTTTACCCTTGTTGTGTACCCAACACTGGCTTCTAACTTACTCAAAATCATATCAAGTTCGTCTTAATAATGGTCTTATCTTATCACCTTGTCGCCGTACTACACATTTAAGTTCATAGCTATATATTTCCCTTCTATTTTATACTTGTATTCAATTAATTACGCCTATCTTGGGTGTTTCCTTTAGCATTCCTTTCCATTTTTCCAGTCTATGTCCATCATTTATTCTGTGCACGAGGAATCTCATGCTACCTCTGTATCCTTCGGAAAGCACTACTCCTGTCCTGCATAATCCCTTTCTCTTTTTTAAAACGTATTCTGTTCATCCCTATTTGTTCTTACCATCCCAGTCATTTTCTAGCACTCATTCCACCTCGTTGCTCATCTTTCTGTAGTTTGGTCTTTCAGGATCCCATCACTTATATTACTCATGTCCTCGGCTATGTCATAACCTATTACTGCACTGTTATCTCGCTCGCTTCCTTCTTATTTCTTTCTTTTAATTACCTCCTTCTTTTCTTGTGCTCGCTTTCATTTCCGTTATCGCATAATCTTTATTCTGAACTTTCCCTATAGAACTTTATAAGTCTTTCTCATTCGTTCTATACCTTGCCTTTCCATTTCACATTTTCCTTTATACTTTAATCACATAGATCACGTCATATCCTTTAGTCACTTCCTCGCTAGGCTTTACTTATTTTCATAACAACCCTTATGATATTCACATTACATCCTGTTCGTAATCAATCCTATAGCGTAACACTTCTTAACCTTTTACCCTTTCTGGTCAATCTTATCTTTAATACCTCACAAGATGTCTTATCAATACATTTATATTCGTCACAATTCTTCTTCCTCCGTACTTTTATCTCAATCATACTATTACTCCTTTTAACTGTAAACTCGTCGTAATTTATCCCTACTTATCAGTTCACTCGATACCTCAATAAAATGTTATGTTAAGATTTGCCACCTTTTTCTAAATCATCCCTTAGTGTCACAAGCCCTTCCAAATTATCCTAGCATTTCACCAACAACACGTGAAACACATGATCTAAGACAGCCCACAAGTTTGAGTTTTCCTTCTACAAATTTCGTCTCCAATTAGTTGATTAAGAACTAATAAACTCAAGGACATAAAGATATGATGAAATGTTACCTCAAGAACTCTCCAACTCCAAGATTACGTCACCATGAAGAATCCTCCAAAACCATCACAAGAAGACGAACTAGAATCCGACAAGCACCACGGGACTTCTAACGCTTGATTCACATAGTTTACCTTCAGATTCGTCCTTGGGTCATGAACGAACTATTTAGTTCATAAACTACTTGCCGTATGCTTTGTACTCTTCAAATACAAATGAAACTTAATTGTGGACGTTTTTACTCTTCAACATGAGCCTCTTCTAAGGTAAAATGTGGTTGGAAAGTATTCTGATCCGTTCAAATGAATTCCAAACTTTGTTTCTCATATATGCTTCTTCGAAATAAAATTTCCCAAGTAAGAATGATGTCTCTTACGGATGACATGGAGGTTATCTCTTAAATCTTTAATCCAACATGATAAATTTACCCTATCGATATCGACCTCATAATTACTATTACTATCAATTCAATAGTTAACTTATTTCTCGAAGTCAGACTTGCAACTTGGTCAAATCCTATCATTACTGTTGACATGACCTTTCCAGACATATTATGAACTTATATCTCCTTCCCTTTTTATTTGTAGGAAAATTTTGGCACAGTTTCCCCTGTATTTCTTATTTTCCCAAAACCTGCACGCAGGAAATACCAACAATGCCTCACAGGGCCAACATATATATACATATATTATATCGTATCATAGCCACGCAGGGCTCTCCATATCTATATCAGTATGAAAATGATGAACTTACCTCGTATGTCCAACTCAAACTTTACCTGTTACACTCTCCTGTTTATTTTTCCTTTCAATCTTTAACTGCAGGTTTCAATCATGCCTGCAACATTCATACCGTATCTGACATGTACCCTGCTTACTTATTTTTTACTGATTCGTTCAGCTTCTTCTGTTCACACCTTATAACTGAACTTATCAACAATATATATACATTCAATCCATTTTCTTACTATACTTAAATAACTTACCTTGATGATGGCCAATTTTCCATTCTGTATATACAATTTCTGATAACATAACCTCAATGAAATATCTTACCTCTGTAACTCCCACCAACATTATTTACCTTCTCTTGTCGACACCATTCTCCTAAAAATCAAAGGTCAAAATATAAGGGATATCATTTCCTATCTCTTGGCTCTATCGCACGATCTAGAGTAAGAAGAAAAGATAACATCCTAAATGTCCTGTAGCTTCCTGTTTATAGATGCGGTGCACAACACAATGATAAACAAGACTCTACTAGACACGGTCTGTAGACACTCCGAGGATGAACTGCACTGATACCACTTCTGTCACGACCCAACCCCGTGGGCCATGACTAGTGCCTGACCTGGACACTCGTATACATACCTGTTAGATATAGTCAAACTGAATCTAAGAACAATATGGAAACTTGCAAAAGATATGTACTGAGTATATAAAGCATGAAATACAATAAAGAGAATAATGACTGAAGTAGAGATCACAGGAGACAAGTATAATATCCAGAATACCAAAACACTTGCCTTATGAAACATAAATCATGCATGTCAATATCATATATCATACATCATACCCGGCCCATTATGGGACTCGGTGAATAAAGTCATCACATGCCATCCTTGGCGCCATAGTCACATCATCATATCATCATATATATATATATACCGTACCCGTGTCACACCCTAACCTCGCTAGGGTGTGATGGGCACCCGACCCTTACTTAGGGCCGAGCGAACCCGCTGACTTTTACTACACACATAATCGCTTTGGACTGTTAAGTCAAATAACAATGAAATACATGATAAGGGCTTTCAGAAACATTCTTTTTTTCGTTCTCAAGTCAACTAAAATCTGTAATCATATGGAATCTATAACATAACGCAAAATGGTACATCGGCTTGCAGAGCCGCTTGCAAGACTGACGACCCACATACGTGACTCTGTCTTCAAAGTCTCTAACATTAATCAGGAATCATAACATATACGCTCAGACTCGGCAACACTCCAGAAGGAAATGGAGCTCGTCAATCGCGCTGGAACATCTTCTAGCAATGTCTTCTACTCATCTGGGTATACCTGCGTGGCATGAAACGCAGCCCCCGAAGAAAGGGGGTCAGTACGAAATATGTACTGAGCATGTAAGGCATAGAATACAGTAAAGAGGATCATAACTAAAATGGAGATTTACCAGAAACCAGAATGACTTTTAAAAACATCAATGCACGTGCCTTTTGAAATGAAAATCATGCATATCAACATCATATATCATATATACATATAACGTGTCCCAGCCCTCTAGTGAGGGACTCGGTGAATGGAATCATCATATGCCATCCTGGCCACCATCCCCGTATCATCATATCATCATATATATATATATATATATATATATATATATATATATATATATATATATATAACGTGTCCCGGCCCTCTAGTGAGGGACTCGGTGAACAATGTCGTGGAGTACGCACGAGAACGTGTCCTGGCCCGGGACTCAGTGAAAGATACATTGAGGCATGCACGAGCAGAGTAGTGAGAAACTATATGCACACAAATCAATTTTTAAGACTCGATAGATAAGTACACAAAACGACTCTTGAAGGAACGTAAACACGTTTCGGGTCAATCCGAGTTTGCATAAGAAAGTTATGACCATCATTTACTACAGAATCCTCTATGAACGTTTTAAAGCAATCCGAGACTATCTACGAAAGTTAGGGACATTAATACTTATAGAACTCTTTTAAAAACAAGGACTCTTTATGCTTTGCTCGTTATTCGATCACATAATAATCTTGACTATACTAAGTATACTCATATCAAGAAGTGAATAAGAATCGTAAACAAGCTCGGAATCAAGAATAGAGTTACCCCAAGATACGTATCATACCTTACTTAGCTCTAGGACATGCCAAAAGAAAGAAAGAAAGAAAGAAAGAAAGGGTAAGCCTTACATACCCGTTCCACCTTCTATGGCTATGCTTATGTGTCCGAGCTCGTAAGTCTACATTTAAGATGATTCACAGTAATGTTAGCCTTTTCATCGAACATTTGTACCATACTTCAAATTATACTATTTTATATTCTGTCGAAAATCGGGCAGCACCTCCCCTGTTTATATGCCTAGCCCGAATTCTCAATTCAACAACCAACACAACAATAATAATACCAACATCGATAACATCATTTCCCATATAAAATTATTCCATAGAACAGCCCATATGGTGTTCGTCCCATATTTTCACCAACAGAATTTATTTTACAACAATTTAACAGCTCCTTCTCCGTAAATAATTAAGATTAACACAAATAGAAAGAGATTCATACCTTTCCCTTGATAATAATGCTATATCTTCACTCCTCCACCTTGAACTTAAGCCACAATGTGTTAATACACAGTTTTGCAGTTGCAATTATACGCCGTCTTGATCGGAATTTGGGAATTATACCTGGTTTGGGCAAAAATTTGGTTTGGGGAGTTGGGGAGAACTCTCCAGAATTTTGGAGAATATTTAGGGGTGTTTGGTCCGAAAATAAGGGGTTAAGCCCCTTTATATAACGTTTTAGAAGCTGCCAGATCCGACTGGAAAAGTGTTCAGCGCGTTCGCGCTGGCCTTTTTTTTTCTGCCTGGACCTTCGTTAAGTAAAACGTTCATTACTCTTGATCCCGATATTGGTCCCTATATACAACTTTTATTTCTGGGAGTTTTCCCAAATTCCAAACTTATAATGCCGTTTTTTCCCTCGAAGTCAGGTCATCCGAAAATGTTTCCTTGAATCGCCCTTTTGGAGGGCTTATGCCCATTTTTGGCTTAAGGGTCATTCTTAGGACTTGCTCAACTTTCCATATACTATTAATATGTCTCATCATATGTCCTTTATGAAGCTCTAGTATGTGGACCCCACTTAGCTTGCAGCAGCATGGGTTTTTTTGTCAAATAACATATGAACTAATTTACACCATACGGTCTCCAAATGTCATTTATATGTTATTATTACCTTCTTATAACACCACCTTCATTCCGAACTTGATTTTCAATTTTTTGTGCAGCGCGTTCGCGCCACGTGGGGGCACGTTCGCGCTGTATTGGCCCTTTGGCCTTCTGCGCGTTCGCGCCACTCCCTGGTGCGTTCGCGCATACCACTTTCCTGGCTTGCCATCCAACTTGTAATGTCCATATCTCCTTATCCCGATGTCTGATTGAGCAGCCGCTTGTTCCGTTGGAAACTAGACTTCCCGAACTTCACTTTAAGCTTTTCTTTTACTTCAAAACCCTCAATATACTAGAACATATCATTTCCTCCATTTAGACCAAAACTTTCATATCAGACCTTGCCTAACTTTCATTCAAAGCCTCGGAAGCTTAACCTCCTTAATCCTGTCATAACTTTACTCTTCCTTTGGCCCATACTAAGCTGTCTACAGTTTTGGTAACGCGAAATTTTTCCGGGGTGTAACATCCTTCCCCCCTTAGGAACATTCGTCCTCGAATGTTCAAACTAGTCTTGTAGTCTGTCCATAATCCTATTCTCGGGTACATCCCGTTATCGGATCATTCTTCCTTTAATGCGGTTATACCATAATAAGCATGTTTGTTACTTCAATATCTTGTTAACATTTACCCCCCTTCATTGGAATATCGCTCAATTCTTTTATTCCTAACAAATTATTTTTTATTCCGATCTTAAAAATACCCTTCAATCACTCTATCCCTTTGCTGACTAACCCCTGGATCTCATTGAACTCGTTTCTACAGAAATTCTCGCTTCGGACTACATCTATTTGTCATATCTGAGTGCGTTTAGAATCTTTGCGCTCTATTCACTTGTTTTCTCCTTATGAGTCTTACCTTACGGTGCCTTCAAGACAAATCAACACTTCAATCATAAATCCTTACTTTCAATTTTTTAGCTTAATACGTTCCTTTCATCGATTCCCTTAATGTCCACACTGAAATGCATAACGATAACGGCTGTATCATTTCCGTATAAATTTCACTTTTGTTTTGGGGCCTATACTTATCACATCTTGGAATTCGTCGTTTCAATCTCTTCACTTACGCTTTCCTTACTTGCTTCCCCCCTTTTAGGGTCTCACTTATATCATTCGCAAATCCATTGCCTGACCTCCAAATCTTGAATTCATGCACCCCTCGTACGTCATAATTTTTTATTCTTATGTGGTACTCAGCATTGATTTCAACGACAATCATAATCATATCTTTACTTGTCATTGATGATATCCTTACTTTATCGCCTTATTGTCATGTGGGAAACTCGCAACTCATAGCCACATGTTTCCTCCCAGCTTATTCCTTTAGGTACTTTATCTGTCCTTTCTTAATATAGGGTATCCATAGGAGATGCATCCTCCTTTTCCCATCATACGACTACTCCTTAAGCTTGCGTACTTCACATATTTCCTTTTCTTTCTATACCCATACTTACTCCATTTTATAATTAATCCTTTATTCTTCGCACAAGGGATCTTATTCTTAACTCCGTACTACTTTGTCCTTCAAAATATATTACTTCTATACAATCCATTCTTCGCTCCCCACACTCATCCTACTCATTCCCTCTCATCCTTATTATGCTGATCCTTTCCCTAACAAGGTCTCATAAACTTTCCTATCCACTTCTTGATGGCTCGCTTATTGGTTTCATACTTGCATCCACTCTCTATTCATATAGGACATGTCACCTCTTTAGTCGTCTCCTCGCTATACTTTATTTACCTTGCATTACAGTTCTTGCTACGTTCTCACCACATCCCACTCATGATCAATTCTATAAAGTACCACCTTTTTGCTCTCATTTGTAACAGTGCCTATAAGACAGAATAAACCTTATGGAGTAAGCATACTTAACCTGTAATTCTTTCTGACTGACCCTATTACACTTACCACATAAGTTGTCTTACCCAGTTGTTCATATCCGTCTCTACTTCTTTTTGATACCTTCCTAATATACCGATAGGTTTCGAACTCTGGCCCCTAGCTAATAAATTTCCCTTCTGGAGCTTGAGAGCATCATAATTCGTTTCAAGTCCAATACGTTCTCCCCCCCTTATTAAAGAGGTCCTAATACATCAATAGCCTCCAAACGTCCATCATCTTCGACAATTATCTACTTCCCTTCACTATCTTCTTAAGGTCGGGGTTCCATCATCGTATGTTCTGCCTTATTTATCCTCTTGTTAGTTACAGTCTTGTATCCATTCAGAATACTTATAAGGGTTAGATCCAATTTCGATGCCTTCAATATACAACTACGCCGGTTGCTGGGGTACCCATAACCGTTGATACCATCACATATGGGATATCATACGCATTCATATATATATATATATATATATATATATATATATATATATATAATTACTACCATCTCGCCTACAAAATATTTCCCAAGTACTATTCAAACTCACCCTAATTCTAGAGCTATATGCATCTTCTTTTTCTTCACCGGTCTAGTCTGCCTCGTCCTATGCGACCTCTTAAGGTTTCCAACCATTCCGTATACTCTAATTTCCCTTAGGCTACTCTAGCTTCCCATTTGCCTCTTATGTCTAAATCTATAGGACTTTTAGTACACTTCCCAGGGGGGTCACCCATCCTAATGCTTAACCTTGAAACTTCGATGAAATCCGGTGCATTAATGCTGACATAATCGCATCCACCTCACCGCATGACCTTCACTACATGATCTGGAGCAAGTTGAAGTCTTAACAGATTCCGAGACATTCTCGTAACACATCTCTCTCCTTTAACAATTACTATTTTAGCCTTTTCAATCCCCAATATTAACCTTTCACCTGTGTGTGTGACTACCTTTCATCCTGTATTTCCAGATTCTTGATGGTAGGGAACACAACTTCATCGCCATTACTTATAAATACTTGGTTATCAGCCAGTTTGGATTTCCACTCCCCATTCTTATATAATAATCTACAACAGAACTCATTTGTCGACTTTCCCTGAATCCCCCAATAGGCCTTGCTCATACCAAACCTCGAATGTAACCCATTTTAATCCTTCGGACTGCTAATCGTCTTTCTCGCAATTATTCTTCATGCCATGCCAAGTCTATAACTCCTCTAAAACAACGCATCCCACTTATTGTCTATTTACGATATTTCCTTTCCACGCTTCTTCCTGTTAGGTGTACCTACCTAAATGACCTAGTTTTGAAAAATTCTGGAAGAGTCTCCTTTACAATTCTTACTATCCAAAACCTGCATGCAGCAATTACCAGCAATGCCTCACAGGGCATATATATATACGACATACCCCAGCCACCCAGGGCTCCCAATTTCAGGTAAAAGAACAAAAATATAAAAATTTACCCCTGTGACTTTCCATATCATCACTCACCTTCTCCCGTCGATACTGTGCTTCTGCTGAGATCAAAGGTTAGTGCAAGGAATCTCATTTCCTATGCCATGGCTCCATCCCACGATCTAAGACAAAAAGAAGGTCAACGATTCCTAGATGCCCTGCAACCTCCTGTTTATAAATGTGGCCGGCTTCGCACCCATAAATAGGACTCTACCGGACACGACTTTGCAGACAACCCCTAGGACGATGTCACACCCTAATCTCCCTAGGGTGTGATGGGCACCCGACCCTTACTTAGGGCCGAGCGAACCCTCTGACCCTTAATGCACACATAATATTTTTGGATTTTTAAATCAAATAAAGATGAAATACATAGTACAACTTTCAGAAATATTCCTTTTCGTTGTTCTCAAATCAAACAAAAGTTTGTAATTATATGGAATTTTATCACATAAAACAGAATGACATATCGGCTGATGGAGCCGCTTACAAAACTGACACACTATACCCACAACTCTGTCTGCAAAGTCTCTAACGTTAATCAGAAACCATAGCACATATACTCTGACTCGGCAGCACTCCAGGGGCAAATCGAGCTTGCCAACGCTGCTGGAACATCTTCTATAATGGCTTCCACTCATCTGGGTGTACCTGCGTGGCATGAAATGCAGCCCCCGAAGAAAGGGGGTCAGTACAGAAAATGTACTGAGCATGTAAGGCATGGAATACAAAAAACAGAATCATAATCGAAACAAGCAATACAAAGGTAATTACATTATTCAGAATACCAAAATGCTTATTTTTCCAAACGCAAATCATGTATGCCGAAGTCATATGTCAGAAGAAGTACAGGAAGTAAGTAAATCATCCAGAGTGCCAAAATGCTTACGTTCCAAACCCAGATCATGCGTACCGACATCATATGTCATCATAAGCATCTACATATAACCGATCCATTTGTAATATCATGGTGTCGAGGAACGTACGGCCCGATCCATAACTATAATATATTAGTGCCGAGGAACGTATGGCCCGATCCATAACTGTATTATATTAGTGCCGAGGAACGTACGGCCCGATCCATAACTATATTATATTGCTGCGGAACGTGCAGCCTGATCCGTACATATATATATGATATTGCTGCGGAACGTGCAGCCCGATCCATACATATATATTATATTGTTGCGGAACGTGCAGCCCGATCCATTTATCAATTCTAAGACTCGATGGACAAGTATACTTAACGACACTTGAAGGCTCAGAAACAAGTTTCGGGTCAATCCGACTTAGTATAAGAAAGTTATGGGCGTTTGAAGTACAAAACCTTCTACAAACGTTTCAGAAGCCATTTTTGGAAAATCAAAGCAACAATCATGTCAAGTACCTTTCGGATATCGTTACGGATCAAATCAAATAGAGCTTTTGGAACCATATGTACGTATCAAAATATATCAAAGATTCCATGGAATAATCAAACGTGCTATCATTTGAAGATCAAAACTTTAGTCAAATCAATTATCTTTCGAATGCCATTCGGAAACATATCACACAGAACTTCGGACATCATAGATACGCATAAAAACCATATGAAACGGCTCATGGAAATCAAGGATATTAGCCATCCTAGTGGCTCTAAGAATAGGAGTTTCTTTGAAATCATACATATGCGTCATCTGCTCGTTTCATAAAGATCATGCCAAAAGAAAGAAGGGGTAAGCCTTACATACTTGTTCCACGTCCTATTAGCTACGCTTATTTATCCAAGCTTGCTAGTCTACCTTCAAAAGAATTCACACAATCATTAGATTCGTCGCCATACTCTTGCCTTAGTTTCTCAAATAAATTCACTTATAATCTACCGAAATTTCGGCAGCATTTCCCCTGTAAATACAACCATCCCTGAGGATCCAATTCGGCTAAATCATCGACAACAATACCAATAGTTATTCTAACAATATCCACAAGCAATTCAAAAAGCATACTAACGTTAGCAACTTCTTTCTACAAACTTCGACGGCGTTTCACTTACGTTCAATTCATAATTGCTTACATATTCAAGTACTAATCCGTAACCATTCAAACAATATTCAAGAATACTTCAAACAATCCGTACAATATTCAAAACAATTCAACCAATACTCTACTTCATCCGAAACCTTCCAAATGCAACAAGAACAATAGCAACACATTTCCTTCCTTCAAATTCATGAACTACACCAACAATTCACACACTAACAACATTGTTTTCCATAAATACAAGAAATGGCTTTTAACATCACATTAGCTTCTAAACAACTATCCAACACTTACAACTTCAACTAGAATCATTAAACTTTCATTTCCATCATAGATTCCATTTCAACAACAACCAAAATACTTAAGAAAAATTGATTCATTCTCTTCCATACCATACAACAACCACACGGCCACAACATATATCCATATCTTTATGAATTTCATCCACTTTTACCTACTACAACATACATAATCATCCATAACATATAAGAAGAGGATTAATCCTTACCTTTTTCCTTTAACTTCTCACTTTGCTAAGATTTGTAGCTTGCAAGAATGAATACTTTACTTGCTCCAATGACTATCTCATGTTAAAGAGGACCTTCAATTAGTAGGAATGCTTGAAGAAAATAATTTTTGATCAAGTCTTTCCAAGGTTCTTGTTTGGTTAAGGATGGCCGAATGGCCCTTTGTATTTGGCTGCTCCAAGTTTCTTGAACTCTCCAAGGATGAAGATGAATAATATGACTAATAAGTCATCTTTTGGGCTATTTATTTTATGCATCCATGTGGGCCTTGGCTCACACCATACTTGGACGGCCAAATGGCCCAATTTATTCAAGCCCACTTTTCTTTTGTTTTGTAATTTATGAAAATTTATTTTCCAAATTCCAAGTTTTCCCCTAGCCTTCCTCCATATTTCTATGAGCCATCTTGCGAATTTTACGCCTAGCCTCTCTTAATATTTCCACATCAATAACTTTCATAAACAACTTATGTGCTAAACAAAATAAAAAATATAGCCTTGCTCTTGACTTCCCGCAATTTTATTGAATTATCCGAATGTACAAAATACGGGCTAGAACATCCTGGCCCCCCCGCCCCCCCTTTAGAACATTCATCCTCGAATAACCCTTCGGGGGGTCCCTCTTATAGTTGTCCTTTTCTTCATGCCCATTCCTTATCTATTACCGTATTTTCCTTATAATCGAACTCCTCGGTCTCTACATGAGTCCTCGTTCCGTATCATGGGTTTTCTAATCCACTGCGCCAACTCATTATCCTTGTCCTTCCCAGATCATCTCTTCTCTGTTACTGTTTCGTCAATCGTTATTCCTTGTTGGCTCTCCGGTGTGGATCCCCTACAAATATGATCGAGTATCGCTTCACGTCGATGATTCATATAATTTCATAGCGTGTATTCTCATGCTCCATATAATCAAAGGTCCATGAACTACTTTCTAGTGTCCGATAAGCTATTTTATTCCCTTCACAGGCGTTGCGTTCTTTCTTTCCTTCAAAAATTTTCAAACTACCAATCGTTGATACTTTCGTTATAATTGTCACCCGAAATATCCCTTGAGTATTATCATTTTCTCCATTATCCTTTGTGAACTTAGCTAGTAGCCCTTTCCTGCTCTTTTTATTACTCCTTAAAACATGTCGCTGCGTATTTAAGTACGGTACCAATTTGCCCGATATGAGGGATTCAAATCATGGCATAAACATATCATAATTCATGTTGGCATGAAGCATTCTTTCAAGGTGTCTTCCATCCTTTCCCTTCATGTCGGCCTTACGGTACACTTCATTGTCAACTCATTTCTATTCCTTTCATGCATTCTCTTGATATGCCGATATGTTTTGAACTCTGGCCCCGAGTTAATAAATTTCTTTTTCTGGCGCTTGAAAGTGTTGTGATTCTTTTAGAGTGATGTAATATATTCTCCCCCCCCCCCCCCCCCCCCCCCGCCTTTTTAAGGGGCTCCTTATATGCCAACAGTCCTTTTGTGAAGTCTTCATCTAGTTTATACTTTACTCCTTATCTTTCTTTCCAACTCTGTGCATAACATATCGAAACTTCTTACCATAAGTTTTCCTTTCATTTTGCGCCTATATCATCATTCTTGTCAATATTCCCATATCTTCCTATCCACTATTAGTCCCTTTCACCCATTTAGCTCACTTACTCGTAATTTTCCTTAACTACGCCTTTGCGTCACAGCTGTGCATCCATGTTGTCTCGAGCGTCCTGCTACTTTTGCTCTTAGCACAAAATCCTTACAGTTTATACTCTCTCTATCCTTGCTCATTGAGCCTTTGACCATACTTATGATACTATGACCGAGCGGTCTTCCATGCACATTCTTTATATTTCATTCCATTTCCTCTAAGATCAAATCTTTCAGACCTCACATGAATTCTCATTCCCTATCATTAATTTCCTAATTAACAATGTCGCCCCTTCATCCTTATTTTTCTCTTATTACGTAATCGAGTTCCTATTATTTTACTCCCAAACGTTCTCTTCTCCTTTTGCCGTTTGTGGCATCGGCTCTGAAGTTTGTGAAGTTTTACTTTAAACGCACAATTCCGTTCTATTCTTAAATTATCCTTTTGGTAAGTATTTCCATGTTCGAGAAAACCACATTAATATAGTTGCACATTTTATTCCTTTATATACCTTTCAAGGGCTTAAATCTCCTAACATCATCACAAGGCTTAATCATTCTTTCTCTTACTTCACATCCCCTGTCCTAGTCACTATTCTTTTAGCCCCACTTATTGAGATTGGTCCTCGAACCTCACACATTCCTATTTTGTTTCGTGCTTTGCCGATAGTTTCTCTCGGGGCTTCACTCACTAAGGTTTCTTACCTTTTACCTTTTTCCGACATTTTGATCTCCTTATCTTCTATTTACTCACTCTCTTTCTTTTCCAAGTATCGTTGTATTAGAACTTTCCAATCTTAACCCGTAGTGAAAATAACATCAGCTTACCTTATAATACTTGTACCATATCTTTTTCTTGTTACTTGGACTTCGGTACCCTTGCTCGATTGAGGCCTTCCATACCGTAACACCGGTTTCTGGGATACACATGCCCGCCGATACAATCATATATGAGATATCATACGCATTCATATATATATATATATATATATATATATATATATATATATATATATATAATTACTATCAACTAGCCCACAAAATACTTCCAAATGCTATTCAAGCCTATCCTAATTCCAGAGCTGTGATGCACTTTTTGTCTCTTGACCAGTCTAGTTTGCCTCGTCCTGCACGACCTCTTATGGTCTCCAACCACACCGTATACTCTAGTTTCCCTTAGGCCACTCTAGCTTCTCATTTGTCTCTTATGTCTGGATATATAGAATTTCTTGCACCTTTCCTAGGGGGTCACCCATCCTAAGATTTCTCCCACCTTAGCACGCTTAACCTCGAAACTTCGATGGGATCCGGTGCCTTAATGCTGATATAATCGCGTCCGCTTCCTCGCATGACCTTTATTACATGGTCTAGAGCAAATTGAAGTCTTACAGATTCCGAGACATTTTCATAACACGTCCTTCCCTTTACAATTACTATTTTACCCCTTTCGATCCTCAATATTAACCCTTCACCTTCATGTATCACTACCTTTCGTCCTAGATTCCCCGATTCCTGATGGTAACGAATATACCTTCGCCGCCGTTACTTGTAAGTACTCGGATATCAGTCTCTTCGGATTTCCACTCACCATCCTTACATAATAATCTACAGCAAAACTGATTGTCGACTTTCCCTGAATCCTCCAGCAGACCTTGTTCTTACTAAACCTCGAATGTTATCCATTTTAATCCTCTGGACTGCTAATCATCTTTCTCGCTATTATTCTTCATGTCATACCAAATCCATAACCTTTCTGAAACAACTCATCCCACTTATTGTCCTTTTACGATATTTTCTTTCCACGCTCCTTCCCGTTGGCATACCTAACTAAATAACCTGATTAACAATTTCGGCAGGATCTCTTTTACCATTTTTACTATTCGATAGCTGTACGCAGCAAATATCGACAATACCTCATAGAACATACAGTCATACGACATATTCCAGCCACCCAGAGCTTCCAATTTCAAGTAACAGAACAAATATATCAAGGCTTACTTCTATAACTTTCCATATCATCACTTACCTCTTTCCGTTGTATGTAAGGCTTATATAAGGAATTTCATTTTCCTATGACTTGGCTCTATCGCACGATCTTAAGACAGAAAGAAGGTCAACAATCCCTAGATGCCCTGCAGCTTCCTGTTTATAAATGTGGCCAGCTTCACACCCATAAACAGGACTCTACTGGACACGACTTTGCAGACAACCCCTAGGACAACCCGCTCTGATACCACTTTGTCACACCCTAATCTCCCTAGGGTGTGATGAGCACCCGACCCTTACTTAGGGCCGAGCGAACCCTCTGACCCTTAATGCACACATAATCTTTTTGGATTTTTCAATCAAATAAAGATGAAATACATAGTACAACTTTCTGAAATATTCCTCTTCGTTGTTCTCAAATCAAACAAAAATTTGTAATTATATGGAATTTTATCACATAAAACAGAATGACATATCGGCTGATGGAGCCACTTACAAAACTAACACACTATACCCACAACTCTGTCTACAACGTCTCTAACATTAATCAGAAACCATAGCACATATACTCTGACTCGGCAACACTCCAGGAGCAAATCGAGCTTGCCAACGCCGCTGGAACATCTTCTATAATGGCTTCTACTCATCTGGGTGTACCTGCGCGGCATGAAACGCAGCCCCCGAAAAAGGGGGTCAGTACGAAAAATGTACTGAGCATGTAAGGCATGGAATACAAAAAACGGAACCATAATCGAAACAAGCAGTACAAAGGTAATTACATTATTCAGAATACCAAAATGCTTATTTTTCCAAACGCAAATTATATATGCCGAAGTCATATGTCAGAAGAAGTACAGGAAGTAAGTAAATCATCCAGAGTGCCAAAATGCTTACTTTCCAAACCCAGATCATGCGTACCGACATCATATGTCATCATAAGCATCTACATATAAACGATCCATTTGTAATATCATGGTGCCGAGGAACATACGGCCCGATTCATAACTATAATATATTAGTGCCGAGGAACGTACGACCCGATCCATAACTATAATATATTAGTGCCGAGGAACGTACGACCCGATCCATAACTATATTATATTAGTGCCGAAGAACGTATGGCCCGATCCATAACTATATTATATTGCTGCGGAACGTGCAGCCCGATCCATACATGTATATTATATTGCTGCGGAACGTGCAGCCCGATCCATACATATATATTATATTGCTGCGGAACGTGCAGCCCGATCCATATATACATATATTATGTTGCTGCGGAACGTGCAGCCCGATCCATTTATCAATTCTATGACTCGATGGACAAGTATACTTACCGACACCTGAAGGCTCAGAAACAAGTTTCGGGTCAATCCGACTTAGTATAAGAAAGTTATGGGCGTTTGAAGTACAGAACCTTCTACGAACGTTTCAGAAGCCATTTTTGGAAAATCAAAGCAATAATCATGTCAAGTACCTTTCGGATATCGTTACGGATCAAATCAAATAGAGCTTTTGGAACCATATGTACGTATCAAAATATATCAAAGATTCCATGGAATAATCAAACGTGCTATCATTTGAAGATCAAAACTTTAGTCATATCAATTATCTTTCGAATGCCATTCGGAAACATATCAAACAGAACTTCGGACATCATAGATACGCATCAAAACCATATGAAACGGCTCATGGAAATCAAGGATATTAGCCATCCTAGTGGCTCTAAGAACAGGAGTTTCTTTGAAATCATACATATGTGTCATCTGCTCGTTTCATAAAGATCATGCCAAAAGAAAGAAGGGGTAAGCCTTACATACCTGTTCCACGTCCTATTAGCTACGCTTATTTATCCAAGCTTGCTAGTCTAAATTCAAAAGAATTCACACAATCATTAGATTCGTCGCCATACTCTTACCTTAGTTTCTCAAATAAATTCACTTTTAATCTATCGAAATTTCGGCAGCATTTCCCCTGTAATTACAACCATCCCCGAGGATCCAACTCGGCTAAATCATCAACAACAATACCAACAGTTATTCTAACAATATCCACAAGCAATTCAAAAAGCATACTAACGTTAGCAACTTCTTTCTACAAACTTCGACGGCGTTTCATTTACGTTCAATTCATAATTGCTTACATATTCAAGTACTACTCCGTAACCATTCAAACAATATTCAAGAATACTTCAAACAATCCGTACAATATTCAAAACAATTCAACCAACACTCTACTTCATCCGAAACCTTCCAAATGCAACAAGAACAATAGCAACACAGTTCCTTCCTTCAAATTCATGAACTACACCAACAATTCACACACTAACAACATTGTTTTCCATAAATACAAGAAATGGCTTTTAACATCACATTAGCTTCTAAACAACTCTCCAACACTTACAACTTCAACTAGAATCATTAAACTTTCATTTCCATCATAGATCCATTTCAACAACAACCAAAATACTTAAGAAAAATTGATTCATTCTCTTCCATACCATACAACAACCACACGGCCACAACATATATCCATATCTTCATGAATTTCATCCACTTTTACCTACTACAACATACATAATCATCCATAACATATAAGAAGAGGATTAATCCTTACCTTTTTCCTTTAACTTCTCACTTAGCTAAGATTTGTAGCTTGCAAGAATGAATACTTTACTTGCTCCAATGACTATCTCATGTTAAATAGGACCTTCAAATTAGTAGGAATGCTTGAAGAAAATAATTTTTGATCAAGTCTTTCCAAGGTTCTTGTTTGGTTAAGGATGGCCGAATGGCCCTTTGTATTTGGCTTCTCCAAGTTTCTTGAACTCTCCAAGGATGAAGATGAATAATATGACTAATAAGTCATCTTTGGGACTATTTATTTTATGCATCCATGTGGGCCTTGGCCCACACCATACTTGGACGGCCAAATGGACCAATTTATTCAAGCCCACTGTTTTTTTTTGTTTTGTAATTCATGAAAATTTATTTTCCAAATTCCAAGTTTGCCCCTAGCCTTCCTCCATATTTCTATGAGCCATCTTGTGAATTTCCCTTTTTACCCCTAGCCTCTCTTAATATTTCCACATCAATAACTTTCATAAACAACTTGTGTGCTAAACAAAATAAAAAATATAGCCTTGCTCTTAACTTCCCGCAATTTTCTTGAATTATCCGAATGTACAAAATACGGGCTATAACAGACGACCTGCTCTGATACCACTTTATCACACCCTAACCTAGCTAGGGTTTGATTGGCACCGGACCCTTACTTAGAGCCGAGCGAACCCGCTGACTCTTACTACACACATAATCGCTTTGGACTCTTAAGTCAAATAACAATGAAATACATGATAAGGGCTTTCAGAAACATTCTTTTTGTCGTTCTCAAGTCAACGAAAATCTATAATCATATGGAATCTATAACATAACGCAAAATGGTACATCGGCTTGCAGAGCCGCTTGCAAGACTGACGACCCACATACGTGACTCTGTCTGCAAAGTCTCTAACGTTAATCAGGAATCATAACATATACGCTCAGACTCGGCAACACTCCAAAAGGAAATGGAGCTCGCCAATCCCGCTGGAACATTTTCTAGCAATGTCTTGTACTTATCTGGGTGTACCTGCGTGGCATGAAACGCAGCCCCCGAAGAAAGGGGGTCAGTACGAAATATGTACTGAGCATGTAAGGCATAGAATACAGTAAAGGGGATCATAACTAAAATGGAGATTTACCAGAAACCAGTATGACTTTTAAAAACATCAATGCACTTGCCTTTTGAAATGAAAATCATGCATGTCAACATCATATACCATATATACATATAACGTGTCCCGGCCCTCTAGTGAGGGACTCGGTGGATAAAATCATGCATGTCAACATCATATATCATATATGCATAACGTGTCCCGGCCCTCTAGTGAGGGACTCGGTGAATGGAATCATCATATGTCATCCTGGCCACCATCCCCGTATCATCATATCATATATATATATATATATATAACGGCTCCCAGCCCTCTAGTGAGGGACTCGGTGAACAATGCAGTGGAGTACGCACGAGAACGTGTCCTGGCCCGGGACTCAATGAAAGATACATTGAGGCATGCACGAGCAGAGTAGTGAGAAACTATATGCACACAAATAAATTTTTAAGACTCGATAGATAAGTACACAAAACGACTCTTGAAGGAACGTAAACACATTTCGGGTCAATCCGAGTTTGCATAAGAAAGTTATGACCATCATTTACTACAGAATCCTCTACGAACGTTTTAAAGCAATCCGAAACTGTCTACGAAAGTTAGGGACATTAATACTTATAGAACTCTTTTAAAAACAAGGACTCTTTATGCTTTGCTCGTTATTCGATCACATAATAATCTTGACTATACTAAGTATACTCATATCAAGAAGTGAATAAGAATCGTAAACAAGCTCGGAATCAAGAATAGAGTTACCCCAAGATACGTATCATACCTTACTTAGCTCTAGGACATGCCAAAAGAAAGAAAGAAAGGGTAAGCCTTACATACTTGTTCCACCTCTTATGGCTATGCTTATGTGTCCGATCTCGTAAGTCTACATTTAAGATGATTCACACTAATGTTAGCCTTTTCATCGTACATTTGTACCATACTTCAAATTATACTATTTTATATTCTGCCGAAAATCGGGCAGCACCTCCCCTGTTTATATGCCTAGCCCGAATTCTCAATTAAACAACCAACACAACAATAACAATACCAACATCCATAACATCATTTCCCATATCAAAATATTCCATAGAACAGCCCATATGGTGTTCGTCCCATATTTTCACCAACAGAATTTATTTTACAACAATTTAACAGCCCCTTCTCCATAAATAATTAAGATTAACACAAATAGAAAGAGATTCATACCTTTCCCTTGATAATAATGCTATATCTTCACTCCTCCACCTTGACCTTAAGCCACAACGTGTTAATACACAGTTTTGTAGTTGCAACTATACGCCGTCTGGACCGGAATTTGGGAATTATACCTGGTTTGGGCAAATATTTTGTATGGGGAGTTGGGGAGAACTCTCCAAAATTTTGGAGAGTATTTAGGGGTGTTTGGTCCGAAAATAAGGGGTTAAGCCTCTTTATATAACGTTTTAGAAGCTGCCAGAACCGAATGGAAAAGTGTTCAGCGCGTTCGCGCTGGCCTTTTTTTTTCTGCCTGGACCTGCGTTAAGTAAAACGGTCATAATTCTTGATCCCGATATCGTGTGAGGGCCCACGACCTATGGTTGGAAGCCCTTTCCATTATCTACAATTTTTATTTCTGGGAGTTTTCCGAAATTCCAAACTTATAATACCGCTTTTTCCCCTCGAAGTCAGATCATCCGAAAATGTTTCCTTGAATCGCCCTTTTGGAGGGCTTATGCCCATTTTTGGCTTAAGGGTCCTTCTTAGGACTTGCTCAACTTTCCATATACTATTCATATGTCTCGTCATATGTCCTTTATGAAGCTCTAGTATGTGGGCCCCACTTAGCTTGCCGTAGCAAGGGCTTTTTTTTTTTTTTTAACATATGAACTAATTTACACCATATGGTCTCCAAATGTCATATATATGTTATTATTACCTTCTTATAACACCACCTTCATTCCGAACTTGATTTTCAATTTTTTGTGCAGCGCGTTCGCGCCACGTGGGGGCGCGTTCACGCTGTATTGGCCCTTTGTCCTTCTGCGTGTTCGCGCCACTCCCTGGCGCGTTCGCGCAGACCACTTTCCTGGCTTGCCCATCCAACTTGTAATGTCCATATCTCCTTATCCCGATGTCCGATTGAGCAGCCGCTTGTTCCGTTGGAAACTAGACTTCCCAAACTTCACTTTAAGCTTTTGTGTTACTTCAAAACCCTCAATATACTAGAACATATCATTTCCTCCATTTAGACCAAAACTTTCGTATCAGACCTTTCCTAAATTTCTTTCAAAGCCTCGGAAGCTTAACCTCCTTAATCGTGTCATAACTTTACTCTTCCTTTGGCCCATACTAAGCCGTCTACAGTTTTGGTAACTCGAAAATTTTCCGGGGTGTAACAACCCGGCCCTTTAGTAAGGGACTCGGTGAACAATGCAGTAAAACTGTGCACGATAACATATCCTGGCCCGGGATTCAGTGAAAGATATATTGAGGCATGCACGAGCGGAGTATTGAGCAACCATATGCAAACTAAATCATATCCGAGACTCAATAGAATAATCAAAATGAACTATTATTTGAAAATCAAGACAATTGTCATATCAAGTACTCTTCGAATGTCACTATGGACTATATCAAAATAGAACCTCAGAAACCATAGATACGTATCAAGACATAATAAAGTAAGTTCTGGGAATCAAGAACATTAGCCATCCTAGTGGCTCTAAGAATAGAAGCTTTTTTGGAGTTATACATTTGTCGTCTGTTTGTTTCATATGAATCATGCCAAAAAGAAAGAAGGGTTAGCTTAACATACCTTTAACTCTTATTTAAATGTCCAATGTCTACTTCTCGAACTCGTAGGTCAAAAATGAAGATAACATAAGCCACAGTTAGATCATCCACATCACTTACTAACCAATCCAAGTACGAATGAAACTTAACGAAATTCGGGCAGCATTTCCCCTGAAAACTTAACAATTCTCGATATTCCAATTTAGCCAAACATCAATCAAAATACCAACAACAACAACACCAACAATTTCATATCAAACTAGAATTAAATCCATTCTTAAATCACTTCAAAAATAGCCCAATATACATTCGTATACCAATGCTTGTATACACTTCTTTATTTTCTTATATCTATCGTATAACAACAAACACAACAACAACAACAACTACAGCTAATCCCACGATATTCCAGCCCACAAAAAAATTCATAACAACCACCAAACAACCCCAAAATATTGTCACAAAACAGCCACGAAAATCATATAAAAACAGCCCGGTATACGCTTTGTATATGATATCTTCATACACTTTATTCTCCCAAATTCAAGAACAGCAACTCTTCAACAACATCAAAAATTATTATACATCATAACTCAGCTAATTCCATCCATTTAATCCAACTAAAACAACCCCCGATCCATAAATCTCAACAAAACAACAAACGAATTTATAACTCTATTTTCTCCATTCTAATCCGTTAAAACTCTAAATAAACTTATTAACAATGAAAAAAGGGCCTTAATCGTACCTTAAGTATGCATAAACCACGACAACACTCTTCTTCTTGGCTGATTTTTAGCTCAAATTGAAGGCAACACAACGTACAACACTTTTCTCTTCATGAGCTTCGGGATTCGGGGCTTAGATTGTGATCAAAATTTGGTTTCTCTCTCTAAAAGCTGTCTTCCTCCTCTCTAGAATTTTTTGGATTTTTTTGGTATGAAGATGGGGAAGATAAGCTAAACATTTCCCTTAAATAGCAAGGGAAATGGGCCTGACCCGACTTGGAATCGGGTTGGGCCCTTTTCACTGCCCAGCTTGACCTTTCTGCCTTAAAACGCCCATAATTCTTTATCCCGATGTCACATACAGGCCCACGACCTATTTTTCGAAATTTATTTCAATTATCTACAACTTTCATTTTAGGAGTATTCCCAAATTCCCAAATAATGATGAGGTTATGGCCTCCCGAAGTCAGATCACCCGAAAACGTAACTTAAAAAAATCTTTTTGGAGGGCTTACACTTAGATTTGGCTCAAGGGTCCCTCTTGAGTTGTGTTTAACTTCACATATATTGTCCATATAACTTATCATATGTCCTTTATAAAAATCCCATCATGTGGGCCCCACCTCAGCTTACGGTTACGAGGGCTATATATCGTTTAACGTATTATTCCAATCATATTGTACGAATTCCAAATATCATACTCATGCTACTACGGTAGAATTTCATTCTTTATACTTGTGACATTTGCTCCTCCTTGAGCTCACATTAAGCCGTCTGTAGCCTTAGTAACACAAAATTTTCTGGGGTGTAACAGTTGGCATCTTATAGACTCCGAGATATGGCGGTATTGTGGTATAATAATTGGCTAGCATCAAGGAAGGAAAATGAACCTCCTCCCGGGTGGCAAGAATTTATAGATGCTTTCATCCGTCACTATTTGCCACCCGAGGTCCGCCGAGCTAGAGCGGATAGGTTCTTAAATCTAAATCAAGGAAACATGAGTGCTCGGGAATATCGCCTTCAATTTAATTTGTTGGCTAAGTATGCTCCAACTGTGATGGCCGATATGGGAGATCGAGTGCATCACTTTGTGAGTGGCTTAGGGCCACATTTATTTAAAGATTGCTTAACGACTTCATTGTAAGATGGGATGGATATTTCCCGAATACAAGCCCATGCCCAGAACTTAGAGGGACAACAACAACTATAAAGGGGTGATCGTGATATTGATAGAAGGCAAAGAAGGAGGGCTAGATCTATGGGGGCAGGCAGTGATTATAGAGGGGGATTAAGGCAGACACATTCTAGACACTCAAGCCAGTCGGTGACTAGTGCACCTCCATGATTTACAGGTAGGAGATTTGATCGCTCTTTTCGTTCAGGACAGGGTCAGAGTTCGAGGGCCTCAGATTCTCAGTTCAGGGAAGATAATAGTCAGAGGAGACCCCTGGTACCGCGATGCAGCCAGTGTGGTAGACTACATTCCGAACAGTGTCGCTAAGGTTCAGATGCTTGCTATGCCTGCGACTAGGTTGGGCATATGATGCGAGATTGCCCATCGGTGAGTGATAGAGTTGGGGTTCAGCCCACAGGATCAGTGGCTGGTTCCTCTTCAGTGCGCCCGGTAGGGCAGACTGCCCAGATTTCAGCAGGTCGAGTTAGAGGCAGAGGGGGAGCATCTACTTCAGGTGCCACTCAGCCCCGTGTGTACGCTTTAGCCGGACGACAGGATCTTGAGTCCTCCCCGGATGTGGTTACAGGTACATTATCCATATTTTCCCACGATGTATATGCATTGATAGATCTGGGTTCTACTCTGTCGTATATTACTCCGTATGTTGGTAGTCGTATTGGGGTGAAACCTGAGTCAATCAAACCTTTTGAGGTATCTACTCCGTTTGGTGATCCCATGATAGCTAGACAAGTGTATAAAATTGTGTAATTGTGATATGCAACTGCCAGACCAAAGCTGATTTAATTGAGCTGCAAATGTTAGATTTTGACGTGATTATGGGTATGGATTGGTTGGCCTCATGTTATGCTAGTGTTGATTGCCGAATGAAAATAGTTCGATTTCAATTTCCGGGAGAGCCCCTGCTTGAATGGAAGGGTAATACAGCCTCTCCTAAAGGTAGGTTTATTTCCTACCTTAAGGCCAGAAAGATGATAGCTAAAGGCTATATTTATCATCTAGTCCGAGTTCATGATACCGAAGCAAAGTCGCAAACTTTCCAATCCGTTCCGGTAGTGAATGAATTTCCGGATGTATTTCCAGATGAACTTCCAAGACTTCCTCCAGAAAGAGAGATTTACTTCGCTATTGATATGTTGCCGGAAACCAAGCCTATTTCTATTCCTCCGTATCGAATCGGCTACAGGTATATGAGTCTTTTATTGAAATCTCTTATGTGTGTGCAATTCTTGCAGGCTATTACTTGATACTAAGGAGCGGGAATTCTAAGGGACCAATAACCAAAATATTTAAAAATAATTGCGATTAAGATGTTTTCACCACCACTAGGGATCTTGCAATTGGAACCGTAAAGAAAAACAGTCGTGTGTGTTGATTGATGGTTATTATTGGGAGTTCCAATGGCCAAGACAGTATTTGCTCAGTTAGGAGAGTAAGGGATCTATTCTAACCTGGAGGGAGATGCATTATAGAATTTTACTTGGGATCCATTAGAGGTTTAACTTGTTATTTTCTAAGTCATGTGATAAAAAGGGCCACGTAGCAAAATAGATGTGATATTTATTAGTAAAGGTTCCTTGAACTATCAGACGAAGGTGATCAAGGTTACTTGGTTGGCTTATGAATAAAAAGGGAAGGAGAGAAGGTGTTCGGGTGGAGATCAATTATTACGCCTATATTGCTAGAAAACCATAATCAAGGGCTTAGGAAATGTGCTAAAAAGTCCTACAACTGTAGACATAAGGGAAGTATGAGGAACTAGAATAGCTTGAGGGAAATTAGAAGTGTGTGAAATGGTTGGAAATTCTAGATGATTGTGAGAGATAAAGAAAACTGGCATGGCAAAGAGAGAGAAGGCGTATTACAGCTACAGAATTAGGACGAGTTCAATTAGTGTTGGGGATACTTTATGAGTAAGGTGTTAGTAAAAGATGTACACGATAACTTATGGGTGGTTATGTTAAATCATATGCGTGACCTGCTAATTGAGGTTGCGATGTGTTAAAGATACTGATTAAACAAGGTATTGAAGTATAAGTGGCAAGTTCTACAGGGCAAGTTGACACTATTTTCTCTAAAAGTTAGAGTTGGGTGATCGTGATGCAATAGCATCAGGGAAAAAAAGAAAGAATGAGTATACAAGAGTCAGAAGATTAGGGTGCCTTGAGAAAAGAAGAAGTGTAAGCAGCGGAGGTATGTTGCTAAAAAGGATTAAGTTAAGCTTCCGAGAGAAAAACTCAGGACGAAGATAGCAGCAAGGAACCATTTGGATGAATCTTGAAAATAAGTAAGCAGGAAGAATAAAGTATGGCAATATGGAATAAAAGACAAATGTGAAGATTCCGAAACAGATCTTGATAAAATAGTTTTGAAGTAATAACGATGGACATGAATATAATCTGAAAGGGAATAATCAGATTTTATGAAAAGTGTCAAGGGAAGATGAGGACTCGACACAAGGAGAAAGAAAAAGTGTAGTTTGTGAGGATTTCATGTAAAAAAAAATGACAGAACACTACAAGGACTATGATGCCTAACTGTGATGCAAACAAGTAGTTAAAAAGAATTACGGGACAAAATGAGCTAACCTAATGAAAGGACGAGTCGTGGAAATGGATGGTGTGAAATATCAACTTTTAATGGTAAAGTATAGACATAAATCGGAATTAAGGACCTAGAGCAAGGAGAATTTCAAGGATATTAAGAAGATAGTCATGGAGAAAGACTAGGGCTAAAGGAGCGTGGTATAGTCGGACACTCCATAAGGGGCCTAATGAATTTCGATATCCCCATTAATTCATTAGCCTAGAGGATTACTAGTCATAAAAGGTAGAAGTGAAAAGACAATAAGGAAGGCATTCAAATCGTATCCGATATGTATAAGCATTTTGATTTGATACAAAAACTCAACTAGGAAAAAAAAAGGGAAGTAAGTTAAACCATGCGATGAAAGGAACTCCAGATATTATATGGAATAGAAGAGTTAAAGGGCCACTAATGTCAGCCGGATGACTACTAAAGGCAGTTAATGCTCGAAGGTTATGGGTTTATGGGAATATCCTTTAAATATGAGGGATGGACAAATTCAGTTCTAAGTTGAGCTACAATAGTCCCAAGTTCAAAAGGGGGAAATGTACTGGATTGAAGGAGCCAAAAATTCGAGATGAACCAATATATCAAGAATGCGCTGAGGAAAAATGAGAATGGACTAAGTGCAAATATATTATGAGACAAATGTGAAATAGGAGGCATGACAAATGATGAAGGTTTAGCGAACCAAAGAGGATAAGTTTTGTCAAAGAGATATGTTGTATCCCGAACCATGACTCGGATCACTCGCGCCGAAGAAATTTAGAAACATTTAAATATGCAGTAAAGTACTCCAAGGGGGTAGCCGAATGAGTGATGAAGGCCGCAGGTGACTGGGGATAAGTATAAAGGACAATCGGGATTACAAAAATGCACTAGAAGAAATGAAAGCTTTGAAAGAGGGATATTTATAAGAAGTTCATTAATCTCCAAAGGAAAGGAAGATAGTGTGCCTATGGATAGCAAGACAACAGTACTTCCTGAGGTTAGGGAGTACCTCATAAGTCGTGAAATTCCAAGCTGCTAGTTATATCAATTGTGAGAGTGTATGACATAGAACCATATAAACAATTGCCATGGTGAAATGGCTAACAGAGTGGTGCAAGGATGACGATAAGAAGCCGAAGGAGACTGGAGGTTAATTTAAGTCTCAATTAGTCACCGGTATAAGTGAGCCAAGGACTTAAAGAGGGAGGCATACGCGTATTGAAAATAAATTATGATTAAGTAGGATTTTATCTTAGTTCCATGTTCATGAGTTTATTTTGTAATCATGCAAAGTTTTATATTAAGGAGATCATGCGACTTGATGGTGTTCCAGTATCCATTATCATTGAAAGAGGAGCACAATTTAAAGCTAATTTTTGGAAGTCTTTTCAAGAAAGTCTGGGGACTCAGGTAAGACTTAGCACAACATTTCATCCACAGACTGATGGACAAGCCGAGTGCGCTACTCAGACATTTGAAGATATGTTAAGGGCATGTGTGCTAGATTTTGGAGGTAATTGGGATTATCATTTGCCTTTTATTGAGTTTCCGTATAATAATAGTTACCACTTTAGTATTCAAATGGCCCCATATGAAGCTCTATACAGGAGGAAATGTAGATCGCCAATTGGATGGTTTGAAGTAGGGGAAACAAAGCGTATGGGCCCAGACTTAATCCAACAAGTGTAGGAGAAGATCAAGCTTATTCAAGATCGATTATTAACAACCCAAAGTCGACAAAAACCTTATGCAGACAATCGTCGACGAGGCTTGGAATTCCAAGTTAACTATTGGGTATTCCTGAAAGCATCATCGATGAAAGGTGTAATGAGATTTGGCAAGAAGGGCAAGCTTAGCCCCCTGTATATCGGGCCTTATAAGATTATGCGCAAGGTAGGCCAAGTAGCTTATGAGTTAAACCTGCCCTTGGATCTGGAGTCAGTTCACCCAGTTTCTCATGTGTCAATGCTTCATAAGTGCATGGGAGATCCTCCCAGAATTGTGCCTGTAGAAGATGTCTAAGTTACTGAGAAATTGTCCTATAAAGAAGTACCCATTGCTATTCTAGATAGGCAGGTTCGGAGACTCAGAACCAAACCCGTAGCCTTAGTTAAAGTCCTGTGGAGAAACAATAATGTGGAAGAGATGTCTTAAGAAGCTAAGGAAAATATGAAATCCAGTTACCCACATTTGTTTCCACTTGCAAAAGAGCTCCAGCCAGAGACACCATTATCCTCAGGTATGTGATGCTCCTTTGAATGATTTCTTGATCGTGTGTGGCCAATATGGGTATTGATGTTGTATCCCTGTGAGGCATTGCATATTTTAGGTTGTTATGACAGGATGGTAGTTGTACAATTATAGAGAAAACTCTAGGAAAATCTTCGTAGAAATCCCTAAGAGCTTAACATTCGAGGACAAATGTTCTTAAGAGGGGAGGAATGTTACACCACAAAATAAATTCGCGTCATTTGCTTTGTAATTAACTTAAAGTAAGCTCGGAGAGATCATGGAACCCTTATAAGGTTAATTAATACTCTTAACAAGTGTCAAGAAAGTTCCTAAATGTTCTGGGACCAAGCAAATCGAAGAAAATAAATTTGAAAAATAAAATTGGAAGAATTTTGGGTAGATTTTTAGTCAACTTTGGAGGGGTATATCTCCTAGTATATTAGGATTTTTAAGGTGTTTCAAAAGCCTAAAGTGAATTTCGTCGAGTCTAGTTTCCGACGCAACAAACTGCTCGTCGATATGACATTGGAGTAGAGAATTATAGACGTTATAAGTTAGGCTGATAGAGCAGAAACGCGCTGCTACAGTGCTACAGTGCCACCGACTTTAGCACAATATATAAGGGGCAAAACCCCATTTTTTCTTCACAAAAATTTCCCAAATGCTCTAGAAAGCTCATCAAACATATGAGAGCCTATATATCACATAAAAGTGAGGATTTTGAGTAATTTCATGTTACGGAGTATTAATTGAGGTCCGGACGATGTGTAGTCGCGATTATAGTTTGGTTTTGTGTTGGAGTTAGCTTGGAAGCAAAGTAAATATTTAAGATCTTCCTATTCCATCAAGGATAAGGTATGAATTTCTCTTTCTTATTATCGATTTAGGAATATTTACGAGAATAAGGGTTATGGATTGTTGTGTCAGCATTGTTAAGCATGGATTGAAGTTGAAGAAAGTTTTGGATGAAATCATACATATTTATCTTGTAGAATCTTAATGGTATTGTTGTTGATGTTGTTGGTATTGTTTGGGAGTTGCTTTGGTATCTAGAGAAGGTAAAGAATATAGGGGAAATGCTGCCCAAATTTTCGTAACCCAAATTAGTCTTCACTAATTAGTGCTTATAAGTTGATGGAAATATGATTAAAGATGCATTTCTTGCCATATAGGTTCAAGTGAAGGTCGAGCTTCGGAATAAAGGATCCCTTAAGAGGTGGCTTGGCGAATAAGGTATGTATGGTGTTCATTTCTCTCTTTCCTTGGCACGAATCCAACTTGAGTATGAATATGAGCGTTCCTTAATAAAATCACTCCATTCCTATGTCATGTAGTTCAACTCTTAATGTCTTAGTTATTTGATTGATTATTGGTATATTATTATGTTCATCATCGTTAAGTTATTTCTTTGGTTTCGACATGAATTTCATAATATAAATCGGAGGTTACCGACCTTACATCACTCCGATAAAGTTTTAGCTTTCAAATGAGCTCTCATGCATGCTATTTACATTATGTATAGCTAACATATTATATTTATGGATCGGGCCGAACGTTCCTCGGCACAAACATATTATATTTATGGATCGGGCCGTACGTTCCTCGACACTAACATATTATATTTATGGGTCGGGCCGTACGTTCCTAGGCACTAGCATATTATATTTATGGATCGGGTTGTACATTCCTCGGCACTAACATATCATATTTATGGATCTAGCCGTACGTTCCTTGGCACTAACATATTATATTTATGGATCGGGCCATACGTTCCTCAACACTAACACATATGGATCGGGATGCACGTCCACAGCACTAATACTTATATGATTTACATATACACATATGTGCTTACTTATATATGATTTTTAAGATTCATGCATTGCATATTGTATGTTCTCAGCTGACAGGTTACCTTTACTCTATTTATATTTCCGTCCCACTTATATTATTGCTTCCACCCTTACATACTCAGTACTTTTATCTGTACTGATGTCCCATTGCATGGGATGCTGCATTTCGTGTTGCAGGCTCTGACAGGGTTATTGAGGAGCGACTGCAGTAGGATTTTCCAGCTCAGCGGTGTCAGCAAGTGCCACTACTCCGGACTTGATACTTTTGGTACTTTTCCGCTTATGTAATATATTTTCATATGTACACTCTTAGAGGCTCATAGACATAGTGGGTATGTACATATTAAGTATGGCCTTGTCGGCCTTGTTTTGGGTTCTTGATATTTTTTCTAATAGCCTTGCCGGCTTTATGAGACTTGTGAGGTTATAGCGACTTTGTCGATTCACATTTGTACATATATGTTGGATTATCAGACATTTCTATGTTAGGCCTTTTCTGCGTGCAGGTGTTCTTTGAGTTACGGTATATGATTTTTAGAGTAACTATTAAGTCAGATGGTTTTCGGCCTAGGGGTCGGAGCCCATCATACTCCTCGTTGGGGGTGTGATAGAGTACTTGCAAAACTCCGCTTCAATCGGCATCTCTTCTTATATTTTCTCTGCAAGAACTATGCACACCTGATTCTTTTCTTTGATGAGATACGTAGGCAACCCTTTTGGGTTCGGTATTCTTTATTTTAAAATAGAAAATTCTTTATTTGAAAGTCACAAAAATATTTTCTTTATTCTTACCTCCCTGAACGAACTACGCGCACCTTATTCTCATCAATGATGAGATACATAGGCAACCCTTTTAGGTTCGGTACCCCTTATTAAAAAAAAAAAGAAATAAAAAAATATTTTAAAATCACTTAGTTGATACCAACACAGTTAGAATTGTGCATAGGAAAGAGCAAGTAACAATTAATTTTATGGAGAGAACTGACTTCGTGGTAAACCATAGATTCTTTTGGTACCTGTCATTCACACCTTAAGTGACACTTGAAAAATTCTCTTGCATGCTTGTAAGACAAGAACAAAACCAACCTCATTGTTTCATGTGCATTGTGTGGTGAGCTTTAGATAGCGTTCAATTGCATTGCATTGTGATCCAGAACTTGGGCTGAATGTCTGTTGAGGCGAAATTATGAGTAACACTTGGTATAGGAAAGGATCGTAGGCCTTCTTTGACCCGTTTGAGCCTTTCTGACCTACTAAATAACATTATCCCTAGCATTCCCCCTTTGAGCCTAAAGCCTTTTCGTTGACAATCACATTATAAGCCTATACCATTTATGCGTGCATAGAAGCACTATCCCTCTCTTGGCCTAACCTTCTTGAGTGTACTAGAAACGTACAACTGCAGATAGAGATCCAATAAGGAATCAACGATACGATGAATCCTGTACCATCTAAGAATAGAGTCTTTGGAACTCGCTTGCTTTACTTGTTCGTTCAGATAATAGGGATCATGCCAAAAGAATAAAGGGGCCAGCTTTAACATACCTTGAAGCGTATCTCGTCATCCAACGTCTACTTCTTGAACTCGTAAGTCTACAATCAAGACAACGTAGACCACAATTAGTCTCATTATGACGCTTACTATCAAATTCGAGTGGAAAAGGGACTTAACGAAGTTCGGATAACATTTTTTCCATAACTCAATAATCCCTCCATCTCCAATTCAACTTAAATATCTTCAAAAATACTAATAATAACCATATCAATACTTATATATCAATTCTACTCCAAATCATCCCTCAAAATATCCCTCAAGTCCAACTCTACCCTTATTCAATTTAAATTTCCATAACTATAATCCTCTTTACTTAAAACTACCAAAACTCTTGGTAATTAGCTTAAACACAAAGGTAGGAATCCTATACATACCTTGAGAAGTCTAGGGTTCCAAGAATCAAAGTTCAACTCCAATTCCAAAGCTTAGCAATTCCAGTAGAACCCTAGGAGAACCTTTCCTTTTATAAGCTCGGGTTTACGGGGCTCGGATCTTGCTAAATCTTCACTATGATGATGGAAAATATTGGGAAGAATTTTCTAGGATCTTCTCTGATTTTGGAAGTTAAAAAATAATGAAAATAAAATGTGAGGGCAAAATATATAAAGAGGGAAATAGAAAGTTCCAGTGCTGCGGGTCGACAGTGGGTCGACGGCCCGTCGACGGGTCGACGGCGCGTCGACGTGCTCCATCGACCTGCCACCTGAAACTTCAGAGGCGGCGAAGCATCGACGGTGCATCACGATGGCTCGTCAACGTGTCGACGGCCCGTCGACGGTGACTTGTTTCTGCAGACTTTGCTGCGTCGCTCCTGCTCGCGTCGATTCGAATCTTTTAGCTTCTAATCCTGTCGTATCATAAGGAACGTGTACTTATACTTTGGTACACGCGGGGTAAGGCACATAATAACTTAAAAAATCGGGTACAGATCTCCATACTAAAGGCATAAACCACCCATTGGCCAAAAACTTTCTTGCGACGAAAACGAGAGGTGTAACATAAAGTATGAGCACCAGAGACCCGGTGGGGTATTTCAGAGGATGCTTATTCCTGAGTGGAAGTGGGAGATGATTACCATGGATTTTGTCACGGGTCTTCCGAAGACCCTTGGCAAGTTTGATTCTACTTGGGTGATAGCGGATTGATTGACTAAGTCCGCTCACTTTATTCCGGTTCAGGTTTCTTATACCACGGAGATGTTAGCCAAGATGTATATTCAGGATATTGTGAGATTACATGGGATCTCTATTTCTGTTGTATCTGATCGGGGTACTATCTTTATGTTACACTTCGAAAATTCCGGATGTGTTGCCTTGCGGATAGGCTAAGGTGAGCATTAGGTGATCATGAAATCCCTATGAGGTTAAGCAAAGGATTAGATAGCTTGAGGTGCATACAATAAGATTTTGAAGTTCTATGAATATGTGAATTTTAGTTTATTCAAGGAAGCGAAATGTAAGTCATGTTCGGCAAGGTTCCGCTATGATTGGGCCAATGTTTATGTGATGATGTATTGAAGGGCTGCTATAGAGCCTAATGTCTGGTTAACGAAGTATTAAACAAGTGTTGAGAAGGTTGTATACGAATTGGAGATCAAACGAAACGACGAGAACAACTTCGGAAAAGCTGTGAGTTCCACGACCATGTTTCACGGACCGTGAAACTTTCCACAGACAATATAATGGTCCATAGAATGCCCAGCAGAGATGATGGTCTCCTGGTGGTGAACCATGACCACTTGTATGGGCCGTGAAATGTTCCACGGACCGTACAAGTGTCCGTGGAAATCCCGACGGACTGATTTTCAGTGGTTGTATAAATGGATGCCTTGGGTTCTTTTATTTCATTTTTCATCATCCACAAGTGTTGAGATCTCAAAAACCCTTATCTAAGCATATTCCACTCAAGTCCAAGAGAACTCAAAGATCAAATATCACCACCCAAAACGATGGGCCATGACTAGTGCCTGAGCTGGGCACCCGTATACGACCCGCTAGATATAATCAGACTGAAACTGAAAACAATATGGCACTCTGTAAAAGCATGCTGTGAATTCATCATATCATACATCAGAAAGAACCTGTCTGCTGAGAAGTCACAGTTAACCAAAACATAACAAATATGTAAGCCGACAAGGCTGTCGCTATACACGGGGACGTCCAAGACGAACTACATCGATATAGCTGACCAAACCGTATATACACAACCCACATATGTCTACAGACCTCTAAGAGTGTAACAAAGTCTACGTCAAAAGGGTCTGTACCAAAATAACTCAAGCTCCGGAACAATGGAGCTCTCCAAGCAGCTGGGCAGAAGTCCTAAGCCGGAGCATCACCAAACTGAGTGTTTGTACCTGCAGGCATAAAACGCAGCCCCCGAAGAAAGGGGGTCAATATGGAAAATGTACTGAGTATGTAAAGCATGAAGTACAATAATGAAGATCATGTCTGAGTAGAAGATGACAGGAGACAAGTATGATAATCAACGATACCAATGCATCTGTGCCTTATGAGATGAGAGTCATGCATATATATAATATACCGTACCCGGCCCTCTAGTGAGGGACTCGGTGAAATCATCATATATATACCGTACCCGGCCCTCTAGTGAGGGACTCGGTGAAATAATCATATATATACCGTACCCGGCCCTCTAGTGAAGGAATCGGTGAAATAATCATATATATACCGTACCCGGCCCTATAGTGAGGGACTCGGTGAACAATGCAATGAAACTGTGCACGAATACGTACCCGGCCCGGGACTCGGTGAATGATATATTAACGGTATGCATGAGTAGAATATCATGAGCAACCATATGCAAACTAAATCATCATCTGAGACTCAACAGAATAATCAGAATGAACCAACACTTGAGAATCAAAGACAACTATCATGTCAAGTACCACTGAGAATTAGAGTTCATTGGAGTCATGTATGTTCGTCGTTCGCTCACTTTATGTAGCTCATGCCATAAAGAAAGAAAGGATAACTGTACATACACTTTGGAGCCTTTAGAAGTAGAGTCATCATCAATGAGTAAAATTGAGAAAATCTAGAAGTAGCTCCTCATTCTCATATTCGCTTTGAAATCATAAACTTGAGTTCTTAAAACACGAAATCGTCATTATCGTTGTCACCATCATAAAATCATTCTTATCCTCCACATCATGAGAAGCTTTAAGAACCATGGACTTTTAGTTTTTGAAAACAAGAAGGTTACGGAAACATTTATGAAATCATACCATAGGAATCATGCCTTTGAAAGAAAGGGACGAGCCTTATCATACCTGTTCAGCCTCCAATTATCTACACTTATTCGTCCGAGCTCGCAAATCTACATTTAAGAGGATTCACACAATCGTTAGACTCATCGTAGTATATTTGTGCTAAGCTCTTTATATGCCTAGCTCGGAATTTCCCCTATTTATATGCCTAGCTCGGAATCTCAATTCAGCAACCAACAACAATAACAACAATACCAATATCAATAACATCATTTCCAACACCAATATGTACCATAAAACAGCCAACACGCTGTTTTCCAACTTCCATAACTAACCAACTTACTACACAATTATTTAACGACTTTATCTTCGTAATTAAGACTTAAATAATACCAAAAGAGAAAGATTCATACCTTTTTTCTTGTTAAGACAGCAACATCCTCAATATCCACGCTAAAATCCACCGCAAAACAATACTAGAATCACAACCATGCGTTGCCCGGACCTAAACCACTACTCCGCTACCTGAAAATTGCTCACTTTTTGATTCCCTCTCTCTCTCTCTCTCTTTAAATTTCGGGAATTTTCTGGGCAAATCTGATGAAAAAAGGGGGGTTATTACCCTTTATATAAGGGTCAAATTCGGGTCGGGTTCACAGTAGCAGTACTGTAGCAAGTCGGTACTGTGGCAGTACTGTAGCACGCGTTTCTGCTCTGTCAGCTGAACTTGTAACGTCCATAATTCTCTACTCCAAAGTCCGATCGATGAGAGGTTTTTTGAGTTGGAAACTAGACTCGAAGAACTTCATGTTAGGCTTTTCTTTCACCTTAAAACACTTCGTGTGCTAAGAGATATTCGTCCACCAAGTTTGACCAAAATTTTCACACAAAACATTACCCATCCTTTTCCAAAGTCGTACTACTCGATTTCTTCCACTCATTTCCTTATAAAACCTTCTGTTATACCTTATATACATCCTTCCTCATTAAATATACGTAATAATGCTTGCTCCTTATATTCCAAAGAGATTTTAAATAACCATAACTCAACGTACTTACGTTTCAGATTTGATAAGTGCTTCTTCGAAGATACGGGGTGTAACATCCTTCCCCCCTTAAAAACATTCGTCCTCGAATGTTGTAGTGAGCCGATCCTCAATATCCTCATTGAATTTTTGTTCGATTACCATAAACTTATACTATAATTTTGTCAGTTTCGTCCTGCTCTTTCTCATCTCCTTATCAAATTCATTTGTCAGTCGTACAGTCTTCAATCCTCATGTATACAAGTTAGCTAGTATTCCATTCTCATTCTGTCTTCCTTCCTGTGGTTTAACTAGCCACGCCACGGTTACTCACCGTCCTGCGAGCGTCCTTCCTTTTCGTTCCTCATTTCTTTATTAATGGATAACTCCCTTGCTAGAATATAGCACTTTCTTCTTTCTCTTGTTGACTCCTCCGATGCTATCTTGGCTATCCCTACTTGTACTTGTTGAGCGTAAATCCGTGCTAGATTATCCCCTCGTAATTCATCAGCTAATCTTTCTGATTCATCATAGATTTTCTTATACTAATGTCCCGTTGCTTGTTCAACGTTACTCTGCTACTGACAAATCCTTACTCTTAGCGGTTACCTTTCTTCAACCATCCGTCTTAATTCCTTTCCATGATAGGTTATAACCATATCCTCAATACAATTTCTTAAATACGTACATTCCTAATGTTCCATCACAATCTCTATTATTCCTCGTAGCAGGATTATATATTGCGATGAAACAATAATCATAGTTCGAACTGGTCTATAGCTCACAATAACTTCGAGTTCTTGTCAAACTCTCCCTTTAATTCCTTTGCCTCAAATCTTGCAATATAACTTATAATTATAAGTTAGGGCAATTCTCACTTTACCACAGCTTCTTTCCAACATCGGTATGGTATACTTACCCTTGACTTCCTTATTCTAGTGATCACTTAGTTAGCTGTCATTCCTTGTTGGCTTTCCGGTGTGTCCATTCCCATATGTGGGGCATAACCTTACGCTGATGGTTCATATAATTCTATAATACATACCCTTATGCTCAGTATGGTTAGTGACCCGTGATATACTTTCTAATTTCTATTGATGTTGCTCCCTTTCTATCTGCACCCACATCGTTCTTCCTCTCTTTAGAGATCGCCACACCGCTTATCGTTTCTCCCTTGGTTAAGATTCTTATATTTTTCCTTTAATATCAATATTTTCTTTCGTTTTAACCCAAAGTGTCCTTTGTACTCATCATCCATTTCATCATTCTCTTTGTAGTTAACTTGCAAAGCTTTCTTACTCTCTTTATTACTCTTTAGGATACACCGCTGCCTATTTAGGTGCACCACAAATTTCCCTGGCCTAGAAATATCCTATCACACGTCCGCATGAAGTATTCTCTTGATCCATTTTAATTCTTTTTCATACCTTCTTTGTGGTATGCTTATCATTAATTCGTTCCAGCTCCCTCCTAATGCATTCTTTGTATGCCACTACATCCGGAATTTTGGCCTCCTTAAGCTAACCTCTTTCTTTCCTTGGACTTTTGACAATGCCATACCTCGTTTCAGGACTAGATCTGCCCTTCCCCCCTTTTTAAGGGTGTTCTTATACACTAGTAACTCCCGAGTATTAGTAGTCATCGACCTACCCTAACGATCCTTCGACTCTTTTGGTCCCTTATAATACCAGAATTCTCTCATCATATAGCTTGACTTATTTTCCTTTCTGCTAATCGAGGGCTTTGCATTTGAATGAAGCGCTTATGCATTACAGATACATTCTCGCTGCCTTTTTTAAGGCCTTTCTACTTCTACCTTTTATGACTGAAAATTTCCCGAATCAACGGGTTAATGGAAACATTGGAATCCATCAAAACATTTTACGGAACGTTTGGTCACACATTGCTCTTTTTATCCCTCGCCTTCCTCCACAACTATTATCACTGAAATTCTTCTTACTCTGAGTTTCCGATTTCACTCTACGTCTACAATATATCATTGAGGGTTAATAGGCTACACTCTTTCCCTTCCACTATCAATCCTTTTATTCTCATAGCTTACTTATCCGAAATTTTCCTTGACTACTTATTTGCGTCCCACCTATGCGTTGTAGTTCTTCCAGTGTTCTGCCACTTCTTGTTCGTGTCATGGATTCCTTGCAAATATACCCTCTTCTTTCTTCTCCTTCCTGCCGCCAAGGCTAGTCCATACTCATGAATATTTCCCGTACATCCTTATATTTCCTTTATAATTAAACCTCGGTATTCCTTATCCTTATCCCATGTCATTGATGTACTACCTCCCAGTTAGCTTTGTTAGTTCATTAACCTCTCGCTTGTCCTTGGTGATTGCTCAATTTTTCTTTTCTTCCTTTCTTCTTTTTTTGACTAGCCCATTAGTGTACCTTTCCTGCTTTCATCCTCAAACCTTCCTTGAGTTCAGTTACACCTTGGAAAAACAAAAATCCTCCGTTGTTTCACAAGTGAATGAACTAGTGAGGAGTACGAGTATATGATATTTCCATGAGTATGAAATGACATTGATGAACCTAAGTAAGATTCCAAAGGCGATTGCAATAAGAGATAGGTTATGCTCCATGATGACTAACTATAGATTCTAAAAATGTGGAAAGTTGCAGATTTGCACTTGGGCCAGTTGGACGTAAAGTGAAATACGGATCGTAAAGTGGTATACGGCCCGTGAACTGCCATGTCATATTTCAACTTCCAAAACTTCAACTTCTGCCAAATGATCAATTGGTTAAATACGACTTGGAATACGGACCGTAAATTGAAATACAGCCCGAAAACCGTGATCGTAAATCACTATGACTCCAGCATACCATTCTGGTTCTGTTATGCTTAAATACGACCATGAAATACGGCCCCCGTAAACTAGAATACGGACCGTAAACTGGGTTTACGACCACTGTGCACTTTCGATGACTGTTCATTTCAGATCAGATTTTGGGTTATTAAAAAGGGGACCAAGTTTATTATTTCATTTCATTTCACTTCTACATGACACCCCATCTTTCTAAAACATCTCTCTACATAAATTCCACTAGAATTCAAGGATATTTGGTGATCAACAACATAAACTAAGTGAATCAAGTATAAGAAAACCCATTAAGGATCATACAAGTCAAGAAATGTCATTGGAGATAAACTAGGGTTTTGCTCAAGATGAGTATTATCAACCAAGGCTTGTTCCTACGACATCTAAGGTAAGAATTATGATGTTTCTATGTTGTTTAAGGTATTTAAGAGTTGAAATACTTGGATTGTAGAGAGGTATGGCAAAATGGGTCATGAATGTGGAATAGTGCCATTTTGAGAAATAGTTTGAATTGAGTTATGAGTCTTGATGTATTGTAATGTAAATGTGTTATAAATGATGTTGAGAACGTGAGATGAGCAACGCACGTCAATGGACATAGTCGTGTGTCATAGCCATGGATATGGGTGATTGAATGTAAACTAAGAATGTGGATAATGTGAATGAATAACGATTATTGTTATGGTATTGTGAATGTATCATTGATGTTTGGGAGTTGATATACGCTATTTAGGAATGTCGTATAAATAAAGGAGATGCTGTCCGATTTTCTCTAGTTTTGGTCATATATGCTAGCTATCGATTCTAATGATAGTATGACTTTAATGAAGGTAGAAACGCTAGCATTGGAGGATAAAGCACAAGTGTAGAATAGTTGAACGGAAAAGGTATGTAAGGCTAAACCTTCTTTCATAAGGCATG
This sequence comes from Lycium barbarum, assembly GCF_019175385.1. Taxonomy (NCBI): domain Eukaryota; kingdom Viridiplantae; phylum Streptophyta; class Magnoliopsida; order Solanales; family Solanaceae; genus Lycium; species Lycium barbarum. Next base: position 101,363,388 of record NC_083340.1, on the reverse strand, counting down.
GTTCTTTGGCCAAATATCTAAATCTTCTGTGAGACTATGATATCCTTCACGATTCTTGATACGCCACGGTTGTACTAAATCCCTCGTATGACGAGTAAGCCTATAAAGATAAATGTGATGAATGACGATAATAGTAACAATGATGGTGATGACGATTATGATAATGATGTAAATAGTAAAGATGCTTATGAGCTATTGTGTATATGTGTCTATGTATGCCTATTATGGAACCCCGAGCTTATGAGGCTGGGTAAGATATGTAAATAAGTATGTATATGATCACGTAACGCGCGCACACCTCTGTAGATGGTACGGATAACCATGATGCCTTGGTAGGGCCAGGTAGATATAACCCTAAAGCCTTGGTAGGGCCAGGTATGAGTAACCTTGAGCCTTGGTTGGCCAAGTATTTATGAAACACCGATCCGGCATGGTCGGGTATGCTATGTAAATGCTATGTATATGATATGATTATGTATATGATATGAATATGAATATGATACAATATGAATATGGATAAGGGTATGTATACGAATACGAGTACAAATATGGAACGGATAAGATTTGGATGTAAGTACACAAATACGCATTAGAAATGGAAAGCCCTATGAGAGGCAGGTAAGTGCCTATGACGATGATATCACCATCTCCCATCTTGTGCTATTTCTTATGTTGCTTATTATCCTTCTATATTGATATTGATCATGCTTTACATACTCAGTACATTCTTCGTACTGACGTCCTTTTGTTTGTGGACGCTGCGTCACGCCCGCAGGTGCACAGGAAGACAGGCTCGATCCATAGCGGTATTCTCAGAGACTACATAGCAGAGCTTCATTTCATTCGGAGCCATAGTTTTTGGGTACTTATTCTTTTGTGTATATAATTATGGGCATAGCGGGATCCTGTCCCGCTTATGCGATATGTTATACTCTCCTTAGAGGCTCGTAGACATGTGAATATGGTTAGATGTGTCCGGCCTTGTCGGCCTATATTTTATATATCATTTTGATAGCCTTGTCGGCTCGTGTATATTGACGTGGTATAGGTGCCAACCATGATATGAAAGCATTGTCGTCCAATGGGACTAGCAAGAATGATGAATAGAAATGTATGTTTAATTACGTGGCTCACCTAGATGTAAGTATAAGTGTAAGCCAAGGGGTGCCCGGGTGGGATAGCACCGGGCGCTCGTCGCGGCCCTCTAGACGGGTCGTGACAAAAATGGTATCAGAGCAGTTCAGTCCTAGGGTGTGCCTACGAGCCGTGTCTAGTAGAGTCTTGGTTATGAGTGTGTTGCGCGCCACACTTATAAACAAGAAGCTGCGGACATTTTAGGAATGAATGACCTTCTTTCTTCATAAGAACCGTGCGATAGAGCTATGATATAAGAAATTCCGGTTCCTTAATCGTGTGTTGTGTATTTCAGAAATGTCTGTAAAGAGAAAGGCTACAGCAGCCCAAAGGGGCAAGACGGTGGCAGAAAAGCGGGCTGAAAGAGCACCGCCACCCGAGCTTATAAAAGGAAAGGTTCTCCTAGGGTTCTACTGGAGTTGCTAAGCTTTGGAATTGGAGTTGAACTTTGATTCTTGGAACCCTAGACTTCTCAAGGTATGTATAGGATTCCTACCTTTGTGTTTAAGCTAATTACCAAGAGTTTTGGTAGTTTTAAGTAAAGAGGATTTTAGTTATGGAAATTTAAATTGAATAAGGGTAGAGTTGGACTTGAGGGATATTTTGAGGGATGATTTGGAGTAGAATTGATATATAAGTATTGATATGGTTATTATTAGTATTTTTGAAGATATTTAAGTTGAATTGGAGATGGAGGGATTATTGAGTTATGGAAAAAATGTTATCCGAACTTCGTTAAGTCCCTTTTCCACTCGAATTTGATAGTAAGCGTCATAATGAGACTAATTGTGGTCTACGTTGTCTTGATTGTAGACTTACGAGTTCAAGAAGTAGACGTTGGATGACTAGATACGCTTCAAGGTATGTTAAAGCTGTCCCCTTTATTCTTTTGGCATGATCCCTATTATCTGAACGAACAAGTAAAGCGAGCGAGTTCCAAAGACTCTATTCTTAGATGGTACAGGATTCATCGTATCGTTGATTCCTTTATATACCTTTCAAGGGCCTAAATCTCCTAACATCATCACAAGGCTTAATCATTCTTTCTCTTACTTTACATCCCCTGTCCTAGTCACTATTCTTTTAGCCCCACTTATTGAGATTGGTCCTCGAACCTCACACATTCCTCTTTTGTTTCGTGCTTTGCCGATAGTTTCTCTCGGGGCTTCACTCACTAAGGTTTCTTACCTTTTACCTTTTTCCGACATTTTGATCTCCTTATCTTCTATTTACTCACTCTCTTTCTTTTCCAAGTATCGTTGTATTAGAACTTTCCAATCTTAACCCGTAGTGAAAATAACATCAGCTTACCTTATAATACTTGTACCATATCTTTTTCTTGTTACTTGGACTTGGGTACCCTTGCTCGATTGAGGCCTTCCATACCGTAACACCAGTTTCTGGGATACACATGCCCGCCGATACAATCATATATGAGATATCATACGCATTCATATATATATAGCCCACAAAATACTTCCAAACGCTATTCAAGCCTATCCTAATTCCAGAGCTGTGATGTACTTTTTGTCTCTTGACCAGTCTAGTTTGCCTCGTCCTGCACGACCTCTTATGGTCTCCAACCATACCGTATACTCTAGTTTCCCTTAGGCCACTCTAGCTTGTCATTTGTCTCTTATGTCTGGATATATAGAATTTCTTGCACCTTTCCCAGGGGGTCACCCATCCTAAGATTTCTCCCACCTTAGCACGCTTAACCTCGAAACTTCGATGGGATCCGGTGCCTTAATGCTGATATAATCGCGTCCGCTTCCTCGCATGACCTTTATTACATGGTCTAGAGCAAATTGAAGTCTTACAGATTCCGAGACATTTTCATAACACGTCCTTCCCTTTACAATTACTATTTTACCCCTTTCCATCCTCAATATTAACCCTTCACCGTCGTGTATCACTACCTTTCGTCCTAGATTCCCCGATTCCTGATGGTAACGAATATACCTTCGCCGCCGTTACTTGTAAGTACTCGGATATCAGTCTCTTCGGATTTCCACTCACCATCCTTACATAATAATCTACAGCAAAACTGATTGTCGACTTTCCCTGAATCCTCCAGCAGACCTTGCTCTTACTAAACCTCGAATGTTATCCATTTTAATCCTCTGGACTGCTAATCATCTTTCTCGCTATTATTCTTCATGTCATACCAAATCCATAACCTTTCTGAAACAACTCATCCCACTTATTATCCTTTTACGATATTTTCTTTCCACGCTCCTTCCCGTTGGCATACCTAACTAAATAACCTGATTAACAATTTCGGCAGGATCTCTTTTACCATTTTTACTATTCGATAGCTGTACGCAGCAAATATCGACAATACCTCACAGAACATACAGTCATACGATATATTCCAGCCACCCAGAGCTTCCAATTTCAAGTAACAGAACAAATATATCAAGGCTTACGTCTATAACTTTCCATATCATCACTTACCTCCTTCCGTTGTATGTAAGGCTTATATAAGGAATTTCATTTTCCTATGACTTGACTCTATCGCACGATCTTAAGATAGAAAGAAGGTCAACAATCCCTAGATGCCCTGCAGCCTCCTGTTTATAAATGTGGCCAGCTTCACACCCATAAACAGGACTCTACTGGACACGACTTTGCAGACAACCCCTAGGAGAACCCGCTCTGATACCACTTTGTCACACCCTAATCTCCCTAGGGTGTGATGAGCACCCGACCCTTACTTAGGGCCGAGCGAACCCTCTGACCCTTAATGCACACATAATCTTTTTGGATTTTTAAATCAAATAAAGATGAAATACATAGTACAACTTTCTGAAATATTCCTTTTCGTTGTTCTCAAATCAAACAAAAATTTGTAATTATATGGAATTTTATCACATAAAACAGAATGACAGATCGGCTGATGAAACCGCTTACAAAACTAACACACTATACCCACAACTCTGTCTACAAAGTCTCTAACATTAATCAGAAACCATAGCACATATACTCTGACTCGGCAGCACTCCAGGAGCAAATGGAGCTTGCCAATGCCGCTGGAACATCTTCTATAATGGTTTCTACTCATCTGGGTGTACCTGCGCGGCATGAAACGCAACCCCCGAAAAAGGGGGTCAGTACGGAAAATGTACTAAGCATGTAAGGCATGGAATACAAAAAACGGAACCATAATCGAAACAAGCAGTACAAAGGTAATTACATTATTCAGAATACCAAAATGCTTATTTTTCCAAACGCAAATTATATATGCCGAAGTCATATGTCAGAAGAAGTACAGGAAGTAAGTAAATCATCCAGAGTGCCAAAATGCTTACTTTCCAAACCCAGATCATGCGTACCGACATCATATGTCATCATAAGCATCTACATATAACCAATCCATTTGTAATATCATGGTGGCGAGGAACATACGGCCCGATCCATAACTATAATATATTAGTGCCGAGGATCGTACGGCCCGATCCATAACTATAATATATTAGTGCCGAGGAACGTACGGCCCGATCCATAACTATATTATATTAGTGCCGAAGAACGTATGGCCCGATCCATAACTATATTATATTGCTGCGGAACGTGCAGCCCGATCCATACATATATATTATATTGCTGCGGAACGTGCAGCCCGATCCATACATGTATATTATATTGCTACGGAACGTGCAGCCCGATCCATACATATATATTATATTGCTGCGGAACGTGCAGCCCGATCCATATATACATATATTATGTTGCTGCGGAACGTGCAGCCCGATCCATTTATCAATTCTAAGACTCGATGGACAAGTATACTTACCGACACCTGAAGGCTCAGAAACAAGTTTCGGGTCAATCCGACTTAGTATAAGAAAGTTATGGGCGTTTGAAGTACAAAACCTTCTACGAACGTTTCAGAAGCCATTTTTGGAAAATCAAAGCAACAATCATGTCAAGTACCTTTCGGATATCGTTACGGATCAAATCAAATAGAGCTTTTGGAACCATATGTACGTATCAAAATATATCAAAGATTCCATGGAATAATCAAACGTGCTATCATTTGAAGATCAAAACTTTAGTCATATCAATTATCTTTCGAATGCCATTCGGAAACATATCAAACAGAACTTCGGACATCATAGATACGCATCAAAACCATATGAAACGGCTCATGGAAATCAAGGATATTAGCCATCCTAGTGGCTCTAAGAACAGGAGTTTCTTTGAAATCATACATATGCGTCATCTGCTCGTTTCATAAAGATCATGCCAAAAGAAAGAAGGGGTAAGCCTTACATACCAGTTCCACGTCCTATTAGCTACGCTTATTTATCCAAGCTTGCTAGTCTAAATTCAAAAGAATTCACACAATCATTAGATTCGTCGCCATACTCTTACCTTAGTTTCTCAAATAAATTCACTTTTAATCTATCGAAATTTCGGCAGCATTTCCCCTGTAAATACAACCATCCCCGAGGATCCAACTCGGCTAAATCATCAACAACAATACCAACAGTTATTCTAACAATATCCACAAGCAATTCAAAAAGCATACTAACGTTAGCAACTTCTTTCTACAAACTTCGACGGCGTTTCATTTACGTTCAATTCATAATTGCTTACATATTCAAGTACTAATCCGTAACCATTCAAACAATATTCAAGAATACTTCAAACAATCCGTACAATATTCAAAACAATTCAACCAACACTCTACTTCATCCGAAACCTTCCAAATGCAACAAGAACAATAGCAACACATTTCCTTCCTTCAAATTCATGAACTACACCAACAATTCACACACTAACAACATTGTTTTCCATAAATACAAGAAATGGCTTTTAACATCACATTAGCTTCTAAACAACTCTCCAACACTTACAACTTCAACTAGAATCATTAAACTTTCATTTCCATCATAGATCCATTTCAACAACAACCAAAATACTTAAGAAAAATTGATTCATTCTCTTCCATACCATACAACAACCACACGGCCACAACATATATCCATATCTTCATGAATTTCATCCACTTTTACCTACTACAACATACATAATCATCCATAACATATAAGAAGAGGATTAATCCTTACCTTTTTCCTTTAACTTCTCACTTAGCTAAGATTTGTAGCTTTCAAGAATGAATACTTTACTTGCTCCAATGACTATCTCATGTTAAATAGGACCTTCAAATTAGTAGGAATGCTTGAAGAAAATAATTTTTGATCAAGTCTTTCCAAGGTTCTTGTTTGGTTAAGGATGGCCGAATGGCCCTTTGTATTTGGCTTCTCCAAGTTTCTTGAACTCTCCAAGGATGAAGATGAATAATATGACTAATAAGTCATCTTTGGGGCTATTTATTTTATGCATCCATGTGGGCCTTGGCCCACACCATACTTGGACGGCCAAATGGACCAATTTATTCAAGCCCACTGTTTTTTTTTTGTTTTGTAATTCATGAAAATTTATTTTCCAAATTCCAAGTTTGCCCCTAGCCTTCCTCCATAATTCTATGAGCCATCTTGTGAATTTCCCTTTTTACCCCTAGCCTCTCTTAATATTTCCACATCAATAACTTTCATAAACAACTTGTGTGCTAAACAAAATAAAAAATATAGCCTTGCTCTTAACTTCCCGCAAGTTTCTTGAATTATCCGAATGTACAAAATACGGGCTATAACAGACGACCTGCTCTGATACCACTTTATCACACCCTAACCTAGCTAGGGTTTGATTGGCACCGGACCCTTACTTAGGGCCGAGCGAACCCGCTGACTCTTACTACACACATAATCGCTTTGGACTCTTAAGTCAAATAACAATGAAATACATGATAAGGGCTTTCAGAAACATTCTTTTTGTCGTTCTCAAGTCAACTAAAATCTATAATCATATGGAATCTATAACATAACGCAAAATGGTACATCGGCTTGCAGAGCCGCTTGCAAGACTGACGACCCACATACGTGACTTTGTCTGCAAAGTCTCTAACGTTAATCAGGAATCATAACATATACGCTCAGACTCGGCAACACTCCAGAAGGAAATGGAGCTCGCCAATCCCGCTGGAACATTTTCTAGCAATGTCTTGTACTTATCTGGGTGTACCTGCGTGGCATGAAACGCAGCCCCCGAAGAAAGGGGGTCAGTACGAAATATGTACTGAGCATGTAAGGCATAGAATACAGTAAAGGGGATCATAACTAAAATGGAGATTTACCAGAAACCAGTATGACTTTTAAAAACATCAATGCACTTGCCTTTTGAAATGAAAATCATGCATGTCAACATCATATACCATATATACATATAACGTGTCCCGACCCTCTAGTGAGGGACTCGGTGGATAAAATCATGCATGTCAACATCATATATCATATATGCATAACGTGTCCCGGCCCTCTAGTGAGGGACTCGGTGAATGGAATCATCATATGTCATCCTGGCCACCATCCCCGTATCATCATATCATATATATATATATATATATTTATAACGGCTCCCAGCCCTCTAGTGAGGGACTCGGTGAACAATGCAGTGGAGTACGCACGAGAACGTGTCCTGGCCCGGGACTCAATGAAAGATACATTGAGGCATGCACGAGCAGAGTAGTGAGAAACTATATGCACACAAATCAATTTTTAAGACTCGATAGATAAGTACACAAAACGACTCTTGAAGGAACGTAAACACATTTCGGGTTAATCCGAGTTTGCATAAGAAAGTTATGACCATCATTTACTACAGAATCCTCTACGAACGTTTTAAAGCAATCCGAAACTGTCTACGAAAGTTAGGGACATTAATACTTATAGAACTCTTTTAAAAACAAGGACTCTTTATGCTTTGCTCGTTATTCGATCACATAATAATCTTGACTATACTAAGTATACTCATATCAAGAAGTGAATAAGAATCGTAAACAAGCTCGGAATCAAGAATAGAGTTACCCCAAGATACGTATCATACCTTACTTTGCTCTAGGACATGCCAAAAGAAAGAAAGAAAGGGTAAGCCTTACATACTTGTTCCACCTCTTATGGATATGCTTATGTGTCCGAGCTCGTAAGTCTATATTTAAGATGATTCACACTAATGTTAGCCTTTTCATCGGACATTTGTACCATACATCAAATTATACTATTTTATATTCTGCCGAAAATCGGGCAGCACCTCCCCTGTTTATATGCCTAGCCCGAATTCTCAATTAAACAACCAACACAACAATAACAGTACCAACATCCATAACATCATTTCCCATATCAAATTATTCCATAGAACAGCCCATATGGTGTTCGTCCCATATTTTCACCAACAGAATTTATTTTACAACAATTTAACAGCTCCTTCTCCATAAATAATTAAGATTAACACAAATAGAGAGAGATTCATACCTTTCCCTTGATAATAATGCTATATCTTCACTCCTCCACCTTGACCTTAAGCCACAACGTGTTAATACACAGTTTTGTAGTTGCAACTATACGCCGTCTAGACCGGAATTTGGGAATTATACCTGGTTTGGGCAAATATTTTGTATGGGGAGTTGGGGAGAACTCTCCAAAATTTTGGAGAGTATTTAGGGGTGTTTGGTCCGAAAATAAGGGGTTAAGCCTCTTTATATAACGTTTTAGAAGCTGCCAGAACCGAATGGAAAAGTGTTCAGCGCGTTCACGCTGCCTTCTGGCGCGTTCGCGCTGGCCGTTTTTTTTCTGCCTAGACCTGTGTTAAGTAAACCGGTCATAATTCTTGATCCCGATATCGTGTGAGGGCCCACGACCTATGGTTGGAAGCCCTTTCCATTATCTACAACTTTTATTTCTGGGAGTTTTTCGAAATTCCAAACTTATAATACCGCTTTTTCCCCTCGAAGTCAGATCATCCGAAAATGTTTCCTTGAATCGCCCTTTTGCAGGGCTTATGCCCATTTTTGGCTTAAGGGTCCTTCTTAGGACTTGCTCAACTTTCCATATACTATTCATATGTCTCATCATATGTCCTTTATGAAGCTCTAGTATGTGGGCCCCACTTAGCTTGCCGCAGCAAGGGCTTTTTTGTCAAATAACATATGAACTAATTTACACCATATGGTCTCCAAATGTCATATATATGTTATTATTACCTTCTTATAACACCACCTTCATTCCGAACTTGATTTTCAATTTTTTGTGCACTGCGTTCGCGCCACGTGGGGGCGCGCTCGCGCTGTATTGGCCCTTTGTCCTTCTGCGTGTTCGCGCCACTCCCTGGCGCGTTCGCGCAGACCACTTTCCTGGCTTGCCCATCCAACTTGTAATGTCCATATCTCCTTATCCCGATGTCCGATTGAGCAGCCGTTTGTTCCGTTGGAAACTAGACTTCCCAAACTTCACTTTAAGCTTTTGTGTTACTTCAAAACCCTCAATATACTAGAACATATCATTTCCTCCATTTAGACCAAAACTTTCGTATCAGACCTTGCCTAACTTTCTTTCAAAGCCTCGGAAGCTTAACCTCCTTAATCGTGTCATAACTTTACTCTTCCTTTGGCCCATACTAAGCCGTCTACAGTTTTGGTAACGCGAAAATTTTCCGGGGTGTAACAACCCGACCCTTTAGTAAGGGACTCGGTGAACAATGCAGTGAAACTGTGCACGATAACATATCCTGGCCCGGGATTCAGTGAAAGATATATTGAGGCATGCACGAGCAGAGTAGTGAGCAACCATATGCAAACTAAATCATATCCGAGACTCAATAGAATAATCAAAATGAACTATTATTTGAAAATCAAGACAATTGTCATATCAAGTACTCTTCGAATGTCACTATGGACTATATCAAAATAGAACCTCAGAAACCATAGATACGTATCAAGACATAATAAAGTAAGTTCTGGGAATCAAGAACATTAGCCATCCTAGTGGCTCTAAGAATAGAAGCTTTTTTGGAGTTATACATTTGTCGTCTGTTTGTTTCATATGAATCATGCCAAAAAGAAAGAAGGGTTAGCTTAACATACCTTTAACTCTTATTTAAATGTCCAACGTCTACTTCTCGAACTCGTAGGTCAAAAATGAAGATAACATAAGCCACAGTTAGATCATCCACATCACTTACTAACCAATCCAAGTACGAATGAAACTTAACGAAATTCGGGCAGCATTTCCCCTGAAAACTTAACAATTCTCGAGATTCCAATTTAGCCAAACATCAATCAAAATACCAACAACAACAACACCAACAATTTCATATCAAACTATAATTAAATCCATTCTTAAATCACTTCAAAAATAGCCCAATATACATTCGTATACCAATGCTTGTATACACTTCTTTATTTTCGTATATCTATCGTATAACAACAAACACAACAACAACAACAACTACAGCTAATCCCACGATATTCCAACCCACAAAAAAATTCATAACAACCACCAAACAACCCCAAAATATTGTCACAAAACAGCCACGAAAATCATATAAAAACAGCCCGGTATACGCTTTGTATATGATATCTTCATACACTTTATTCTCCCAAATTCAAGAACAACAACTCTTCAACAACATCAAAAATTATTATACATCATAACTCAGCTAATTCCATCCATTTAATCCAACTAAAACAACCCCCGATCCATAAATCTCAACAAAACAACAAACGAATTTATAACTCTATTTTCTCCATTCTAATCCGTTAAAACTCTAAATAAACTTATTAACAATGAAAAAAGGGCCTTAATCGTACCTTAAGTATGCAGAAACCACGTCAACACTCTTCGTCTTGGCTGATATTTAGCTCAAATTGAAGGCAACACAACGTACAACACTTTTCTCTTCATGAGCTTCGGGATTCGGGGCTTAGATTGTGATCAAAATTTGGTTTCTCTCTCTAAAAGCTCTCTTCCCCCTCTCTAGAATTTTTTGGATTTTTTTGGTATGAAGATGGGGAAGATAAGCTAAACATTTCCCTTAAATAGCAAGGGAAATGGGCCTGACCCGACTTGGAATCGGGTTGGGCCCTTTTCACTGCCCAGCTTGACCTTTCTGCCTTAAAACGCCCATAATTCTTTATCCCGATGTCACATACAGGCCCACGACCTATTTTTCGAAATTTATTTCAATTATCTACAACTTTCATTTTAGGAGTATTCCCAAATTCCCAAATAATGATGAGGTTATGGCCTCCCGAAGTCAGATCACCCGAAAACGTAACTTAAAAAAATCTTTTTGGAGGGCTTACACTTAGATTTGGCTCAAGGGTCCCTCTTGAGTTGTGTTTAACTTCACATATATTGTCCATATAACTTATCATATGTCCTTTATAAAAATCCCATCATGTGGGCCCCACCTCAGCTTACGGTTACGAGGGCTATATATCTTTTAACGTATTATTCCAATCATATTGTACGAATTCCAAATATCATACTCATGCTACTACGGTAGAATTTCATTCTTTATACTTGTGACATTTGCTCCTTCTTGAGCTCACATTAAGCCGTCTGTAGCCTTAGTAATACGAAATTTTCTGGGGTGTAACAGTTGGCATCTTATAGACTCCGAGATATGGCGGTATTGTGGTATAATAATTGGCTAGCATCAAGGAAGGAAAATGAACCTCCTCCCGGGTGGCAAGAATTTATAGATGCTTTCATCCGTCACTATTTGCTACTCGAGGTCCGCCGAGCTAGAGCGGATAGGTTCTTAAATCTAAATCAAGGAAACATGAGTGCTCGGGAATATCGCCTTCAATTTAATTTGTTGGCTAGGTATGCTCCAACTGTGATGGCCGATATGGGAGATCGAGTGCATCACTTTGTGAGTGGCTTAGGGCCACATTTATTTAAAGATTGCTTAACGACTTCATTGTAAGATGGGATGGATATTTCCCGAATACAAGCCCATGCCCAGAACTTAGAGGGACAACAACAACTATAAAGGGGTGACCGTGATATTGATAGAAGGCAAAGAAGGAGGGCTAGATCTATGGGGGCAGGCAGTGATTATAGAGGGGGATTAAGGCAGACACATTCTAGACACTCAAGCCAGTCGGTGACTAGTGAACCTCCACGATTTACAGGTAGGAGATTTGATCGCTCTTTTCGTTCAGGACAGGGTCAGAGTTCGAAGGCCTCAGATTCTCAGTTCAGGGAAGATAATAGTCAGAGGAGACCCCTGGTACCGCGATGCAGCCAGTGTGGTAGACTACATTCCGAACAGTGTCGCTAAGGTTCAGATGCTTGCTATGCCTGCGGCTAGGTTGGGCATATGATGCGAGATTGCCCATCGGTGAGTGGTAGAGTTGGGGTTCAGCCCACAGGATCAGTGGCTGGTTCCTCTTCAGTGCGCCCGGTAGGGCAGACTGCCCAGATTTCAGCAGGTCGAGTTAGAGGCAGAGGGGGAGCATCTACTTCAGGTGCCACTCAGCCCCGTGTGTACGCTTTAGCCGGACGACAGGATCTTGAGTCCTCCCCGGATGTGGTTACAGGTACATTATCCATATTTTCCCACGATGTATATGCATTGATAGATCTGGGTTCTACACTGTCGTATATTACTCCGTATGTTGCTAGTCGTATTGGGGTGAAACCTGAGTCAATCAAACCTTTTGAGGTATCTACTCCGGTTGGTGATCCCATGATAGCTAGACAAGTGTATAAAAATTGTGTAATTGTGATATGCAACCGCCAGACCAAAGCTGATTTAATTGAGCTGCAAATGTTAGATTTTGACGTGATTATGGGTATGGATTGGTTGGCCTCATGTTATGCTAGTGTTGATTGCCGAATGAAAATAGTTCGATTTCAATTTCCGGGAGAGCCCCTGCTTGAATGGAAGGGTAATACAGCCTCTCCTAAAGGTAGGTTTATTTCCTACCTTAAGGCCAGAAAGATGATAGCTAAAGGCTATATTTATCATCTAGTCCGAGTTCATGATACCGAAGCAAAGTCGCAAACTTTCCAATCCGTTCCGGTAGTGAATGAATTTCCGGATGTATTTCCAGATGAACTTCCAAGAATTCCTCCAGAAAGAGAGATTTACTTCGCTATTGATATGTTGCCGGAAACCAAGCCTATTTCTATTCCTCTGTATCGAATCGACTACAGGTATATGAGTCTTTTATTGAAATCTCTTATGTGTGTGCAATTCTTGCAGGCTATTACTTGATACTAAGGAGCGGGAATTCTAAGGCACCAATAACCAAAATATTTATAAATAATTGCGATTAAGATGTTTTCACCACCACTAGGGATCTTGCAATTGGAACCGTAAAGAAAAACAATCGTGTGTGTTGATTGATGGTTATTATTGGGAGTTCCAATGGCCAAGACAGTATTTGCTCAGTTAGGAGAGTAAGGGATCTATTCTAACCTGGAGGGCGATGCATTATAGAATTATACTTGGGATCCATTAGAGGTTTAACTTGTCATTTTCTAAGTCATGTGATAAAAAGGGCCACATAGCAAAATATATGTGATATTTATTAGTAAAGGTGCCTTGAACTATCAGACGAAGGTGATCAAGGTTACTTGGTTGGCTTATGAATAAAAATGGAAGGAGAGTAGGTGTTCGGGTGGAGATCAATTATTACGCCTATATTGCTAGAAAACCATAATCAAGGGCTTAGGAAATGTGCTAAAAAGTCCTACAACTGTACACATAAGGGAAGTATGAGGAACTAGAATAGCTTGAGGGAAATTAGAAGTGTGTGAAATGGTTGGAAATTTTAGATGATTGTGAGAGATAAAGAAAACTGGCGTGGCAAAGAGAGAGAAGGCGTATTACAGCTACAGAATTAGGACGAGTTCAATTAGTGTTGGGGATACTTTATGAGTAAGGTGTTAGTAAAAGATGTACACGATAACTTATGGGTGGTTATGTTAAATCATATGCGTGACCTGCTAATTGAGGTTGCGATGTGTTAAAGATACTGATTAAACAAGGTATTGAAGTATAAGTGGCAAGTTCTACAGGGCAAGTTGACACTATTTTCTCTAAAAGTTAGAGTTGGGTGATCGTGATGCAATAGCATCAGGGAAAAAAAGAAAGAATGAGTATACAAGAGTCAGAAGATTAGGGTGCCTTGAGAAAAGAAGAAGTGTAAGCAGCGGAGGTATGTTGCTAAAAAGGATTAAGTTAAGCTTCCGAGAGAAAAACTCAGGACGAAGATAGCAGCAAGGAACCATTTGGATGAATCTTGAAAATAAGTAAGCAGGAAGAATAAAGTATGGCAATATCGAATAAAAGACAAATGTGAAGATTCCGAAACAGATCTTGATAAAATAGTTTTGAAGTAATAACGATGGAAATGAATATAATCTGAAAGGGAATAATCAGATTTTATGAAAAGTGTCAAGGGAAGATGAGGACTCGACACAAGGAGAAAGAAAAAGTGTAGTTTGTGAGGATTTCATGTAAAAAAAAATGACAGAACACTAGAAGGACTATGATGCCTAACTGTGATGCAAACAAGTAGTTAAAAAGAATTACGGGACAAAATGAGCTAACCTAATGAAAGGACGAGTCGTGGAAATGGATGGTGTGAAATATCAACTTTTAATGGTAAAGTATAGACATCAATCGGAATTAAGGACCTAGAGCAAGGAGAATTTCAAGGATATTAAGAAGATAGTCATGGAGAAAGACTAGGGCTAAAGGAGCGTGGTATAGTCGGACACTCCATAAGGGGCCTAATGAATTTCGATATCCCCATTAATTCATTAGCCTAGAGGATTACTAGTCATAAAAGGTAGAAGTGAAAAGACAATAAGGAAGGCATTCAAATCGTATCCGATATGTATAAGCATTTTGATTTGATACAAGAACTCAACTAGGAAAAAAAAAGGGAAGTAAGCTAAACCATGCGATGAAAGGAACTCCAGATATTATATGGAATAGAGGAGTTAAAGGGCCACTAATGTCAGCCGGATGACTACTAAAGGCAGTTAATGCTCGAAGGTTATGGGTTTATGAGAATATCCTTTAAATATGAGGGATGGACAAATTCAGTTCTAAGTTGAGCTACAATAGTCCCAAGTTCAAAAGGGGGAAATGTACTGGATTGAAGGAGCCAAAAATTCGAGATGAACCAATATATCAAGAATGCGCTGAGGAAAAATGAGAATGGACTAAGTGCAAATATGTTATGAGACAAATGTGAAATAGGAGGCATGACAAATGATGAAGGTTTAGCGAACCAAAGAGGATATGTTTTGTCAAAGCGATATGTTGTATCCCGAACCATGACTCGGATCACTCGCGCCGAAGAAATTTAGAAACATTTAAATATGCAGTAAAGTACTCCAAGGGGGTAGCCGAATGAGTGATGAAGGCCGCAGGTGACTGGGGATAAGTATAAAGGACAATCGGATTACAAAAATGCACTAGAAGAAATGAAAGCTTTGAAAGAGGGATATTTATAAGAAGTTCATTAATCTCCAAAGGAAAGGAAGATAGTGTGCCTATGGATAGCAAGACAACAGTACTTCCTGAGGTTAGGGAGTACCTCATAAGTCGTGAAATTCCAAGCTGCTAGTTATATCAATTGTGAGAGTGTATGACATAGAACCATATAAACAATTGCCATGGTGAAATGGCTAACAGAATGGTGCAAGGATGACGATAAGAAGCCGAAGGAGACTGGAGGTTAATTTAAGTCTCAATTAGTCACCGGTATAAGTGAGCCAAGGACTTAAAGAGGGAGGCATACGCGTATTGAAAATAAATTATGATTAAGTAGGATTTTATCTTAGTTCCATGTTCATGAGTTTATTTTGTAATCATGCAAAGTTTTATATTAAGGAGATCATGCGACTTGATGGTGTTCCAGTATCCATTATCATTGAAAGAGGAGCACAATTTAAAGCTAATTTTTGGAAGTCTTTTCAAGAAAATCTGGGGACTCAGGTAAGACTTAGCACAACATTTCATCCACAGACTGATGGACAAGCCGAGTGCACTACTCAGACATTTGAAGATATGTTAAGGGCATGTGTGCTAGATTTTGGAGGTAATTGGGATTATCATTTGCCTTTTATTGAGTTTCCGTACAATAATAGTTACCACTTTAGTATTCAAATGGCCCCATATGAAGCTCTATACAAGAGGAAATGTAGATCGCCAATTGGATGGTTTGAAGTAGGGGAAACAAAGCGTATGGGCCCAGACTTAATCCAACAAGTGGAGGAGAAGATCAAGCTTATTCAAGATCGATTATTAACAACCCAAAGTCGACAAAAACCTTATGCAGACAATCGTCGACGAGGCTTGGAATTCCAAGTTAACTATTGGGTATTCCTGAAAGCATCATCGATGAAAGGTGTAATGAGATTTGGCAAGAAGGGCAAGCTTAGCCCCCTGTATATCGGGCCTTATAAAATTATGCGCAAGGTAGGCCAAGTAGCTTATGAGTTAAACCTGCCCTTGGATCTGGAGTCAGTTCACCCAGTTTCTCATGTGTCAATGCTTCATAAGTGCATGGGAGATCCTCCCAGAATTGTGCCTATAGAAGATGTCTAAGTTACTGAGAAATTGTCCTATAAAGAAGTACCCATTGCTATTCTAGATAGGCAGGTTCGGAGACTCAGAACCAAACCCGTAGCCTTAGTTAAAGTCCTGTGGAGAAACAATAATAGGGAAGAGATGTCTTAAGAAGCTAAGGAAAATATGAAATCCAGTTACCCACATTTGTTTACACTCGCAAAAGAGCTCCAGCCAGAGACACCATTATCCTCAGGTATGTGATGCTCCTTTGAATGATTTCTTGATCGTGTGTGGCCAATATGGGTATTGATGTTGTATCCCTGTGAGGCATTGCATATTTTAGGTTGTTATGACAGGATGGTAGTGGTACAATTATAGAGAAAACTCTAGGAAAATCTTCGTAGAAATCCCTAAGAGCTTAACATTCGAGGACGAATGTTCTTAAGAGGGGAGGAATGTTACACCACAAAAACATTTCGCGTCATTTGCTTTGTAATTAACTTAAAGTAAGCTCGGAGAGATCATGGAACCCTTATAAGGTTAATTAATACTCTTAACAAGTGTCAAGCAAGTGCCTAAATGTTCTGGGACCAAGCAAATCGAAGAAAATAAATTTGAAAAAAACAATTGGATGAATTTTGGGTAGATTTTTAGTCAACTTTGGAGGGGTATATCTCCTAGTATATTAGAAGTTTTAAGGTGTTTCAAAAGCCTAAAGTGAATTTCGTCGAGTCTAGTTTCCGACGCAACAAACCGCTCGTCGATATGACATTAGAGTAGAGAAATATAGACGTTATAAGTTAGGCGGATAGAACAGAAATGCGCTGCTACAGTGCTGCTACAGTGCCACCGACTTTAGCACACTATATAAGGGGCAAAACCCCATTTTTTCTTCACAAAAATTTCCCAAATGCTCTAGAAAGCTCATCAAACATATGAGAGCCTATATATCACATAAAAGTGAGGATTTTGAGTAATTGCATGTTACGGAGTATTAATTGAGGTCCGGACGATGTGTAGTCGCGATTATAGTTTGGTTTTGTGTTGGAGTTAGCTTGGAAGCAAAGTAAATATTTAAGATCTTCCTATTCCATCAAGGATAAGGTATGAATTTCTCTTTCTTATTATCGATTTAGGAATATTTACGAGAATAAGGGTTATGGATTGTTGTGTCGGCATTGTTAAGCATGGATTGAAGTTGAAGAAAGTTTTGGATGAAATCATACATATTTATCTTGTAGAATCTTAATGGTATTGTTGTTGATGTTGTTGGTATTTTTTGGGAGTTGCTTTGGTATCTAGAGAAGGTAAAGAATATAGGGGAAATGCTGCCCAAATTTTCGTAACCCAAATTAGTCTTCACTAATTAGTGCTTATAAGTTGATGGAAATATGATTAAAGATGTATTTCTTGCCATATAGGTTCAAGTGAGGGGCGAGCTTCGGAATAAAGGATCCCTTAAGAGGTGGCTTGGCGAATAAGGTATGTATGGTGTTCATTTCTCTCTTTCCTTGGCACGAATCCAACTTGAGTATGAATATGAGCGTTCCTTAATAAAATCACTCCATTCCTATGTCATGTAGTTCAACTCTTAATGTCTTAGTTATTTGATTGATTCTTGGTATATTATTATGTTCATCATCGTTAAGTTATTTCTTTGGTTTCGACATGAATTTCATAATATAAATCGGAGGTTACCGACCTTACATCACTCCGATAAAGTTTTAGCTTTCAAATGAGCTCTCATGCATGCTATTTACATTATGTATAGCTAACATATTATATTTATGGATCGGGCCGAACGTTCCTCGGTACAAACATATTATATTTATGGATCGGGCCGTACGTTCCTCGACACTAACATATTATATTTATGGGTCGGGCCGTACGTTCCTAGGCACTAGCATATTATATTTATGGATCGGGTTGTACGTTCCTCGACACTAACATATCATATTTATGGATCTAGCCGTACGTTCCTTGGCACTAACATATTATATTTATGGATCGGGCCATACGTTCCTCAACACTAACACATATGGATCGGGATGCACGTCCACATCACTAATACTTATATGATTTACATATACACATATGGGCTTACTTATATATGATTTTTAAGATTCATGCATTGCATATTGTATGTTCTCAGCTGACAGGTTACCTTTACTCTATTTATATTTCCGTCCCACTTATATTATTGCTTCCAGCCTTACATACTCAGTACTTTTATCTGTACTGATGTCCCATTGCATGGGATGCTACATTTCGTGTTGCAGGCTCTGACAGGGTTATTGAGGAGCGACTGCAGTAGGATTTTCCAGCTCAGCGGTGTCAGCAAGTGCCACTACTCCGGACTTGATACTTTTGGTACTTTTCCGCTTATGTAATATATTTTCATATGTACACTCTTAGAGGCTCATAGACATAGTGGGTATGTACATATTAAGTATGGCCTTGTCGGCCTTGTTTTGGGTTCTTGATATTTTTTCTAATAGCCTTGCCGGCTTTATGAGACTTGTGAGGTTATAGCGACTTTGTCGATTCACATTTGTACATATATGTTGGATTATCAGACATTTCTATGTTAGGCCTTTTCTGCGTGCAGGTGTTCTTTGAGTTACGGTATATGATTTTTAGAGTAACTATTAAGTCAGATGGTTTTCGGCCTACGGGTCGGAGCCCATCATACTCCTCGTTGGGGGTGTGATAGAGTACTTGCAAAACTCCGCTTCAATCAGCATCTCTTCTTATATTTTCTCTGCAAGAACTATGCACACCTGATTCTTTTCTTTGATGAGATACGTAGGCAACCCTTTTGGGTTCGGTATTCTTTATTTTAAAATAGAAAATTCTTTATTTGAAAGTCACAAAAATATTTTCTTTATTCTTACCTCCCTGAACGAACTACGCGCACCTTATTCTCATCAATGATGAGATACATAGGCAGCCCTTTTAGGTTCGGTACCCCTTATTAAAAAAAAAAGAAATAAAAAAATATTTTAAAATCACTTAGTTGATACCAACACAGTTAGAATTGTGCATAGGAAAGAGCAAGTAACAATTAATATTATGGAGAGAACTGACTTCGTGGTAAACCATAGATTCTTTTGGTACCTGTCATTCACACCTTAAGTGACACTTGAAAAATTCTCTTGCATGCTTGTAAGACAAGAACAAAATCAACCTCATTGTTTCATGTGCATTGTGTGGTGAGCTTTAGATAGCGTTCAATTGCATTGCATTGTGATCCAGAACATGGCCTGAATGTCTGTTGAGGCGAAATTATGAGTAACACTTGGTATAGGAAAGGATCGTAGGCCTTCTTTGACCCGTTTGAGCCTTTCTGACCTACTAAATAACATTATCCCTAGCATTCCCCCTTTGAGCCTAAAGCCCTTTCGTTGACAACCACATTATAAGCCTATACCATTTCTGTGTGCATAGAAGCACTATCCCTCTCTTGGCCTAACCTTCTTTAGTGTACTAGAAACGTACAACTGCAGATAGAGATCCAATTTGTAGCTTCCAAAAACAAAAATATTCAATAGTCCCAGAAAAAACAAAGATGAAGAAAGACTTCCAAAGCAATAAGGAGCCCAAAAAAATCATTCATTCGGGATCTCAGACATACAACCCGTCATTCCTCTTTATTTTTCACACTCCGGCATACAACCCGGAATTAACATCAGGACTTCGAGCATACAACCCAGGTTCATTCTCTTAATCCCCAAAAAGTCTCAGCATACAACCCGAACTCTAAAAAATGAAAAAATAAAGGCTCCAACTTGCAAAAGAAGTCGTACAAGTACAAAAGAAAGTGACAACAAAATGAAGCAGATCAGCATTAGAGCATATAAATACCATGCACATACTAGTGCAATGCTCAGAGAAGGATTAATCACTCACAAGCCGTACGTGATCCTCTGCCAGTGGTTCTCACATTAGTGGATACTTACATGTCGGCCAAGCCTATGATATCACAATTGCATGCATTGAAAATCTTTTTGAGTGCGAGTGTACTTCTCTAGATGTCCTAAAGTTAAAACAAATATTGAAAATATGTGTGACAAAGGGACTTTATTTCTGGTGAGGGAACTTGAAAGATGAGGATAGGTATAGTTCAAAACATTTGCTTGAAGGAAGACGAACAAATCTTGTTGATACTTAGGTATGTCTGAGGTACCAATTGAAGCTATAGGAATTATCCTGAAGTCAATCTCGGTTAGCTATGAAAAAAATGTTGGAATTCTTATGCACAAAACTAATTGTTGGTAGCAACTGAAGTCAAGACGTGATTATCTTCACTTTTTCATTTTCCAGCAATTCTCTACAAAAAAAGAAAAAAAACAAAGAAAAATGCATTAAAAAAAACATAGGCGCCCACCTTCTAATGCGAGTATTTTTCAAGTACATTTTACAGCCGCTCACCTTCTAATGCGAATATTTTTCAAGTAGATTTTATAGGCGCCCACCTTCTAATGCTGGTCTTTCAAGTACATTCTATAGGCGCCCACCTTCTAATGCGGGTCTTTCAAGTATATTCTACAGGCACATATCTTCTAATGCAGGTATTTCATTTCAAGTACAAGGCGCCCACCTTCTAATGCAGATATTTTAATTTTAGTCAAGGCGCTCACCTTCTAATGCGGGTATTTTAATTTCAGTCAGGCACCCACCTTCTAATGCAGGTATTTTAATTTCAATCAGGCACCCGCCTTCAAATACGGTGATTTTGGATTTTTTACAAGCGCCCACCTTCAAATACTAGTATTTTAATTTCATTAAGGTACCCACCTTCTAATACGAGTATTTTTATTTCAATCAGGCACCCACCTTCTAATAAGGGTATTTTAATTTAAGTCAGGTGCGCACCTTCTAATGCAGGTATTTTACTTTCAATCAGACACCCGCCTTGAAATATGGAGATTTTGGATTTTTTACAGGCGCCCACCTTCAAATACGGGTATTCCATCTCAAAGCTCTGGCACACAAACCAGAGTATGCATCAGGATCTCTGCACACAACACGAGGTTTCATTTAATATCAAGGCTCCAGCTGTTACACCTCGGAAGTTTTTCCGTACTGGTATGATGAGTGTATGGTTTTTCACTAAGTCGGGAATGGCTAATTATGAATCTCGGAAAAAAATTATAAAGTTGCAGAGAAATTCACTGCCAGTGGTCGTACGTGGCACTATACGGACCGTATAGTGGTTTACGGACCGTATAGTGCACTCATCCTTCAACCTGCCAAAAATCTCAACTTTCTGGAATTTGTTGAATATGGCTAAATATGACCCAGTTTACGGCCCGTAAACTGGTTTACGGACCGTAAACCAGGTCGTAAACTGCCCTGTCCACCAGCTAGACTTTCTGTTTTGGAGAATGCTTAAATACGATCACTGGGACGGACCGTAAATCAGAATACGGTCCGTAAACTGCACTTTACGGCCACTGTTCACCCGACGAGAATTCATTAAAGATCAAATTTTGGGATTTATTAAAAGAGGCTGGGACTACAATTCAGTTCATTATTCATCAACACAACTCAAGAAACCTCTAGAACATTCCAAATTATTCCTCCACAAAAATTCAAGAGAATCAAAGGGAATATCAAGATCATCACCACTAAATTCATGAAAATAAGTGTAAGAACACATCAAAGGATCTTCTAAATCAAGAAATTCTAAAGAAGGGTGGAACTAGGGTTTTGGCTAAGTGAAGAATTTCAACTCAAGGGTTGTTCAACCACTATCCAAGGTAAGTTTCATGATCATTCTATGTTGTTTGAATTATTGAAAAGCTTAAACACTTGAAATGTAGAAGAACATAGAAATGGACCATTACTGAGTGAATAGTGCCATAAATGAATGATAGTGGGATTGAATTATGAATGTTGAAGTGTTGTGAATACAAATACATTATGAATGATGTTTACATCATGAAACAAACGTTAAATGCATGAAAACGCAATGACGAGTCATAAGGCTAAAAATGGGGAAATTGGAGGAAAATGGTGGATTTGCTAAATGTACGTAAATGACGATGGTCGATTGTGATATTATGAGTAATGTTAGGAATGTTAAGAGTTGAGATAAAACATGAGAAAAATAGTATAAACAAGTGAAGCGCTGTCCGACTTCTCCTAGAATTAGCGACGCATTCTTGTAGTTAGTATGCTAATGTTGATATGAATTCTTATGAAGGTAACGACGCGATATTGAAGGAGAACGAGTGAGCGATATCTTAGCTAAACAACCAAGGTATGTGAGGCTAGTCTTTCTTTCTAATGGCATGAATCTTTGATGTAATTTCCTATTCCCTTCATGAGCTCTCACTTTCTAAGAAGTTAAAACCCTACGTTTATGAATGTCCATATGAGATAAGTTATACGATATGATGATGCTAGTATAATGATGATGTTAATTATCGCTTACACTCACCTTATGTACTAGTTCCTTCAAGGTGAGGCAGAGTATCAATAGTTGTTCCATAATGGAATCGGGGGATCACGACCTTACGTCACCCCGATAGAGTAAAGTTGATCTTGAGCCTTATGCATGTATTACAATGAGATACGTATTTTATGATGAGTATATTATTATTATGAGCATTTTATGATAAGCATGGTATGAGCATTTCACACCGTGCCTAGTTGGCCGGGTAGTCACCGCCAAGGCGGGTAGCTATACGGATACACCATGACCCTTTGGCATGGGCAGACACCACTAGTGGGCGGCATGAGATGGTACTCCGGACGCGGGCTAATATTTTTTATTATCACACCGTTCCGACATGGGCGGGCAGCTTGCATATGATGCATATAGGTTATGAGGATGAGTATGAGTAAGATGGCACACATGATTTCCTTTATGATTATCAGACAGATCCAGATATTTCATGTTGATGTTATCACTATATTGTTGATGCCTTCTTTCATTGTTTATGCTTCTCATACTCAGTACAACATTCGTACTGACGTCCTTTCTTCGGACGCTGTGTTCATGCCCATAGGTAGACAGAGAGGAGAGCTTGGCCCAGATCCTCAGTAGCAGTCAACTGGTTGAAAGCACTCCATCGTCCGGAGGTGCTTAGGATTATCCTTTTGGTATATATGTATATTTTGGGCACGACGGAGTCTTGTTCCGTCCATGTATATACAGTATGTTAGTAGAGGCTCGTAGATACGCAGTGTGGGTTAGATGGTCTCACAAGACGTTTTCATATGCATGTATATTATTTTGATGGCCGAAAGGAAATTGTATATAAAGTATTTATGTTTGCTTAATTATGATTTTCCTACAACTGGTATGTAAATTGATAAAAGAGTATTAAATGAGCAAGATAAGTAGTAGAGTGAGTGGTGCTCGGTAACTAGCTCCGGGTACCCGTCGCGGCCCCTAACTGGGTCGTGACATCATTAGCATGCTCGTATGTAGTTTAATATATTTAAGGACTCATAAACTCCATCATGTAGGAGGATCATGGAAAGCTTGAAAGAATCATGCCTTTGAAAGAAGGGATAAGCCTTACATACCTTTGTCGTTTACTAATCTATCGCTTACTTGTTCTCCTTTAGTGCATACGTTCTACCTTCAAGAGAATTCGTATCGACATTAGCTACCAATTATAAGAACGGCTTACTAACGCTAGAGAAAATTCGATAGCATTTCCTTCGTTTATACAACTCTTCCCATATTCTATATCAACTCTCAAACATTCATAACAACATTCTCAATATGATAGACAACACTCATCATTCGTTTACAATATCCGTATTTCACAATTTGTCTTCAATTTCTCCACAATCATGGCCATGGTTCATTGTTGCATTTTTCTCACATAGGATACTTATTCCATGTTCTAAATGTCATTCATAACATTTTTATAATCACAAATTATCAATGATCATGGCTCAATTCAAACCTTTACTCAACAATGCTACTATTCACACTTTCATGACCCATTTCTTACATCCTTCTATAATCCATGTGTTTCAACTCTTCCATACCCTAAATAACATGTAAATGCCATAAAACTTACCTTAGATGTTGTAGGAACAAGCCTTGAGTGGTATTACTCTTCTTGCACCAAAACCCTAGTTTACTTCTCTTGAAATTTCTTAACTTGGATGACCTTTGATGAGTTTCCCACACTTGGTTTTGTTGATTTGATGAAGTTGATCATCAATTTCTCATGAGTTCTTGTATATGAAATGTGTGGAAGTTTCTAGAGAAGGCTTGAGTTGTGGAGAATGAAAAATGAAAATGAAATAAATGAACTTGGGTCTCTTATTTAAAACATGAAATCTATATTACGGGCCGTATTTCATGGGCGTATTTAAGCATAACAGAACCAGAAAAGTAGGCTGAGGACATGGTGATTTACAAACTCAGTTTACGGGTCGTATTTCAGTTTACGGTCCGTATTTCAAGTCATATTTAACCATTCAAGTCTTTGGCAGAAAGTTGAAGTTTTGGAATGTTGAAAGACGACAAGGCAGTTTATGGGTCGTATACCACTTTACGGTCTGTATTTCATCGACGAGACCCAAGTGCAAATCTGCAACTTTTCACATTTTCAGAACCTATAAATAGTCGTTGGGCTCATAACCTACCTCTTATTCCCATTGCCTTTGAAATCTTACTTAGGGTGGTCAAACGTCATTCCCTTCTGATTACAATATCGTATACTCGTATTCTTCGTTAGTCTATTCACTGTAGGAGATTGGAAATTTCCGAGGTGTAACAACTAGAACCCTTACCTAGAATTCACGATTACGATGGTTTTTCATGGCGTTTGAATAAACCCTTCGAAGCTGATTTTCCTAATTTCCTAAAAATTAAGTGGCGACTCTTTTTTCAAAACAAGTCTGAAAGAGCGTCATCAAGTTCATAGTAGCCTTCTCTCGCCCTAAACCCGCGTGAAAAAACGAACCGTTACACAATAATGTCAGGACTTTTGCAAAATAACCTTTATACCGCAAGGCACGAGCCGTATTTTATATCTTACGGATTAATAATTCATTTCACTTTTCGTTCAAAAGTTTCTTTATACGCCACTGACATTATATCTTCGAATGTTTAGACTATAGATCCAAAATATTTCATATTTACCACGTGAAACCAAATATACTTGACTTGCGTATTTTCATTTGGCCAATTATTTATCTGTCCACATTTCTTGACAGATTTGAATTCAAGATCCTCGTCACCATTTAAATGTTGAGCGCTACATTATATCAAATATACCGTCGACGGTCATTTGATCGGTTCCAATGCAACATAACTTATCGAGATCGCTTCATTTTTCATCACTTGCAGGTACCTGAACCTTTCCGAAGGTTTCATGAAGTGTTATGTCGTGGTGCTCTTTTAAAGCACTTGCCTCATTATTATAGCCGTTTTGATCATTTGCTTCTCTCCTTCTTCAAGGAGATTTACCTTTGGAACCGATTGGTCTATCACGCTTCAGGCGTGCCATGGACTCTATCCTTCAAGGACTTTAATTCTAGTAGGAACATTTGCAGCTGGAATATGATTTTCACTTTGGTCAGCAAATGCGTCTAGCAGTTAACTTGAGTTATATTTTACACGAGGATCATACTAGTGATAATTCATTACATATAATTTATTTTTCAAGCTTCTTATCATCTCTCCCCCTAATGTTAGGAAATCTAACATTTACCCCCAAGCTTATTTTGGGACCCATATTTGTGCATTATGGTGGAGCAATTGAATCAAATACCGCACATTCACATTTTTAGATGGGAATTATTTGGTTCCTGACCTTGAACTAATTGTAATAAGGGAACCTTGTTGGCTTGAAGCATACAAGCTGCTACATATTAAATAACACATCTCATATCAAAACTTTGTTTGGTAGATTTGTTCTCATAATTAATTGTTTAGCAACTAATTAGAGGCATGTAATTTCTGCTAAACCAACTTGGATATAAACCAGCATTATCAACGTAATTTCATAGCTTGGAACCATGCTCTTAATTTAACAATTTGAGCAAACAACCTAGGAAAAATTAAATTGCAAGTTAATACCAAATGCACATGTGACCATAACATAGATGCATCTATTAAAATCATATAACAGCAAACGGTCCACATCGTAGGTGAACCGGCCCAGGTCATCAGTAGCTGTCAGCTAGAAGATAGCACTCCTTTGTTCGGAGGTGCTTGTTATTACTCTGTTTTGATGTACACTCCTATATGTATATTCTGGGCATGACGGAGTCTTGTTCCGTCTATGTATTCCTTATGTTAGTAGTGGCTCGTAGATACTCAGTGTGGGTTATATGGTCCCATAAGACGGTTTTCTATGTGTGTATATTATTTTGGCGGCCAATAGGCCAATGTATATGCAGTATGTATGTTTTAATTATATATGATTTTCCCACAATCAGTATGAAAAAAAAATTCATAAGAGAGTATTAAGTGAGCAGAATAAGCAGTAGAAAGAGCGGTGCTCGGTAAATTCTCCGGGTACCCGTCGCGGCCCCTAGTCGGGTTGTGACACCAGCACACAAACCGAAGTGTGCATCAAGGTCCTCACACACAATCCAGGACACCTCTCAACATTCAAAGCTTCGGCACACAACCTGAAGTTTCCATCAGGATCCCAACACATGACTTTGTAGTCTATGTCAATCCATGGCTCTGAGTTTGGTCACTCCTATAGCAATTAATCATTTTTCTCCCCAACAAGTTTTTCCCAAACTATAATCGGTCTGACTCCCATCTTAGGGATATGTAGGTAGCTCGAATTTGAGCACGTTCGTCCTTCGCCCTACACTTGCTAGGACCACCTTAACAACACTGGGGAAATTTTTTGATCTGATGATCAAAATTTTCCATAACATCCATTAGTTATCACTTTTCGAACTACATTGACCTGATTCTCGTGATAGACGAGATATGTAGGAAACTTAATACAGAGTTCTGTCACATCGGGGCGAGAATTATTCTTTTCCCAGCAATAATACAATCTTGCACCCTCCTAGCGTCTCATAGCTCGACATTGGGTTGGAAGCGATGAAGTGGGTACGTGAATGTTTTTGGCTCCGTACAATCCTTCCCTTTTTATCATTTTTCTTTTTATCACAACCCCGCTGATGGACGTAGAGTATTGTCAAAGCTCTATCAACGTCTGCCTTCTTTCTCCGTACATATCCTTTTAGTAATTGTTTACCGAGCCAAAATAGGCTACACGTCAACGTCTTCATCCGAAAACTCCTTTATCGTCTTCGGTCGAAGAGGGACAAGCTGTTGACACCTGATTTTGGCTCACCGTGCTTAAAATTAATGGTTCGAGGGACCCTGATTCGTTAAAGAGCACGGAAGAGCATTTTTACATATTTTTGCATTTTTTGACAATTTATCGATAATTATCCTTATTTTAGGAATTTTATCAATTTATTATCATTTTTAAGAATCATTATTTTGGCACATGTCCAGTGTACTACTACCATTTTGTGCAATTAATAATTGTTTCTTTATTTTATAGCAGTACATTTTTGTATCTTATACATTAATATTTATATGTTATACTTACATCATGTTGTGAATAAATTGATGGATGACCATGTGGGGCCCTTGCACTGTAGCAACTCATGGTGTCCAAGCTACTCTAGGCTTGTAAATAGCCTCCAACTCCAATAAGAATGGGACACCTCAAAAAGAAGAAAGAAAACTGACTAGCAGTAATTTATGTTTCTCTCTCTCCCCTTATTTTTGCTACTTTAATTTATTGAATTATTATTATTTTATAACACGTTATCAACACGAGACTCTACCATTTTGAGCACTTACTTTGATTTAATTTCAGGTTTAGGAAACAATTTAAAGACAAGGTAAGAATGAATCTCGCTGATCAATTTTTAATTGTTTAATATAATTGCAAAGCTATGGAGAAAGAAAGGGATGGCAAGTATACATCTTTCTGTTATAAAGAAAGTACAAGATATCAGTAAACGAGTTTTTTCACCAAGCCATATAAGGGCTCTCGGTGTGAAGAACAATAATCTTTTTCCTATAGCAGGTATACATTTTTGTGGGTTAATATTAAGAAACAAGTAAGTATTGAATTTGGTTTGTTTGAAATTAAGTTTTGTAGTATTAGAGGCAGTTTGACTAAATAATTGCTACGAGCTGGCACAAAATATTACTGTTAAAGTCATTCATTGTCCGAAAGCATGTTCACACTTCTTTATGAGGTTTGTGGCTTTATACATGCAAGATGGTTTTCTCTGTACTCTTCATCGTTTTACTATGTATACATATAGAGTGTATTTTTTCATAAAAGATACAATTAAACTCCCATATAGTTTGCAGAAGGAAATATATGACCACTGTACGTGGTAGTATTTTCTAACCCTAGTTATTACTAAATTTAATTATGCTTGTAACCACCAGAAGTGGTAATATTTTCATAAGTCAGTTGTGGCTACAATTCAAGATATGTATATGAGAATTATTATTTATATCATGTCACAAAATTGTCCCCGAAGAGCAATATGAAAAATTTGAGAGATATTATGACATGATTTTATGGACCACTTTGAACTGTAATACAGGTTATAAGAAATGTTCAACCACAAGAATTGGTATATTTCATGTCTTCGTAAAACTTAATTTGGTTATGCGGAGAGTGAGTCTCAGTGCACTTTGGCCTATTATGCTATTGGTTTAGAGTAAGACAGTGGAGTCAAGTCCCATTGCACCAAGAGAGTAAGACATCGATTTTGAGTCCCAGTGCACTATGATGATAATATAAAAAGTTGGGTTCAAGTCCCATCGCATTATGGCTTAAAACACCTTTATCCGAATAAGACTTTGGTTTTAAGTCCCAATGCACAATATTGATGATATGATTATGACTGAGCAAATTAATATGCTCTTGATAAAATTGTGAAGCCCGTCCCACTGACATTGCTCCATTCCCTGAAGTGAATGTGGTAGCAGTATATGATAAGTCTTAAAGATGACAAAATATTTGTTGTGACTATATGAAGAACGTGGGCATGATAAAGGACAAAATAATAATAGTCATCATTATGATAATTATAAAAGGGAAGAACATTATGGGTTCTCAAAATGGTCCTTCAAAAGGTGAAGATAATTTTTATCATCAATGTGATATGAAAGGTCATGGAGCATGCAGTTGTTATGCGACCTAATTTAATAGATTTTATAAATCCTCCATCAAAATAAAGGAATACAAAGTAGAGACGTACTTGACCTTTCAAAATCATGTTGAGGTGGATCATATAAATATGATAAACATTAAGACATGACAATGAGTTTATATCAAATTTATGAAGCACATATGTATAATTATAGTTCATTCCTTAAAGAGAATGTGACTTGTGATAAACAACGTGAATGCTGACCTATTCTTGAAAGTGAATGTGGCAAGATATGATAAAAGATATGGATAAATATGTGCTTATGTATGTATATGCTAATACCACAACTCACCTCTAGGGGAGGTTTGAGAGAAATCGTTATTGTGGAATAAGTAGTCGTTGATCACCTTCTCGATTATGATTATTGAAGGGAAAAGGTTAAAGCAAGAAATAGATCTTTCCTATAATAATTTTGATCATGACCGAAATGATATCATTTTCTCCTTTAAAGGATATGTTCACCATACGGATGGTGTTATGACATATGTTGTAGTACACAATTAATTGGGAACTCTGGAAGAGCCAATTTATTACTACTTTGGAGGAATTAAATTGACTATCAAGAAAGCATTATATTATAGTAAGTCTCAAAGATACTTATTGAGTTTCAAAGGTATTCACCAAAGTGGTCATTCATAGTGAGACTATAAATGATGGAAAGATTTAATATCTTTATATTACTACAGTCATATAGCGGGTAAGAAATATAAAGGTGAAATGTTACCCTGCTTCCCTCCTGTTTGTACTACACAAATATGAACATGATGATGGAATCATATGCGATGGTAAACTAGAAGTTTATTGAAATAAATATCAGTTGGCATGACCGGTTGGCTATTCCGGTTCTAATGTGATGCAAAAATAATTAAGAATTCACATTATTATATATTGAAGAATTCACTACAGTCATTTTATCTTGTGCTACTTGTTCTCATGATAAATTGAACATTATACCAGCTAAAGATGGGATGGAATCCCTCAATAATTCTGGAACATAAAAAGGTGAATATGGGCCGGTTCACCTACGATGTGGACCGTTTGCTGTTATATGATTTTAATAGATGCATCTATGTTATGGTCACATGTGCATTTGGTATTAACTTGCAATTTAATTTTTCCTAGGTTGTTTGCTCAAATTGTTAAATTAAGAGCATGGTTCCAAGCTATGAAATTACGTTGATAATGCTGGTTTATATCCAAATTGGTTTAGCAGAAATTACATGCCTCTAATTAGTTGCTAAACAATTAATTATGAGAACAAATCTACCAAACAAAGTTTTGATATGAGATGTGTTATTTAATATGTAGCAGCTTGTATGCTTCAAGCCAACAAGGTTCCCTTATTACAATTAGTTCAAGGTCAGGAACCAAATAATTCCCATCTAAAAATGTGAATGTGCGGTATTTGATTCAATTGCTCCACCATAATGCACAAATATGGGTCCCAAAATAAGCTTGGGGGTAAATGTTAGATTTCCTAACATTAGGGGGAGAGATGATAAGAAGCTTGAAAAATAAATTATATGTAATGAATTATCACTAGTATGATCCTCGTGTAAAATATAACTCAAGTTAACTGCCAGACGCATTTGCTGACAAAAGTGAAAATCATATTCCAGCTGCAAATGTTCCTACTAGAATTAAAGTCCTTGAAGGATAGAGTCCATGGCACGCCTGAAGCGTGATAGACCAATCGGTTCCAAAGGTAAATCTCCTTGAAGAAGGAGAGAAGCAAATGATCAAAACGGCTATAATAATGAGGCAAGTGCTTTAAAAGAGCACCACGACATAACACTTCATGAAACCTTCGGAAAGGTTCAGGTACCTGCAAGTGATGAAAAATGAAGCGATCTCGATAAGTTATGTTGCATTGGAACCGATCTCAAATGACCGTCGACGGTATATTTGATATAATGTAGCGCTCAACATTTAAATGGTGACGAGGATCTTGAATTCAAATCTGTCAAGAAATGTGGACAGATAAATAATTGGCCAAATGAAAATACGCAAGTCAAGTATATTTGGTTTCACGTGGTAAATATGAAATATTTTGGATCTATAGTCTAAACATTCGAAGATATAATGTCAGTGGCGTATAAAGAAACTTTTGAACGAAAAGTGAAATGAATTATTAATCCGTAAGATATAAAATACGGCTCGTGCCTTGCGGTATAAAGGTTATTTTGCAAAAGTCCTGACATTATTGTGTAACGGTTCGTTTTTTCACGCGGGTTTAGGGCGAGAGAAGGTTACTATGAACTTGATGACGCTCTTTCAGACTTGTTTTGAAAAAAGAGTCGCCACTTAATTTTTAGGAAATTAGGAAAATCAGCTTCGAAGGGTTTATTCAAACGCCATGAAAAACCATCGTAATCGTGAATTCTAGGTAAGGGTTCTAGTTGTTACACCTCGGAAATTTCCAATCTCCTACAGTGAATAGACTAACGAAGAATACGAGTATACGATATTGTAATCAGAAGGGAATGACGTTTGACCACCCTAAGTAAGATTTCAAAGGCAATGGGAATAAGAGGTAGGTTATGAGCCCAACGACTATTTATAGGTTCTGAAAATGTGAAAAGTTGCAGATTTGCACTTGGGTCTCGTCGATGAAATACAGACCGTAAAGTGGTATACGACCCATAAACTGCCTTGTCGTCTTTCAACATTCCAAAACTTCAACTTTCTGCCAAAGACTTGAATGGTTAAATATGACTTGAAATACGGACCGTAAACTGAAATACGACCCGTAAACTGAGTTTGTAAATCACCATGTCCTCAGCCTACTTTTCTGGTTCTGTTATTCTTAAATACGCCCATGAAATACGGCCCGTAATATAGATTTCATGTTTTAAATAAGAGACCCAAGTTCATTTATTTCATTTTCATTTTTCATTCTCCACAACTCAAGCCTTCTCTAGAAACTTCCACACATTTCATATACAAGAACTCATGAGAAATTGATGATCAACTTCATCAACTCAACAAAACCATGTGTGGGAAACTCATCAAAGGTCATCCAAGTTAAGAAATTTCAAGAGAAGTAAACTAGGGTTTTGGTGCAAGAAGAGTAATACCACTCAAGGCTTGTTCCTACAACATCTAAGGTAAGTTTTATGGCATTTACATGTTATTTAGGGTATGGAAGAGTTGAAACACATGGATTATAGAAGGATGTAAGAAATGGGTCATGAAAGTGTGAATAGTAGCATTGTTGAGTAAAGGTTTGAATTGAGCCATGATCATTGATAATTTGTGATTATAAAAATGTTATGAATGACATTTAGAACATGGAATAAGTATCCTATGTGAGAAAAATGCAACAATGAACCATGGCCATGATTATGGAGAAATTGAAGACAAATTGTGAAATACGGATATTGTAAACGAATGATGAGTGTTGTCTATCATATTGAGAATGTTGTTATGAATGTTTGAGAGTTGATATAGAATATGGGAAGAGTTGTATAAACGAAGGAAATGCTGTCGAATTTTCTCTAGCGTTAGTAAGCCGTTCTTATAATTGGTAGCTAATGTCGATACGAATTCTCTTGAAGGTAGAACGTATGCACTAAAGGCGAACAAGTAAGCGATAGATTAGTAAACGACAAAGGTATGTAAGGCTTATCCCTTCTTTCAAAGGCATGATTCTTTCAAGCTTTCCATGATCCTCCTATATGATGGAGTTTATGAGTCCTTAAATATATTAAACTACATACGAGCATGCTAATCATGTCACGACCCAGTTAGGGGCCGCGACGGGTACCCGGAGCTAGTTACCGAGCACCACTCACTCTACTACTTATCTTGCTCATTTAATACTCTTTTATCAATTTACATACCAGTTGTAGGAAAATCATAATTAAGCAAACATAAATACTTTATATACAATTTCCTTTCGGCCATCAAAATAATATACATGCATATGAAAACGTCTTGTGAGACCATCTAACCCACACTGCGTATCTACGAGCCTCTACTAACATACTGTATATACATGGACGGAACAAGACTCCGTCGTGCCCAAAATATACATATATACCAAAAGGATAATCCTAAGCACCTCCGGACGATGGAGTGCTTTCAACCAGTTGACTGCTACTGAGGATCTGGGCCAAGCTCTCCTCTCTGTCTACCTATGGGCATGAACACAGCGTCCGAAGAAAGGACGTCAGTACGAATGTTGTACTGAGTATGAGAAGCATAAACAATGAAAGAAGGCATCAACAATATAGTGATAACATCAACATGAAATATCTGGATCTGTCTGATAATCATAAAGGAAATCATGTGTGCCATCTTACTCATACTCATCCTCATAACCTATATGCATCATATGCAAGCTGCCCGCCCATGTCGGAACGGTGTGATAATAAAAAATATTAGCCCGCGTCCGGGGTACCATCTCATGCCGCCCACTAGTGGTGTCTGCCCATGCCAAAGGGTCATGGTGTATCCATATAGCTACCCGCCTTGGCGGTGACTGCCCGGCCAACTAGGCACGGTGTGAAATGCTCATACCATGCTTATCATAAAATGCTCATAATAATAATATACTCATCATAAAATACTTATCTCATTGTAATACATGCATAAGGCTCAAGATCAACTTTACTCTATCGGGGTGACGTAAGGTCGTGATCCCCCGATTCCATTATGGAACAACTATTGATACTCTGCCTCACCTTGAAGGAACTAGTACATAAGGTGAGTGTAAGCGATAATTAACATCATCATTATACTAGCATCATCATATCGTATTCCTCATCTTATATAGACATTTAGGAGTTAGACTCTTAGCCTTTCAGACTATAGGAACTCTTGAAGAGAATAGGAATTTCGTGCTACAAGATTCATGCCATCAGGAAGAAGGGACTAGCCTCACATACCTTGGTCGTTTAGCTAAGATATCGCTCACTCGTTCCCTTCAATATCGCGTCGTTACCTTCATAAAGAATTCATATCAACATTAGCATACAAACTACAAGAACGCGTCGCTAATTCTAGGAGAAGTCGGACAACGCTTCCTTTGCTCATACTACTTTCCATGTTCTATATTAACTCCCAACATTCATAACATTATTCACAATATCGCAATCAACAATATCGTTTACGTACATTTAGAAAAATCCACCATTTTCTTCCAATTTTCCCTTATTTAATGATTTTCGCTCATCCTTGCATTTAATGCTTGTTTCATGATATAAACATCATTTATAACGAATTTGTACTCACAACACTCCAATATTCGTAGTTCAATTCCACTATCATTCATTCATGTCACTATTCATTCAATAATGACCTATTTCTATGTTCTTCTACATCTCAAGTGTCTAAGCTTTCCAATACTTCAATCAACATGGAATAATCATGAAACTTACCTTGGATAGTGGTTGAACAATCCTTAAGTTGAATAGCTTCACTTAGACAAAACCCTAGTTTCACCTTCTTGGGAATTACTTGACTTAGATGATCCCTTGATGTGTTTTTGCACTTGATTTCATAGGTTTAGTGTTGTTGTCCTTGATGTTCCTTGGATTCTTTTGAATTTCTATGGATGAAGTATGTGGAGAGTTCTGGAGCTTTTCTTGAAGTGTATGGATGAATAATGAAATAAAGTGAGGCCTAAGTTCCTTTTAATAACTCAAAAGCTGATGTTTAATGATTTCTCGTCGGGTGAACAGTGGTCGTAAATTGCAGTTTAAGGACCGTATTGTGGTTTACGGTCCGTCTTCCATGATTGTGTTTAAGCAATTCAAGAACAGAAGGTTTGGCTGAGTGTCATGGCACTTTACCACTGAGGTTTACGGTCCGTAAACCAGTTTACGGGCCGTCCCCCAAGTCGTTTTTAATCATTTTCACCATTTACAGGAAGTCTTGGCTGAGGGACATGGCAGTTTATGTTATGTCCCGTATTTTCGTATAACGGGAAATCAAGAAATAAATAAGACTTGTGTGCGTTGAGGAAATATTTTGATTCGAGTTGCTATGCTCATGTGATTATGAAATCATTGATGTCAAGACCTCGGGGAAGGCCGAGGGTGAATTTGGAATTTTGGAAATTAGTTCGGGAATTTCAAAACGGGACGTTTAGTGAATTGGGCCAAGAAAGTGAAACAAGAAATGAGGCCCAACAATTTGAAGGGGGGGCCGGCCACTAGGTTGGCCCAAACCCATTTATTTAATGTCATGTGCTATGCACATGACTTCCTATATTGGATATATATCATCTAGTAGCTAGTAATTATCTAGAACAAAGAAAAATTTTAAGAACACCAAAGAAAACCCCATTCGGCCGTAGCTAAGGGAGAAGAGAAAGAAAATTTCCAAGCTTGGTTATTGATAAAAAATTTCGTGTTCTTCACATATTGTGAAGTGCTCAAGACGCTCTCCGACGTGATACAAGTAGTTTGGGAAAAGGTCGACGTTTGCGGCGAATCGGAATCTTAAGAACAAGGTATGGTTTTTATGTTTTAATGATATGAAATGGATGTATATGTGTTAGTGATTGAATTGGCATAAAGATTTTGGAATGGTGTTGTGTTTGTGCACGGCGTGTGTGTGCAAAGAGAGTGTGTTTGGCCGTGAATTTTATAAGGTTTAAGGCATAGGAATTTGATCTTATTTAGCTTGAATGATGTGTTGTTGTGGTCATTATGTTGTAAAGGATTGATTAAGGAATTGAGTTGGTGTTAGAAAATAATTTCGAACGTTATCGGAAAGTGTATACATTCGGTATATTTGTGTATATCATAGTATATTTATGATACTAAAGACCTTAAATAAGACTTATGGTTGATGATGACGAATTTGGAATGAAACGACGCAAGTTAGAACGTTCGTCGTAACTTTTGGTGTTTTGAATAAAAATTGGAAAGTAGTGAACCTTGGAGATGTTTGTATATGGTTTGGAACTTGTTTGTTATGTAATGGAATAATCTTGAATGAATGAATACAATAATGTGGATATGAGTTGAAATTGCGAAGTTTGGAAATAGGATTACCAACTTATGAAATAAGGTGCAATTGTGAAGTTAATGTGTTTGATTGTGATTCGTATTGTGTAATGATGTTTGGGCTGTTGATGTTGTTATATTTTGAGCCGAGCTAAGTCTCGGGGGTGTTAGATTTATAGGGGAAATGCTGCCGAAATTTCGGTAGCCAAATATAGCCCAAAGACTAAAATGTTAAGTCTCATGAATAGTAACTGGTAAAAGTGACCATTTGCAGTTTCTGGACGAAACGGGAATTGCGATTTGAGGAGCGTAAGGCGCCAACCAGGTATGTAAAGCCTACCTATAATTCTTTTGGCATGTCCTAGTCCTACTAGGTTAATATCGGGACCTCGGGAATAATCCTACTCTTGGAAATCGAGGTTCAAGTTCGAGCACTATTCACTCAGCGCGATTGAACCCTCTTTGTCACCTTTGGTTAAAAGAATGTTCGTACCTCCATAACTTGTGCTGTTGTGTCCGAAACTCTTCGAAACTTTTGTAGATGGCTCTATGGAGCCGAAAGTCTTTGATTTGTGTCCGCCACCTCAATTTGACTCGAGGTGGGCCCGCGAGCCCCGAGGCTCCCCTTATTCGGTTTGTTTGATTCATTTGTGTCCGTTATGATCCGCAACCGTCTGTTTAGGACCCAAGGATGTGTTTGAAACTTTCTATGCCATTAATGTACGTTCTGTACTTGAATGATGTGAGATTTTCGGAAAATGACTTATGAACAGTTTTCTTGCGAATTTGGCAGTTTGGAACTTCGTAACTTTTATACGCATACTTTGATCAGTCTGATTCCTACTCCGATCCTTCGGGCGTCAGTATATACCTCTACGTAAACTATATGTTAAGTCCGACAAATTATTTTTGATATGCATATGATTTCTGCACTACTCTGTTCGTGCTGCCTGCTATGACTTCGTTCGTCGGTACCCGGGCCGACTTTGTGATCGTGCGCACTATAATATATTCGGGAGTTATGATGTGTTACGGTTTCCGAGGCCTCGCCATAGGGCCGGTTACCGTTTATGGAGTTATGATGTGATATGGCATTTGATACGTTCTGATGATATGATGTGTGTGTGATATGATGTGTCTGGAGATTGTGCGGAGATTTGAAACCTTCTGGAGTTATGATGTGTTGTGGCACCAGCGTCGGGGGGTGACCACGTTCCTAAACCCTATACATGATCTGATTTGCATTTGTACGTTCGCCTCCCGCACAGGTTTGCTTTGTTGCGATGTTGGTGTGTTTGTTCTTTCTGACTCTAGCTGTGTTTGTGATTTCTGTACCTTCTGCTTTACATACTCAGTACTTCTCTCGTACTGACCCCCGTTTCTTCGGGGGCTGTGTTTCATGCCCGCAGGTACAGAAGCTCGTTTGGGTGGTCCTCCAGTTTAGGCTACTCATTCTGCTGTGTTGGAAAGCTCCCCTTGATCCGGAGCCTACTTTTGGTACATTTCTTTTGTTGTGTCTGTATTCTGTATATTTGGATGAGTGGGTACGGCGGGGCCCTATCCCGTCCTATGTTCTTATGTTCTGTTTTGTCTAGAGGCCTGTAGTCAGATTTGTGGGTCGTGGGTCCGGTGTGTTTGCATGTGAGTCTGTTTTGCATTCTTAAGCGGCCCGTACGCTGCTATGGCCAAGTCGGCCTCTGGGTTTGTATGTATGTGTATGTATTTGGGGGCGATGTGCCTTCCGCCACCCTTCTGATGTGTGTGTGTGAAATTTGGCGATGTATATTCCGCCTCCTTTCTGATTTGTGATTTGTCTGATCTGTACGGGCGACTGCTTAGGATAAGTGTTCGGTAGAGATCTGATTACGATGTTGAGTTCGAATAACGTACGTTGAGTTTGGTCGAGTCTGATTACGATGATCTGGGTGTGAGTTCGTTTGGGGTGTCCCGGAAGGGCACCAGTCGCGGCCCACGGGGCTGGGTCGTGACAAAAGTGGTATCAGAGCGGTTTGTCCTCGGAATGTCTACAGGCCGTGTCTAGTAGAGTCTTGTTTATCGATGTGTTGTGCACCACATCTATAAACAGGGAGCTACAGGACATCTAGGATGTTGTGTTGCCTTTTCTTTGGAATCTTAGATCGTGCGATAGAGCTGTGTTATTAGGGTCATTCTGATCTGACCCGTTGTTGTGTTTGCAGTGATGCCTCCGAAGAAGGCAACGGCGGCCCAAAAGGGCAAGGCGAAGGTGGGAGAGACCAGTCAGGCACAACGGGCTACTCGGGCTCGTGTTTATGATTTGCCTGAGGTTACACCTCATTCTGAGGGGTCTGCTACACCCCCATTAGTACAGCCTGGAGCGGGACCTTCAGCAGCTCCAGAGGTCCGTGTACCCGCTCCTGAGATTCCTCAGCCAGGGGCGGAGGATAGGACCCTGCGGGAGGCTGTACAATTGTTGACCACGATTGTAGCCGGCCAGGCTCGCAGACGCGGGCGGAGGGACGATGATGATGAGGACAGGCGGGAAAGCCTGAGAGTTAGGGAGTTCTTGTTATGCGGCCCTCCAGAGTTTTTCGGGTGTAAGCCCGACGAGGACCCCCATGACTTCATTCGGGGGATGCGGCGTGCATTAGACTTGGTCAGGGCGTCAGAGACCGAGTCGGTTGAGCTAGCTTCGCATAGACTTCGGGACGTTGTCGCGCATTGGTATGAGACTTGGGGGCTATCCCGGGGTGAGGGTGCTCCTCCAGCTATGTGGGATCAGTTTGTGACTGCTTTCACCCGCCACTTCCTGCCCCCAGAGTTACGACGGGAGCGAGCTGATCGGTTTTTGCATCTGCAGCAGAGGGGTCGGAGCGTCCGTGAATATAATTTGGAGTTTGATTCCCTGGCCCGGTATGCCCCTGCCGTGGTGGCAGATATGACAGATCGGATGCATAGATATGTTATGGGGCTGGATCGTTACTTGATTGACGGGTGTATGGCGGTGTCATTGCAGACAGATATGGACATTGCCCGTCTACAGGCCTACGCCCCGGGGATGGAGAATCGGCACCGAGCAGATCGGCCCAGCCGAGAGTATGATGGGAGACGGCCCAAGAGGGCCAGATCAGCGGGGTATTCTGGAGATTCTCGGAGCGGGCAGCCGCAGTATCAGTCCAGCGGGCACTTTCCGCCGTCAGGCCGGGACACACAGTCTATTGGTAAGAGGTTTGATGGAGCAGGACCGTCCAGGGCAGACCAGAGTTCCAGAGCCCCAGGTCCTCAGTCGAGCAGGGGTCCCAGTCAGTCTAGGCCACCCATACCCCAGTGTTCGTATTGCGGAAGATCGCACCCAGAGGAGTGCTTCAGGGCCACGGGGGCCTGTTTTGCTTGCGGCCGCCAGGGCCATATCATGCGGGATTGTCCGTGGGCAGGCGGTTCCGGCAGCGCAGCACCGCCGATGAGATCCGTTGCTGGTTCGTCATCTACCCCTTCGGCCACGCGCTCTACGGGGCGAGGTATGCCAGCACCAGCGGGCCGCGGTAGAGGCCGTGGTGGGGCTTCAGATTCTAGCGGTCCCTCGAACCGCATCTATGCTCTGACTGGTCGTCGGGACCCAGAGGCACCCCCAGACGCAGACCCAGGTATATTACTAACCTTTTTGTTTAATGAAAATGTGCAATGGTAGGTTTGTACCTCAGTATTATGAGATATACTTTTTTTGTGTGTGTCAGTAAAGGTAAGGTAAGAATCCGAATTAATGAAAATATCCGAGGCAGTTATCTGTACATGTGGGAGGAAGATATATGGGATTTGGAAGACTAGAACGATAGACCTCACAGCCAGAAAAGCAAACGACCTCTTTGGGTCAGAATGGGACCCGCTACGAAAAATTTCCGAAAAATTTGCTAAGACCCCGTTTGGCCTAAAATTACGTGACAAAGGTCGTGCGAGGCAATTGGCGAAATTATATCAGCCCTAACGCGTCAAAATGTGTAAAAGTTTCAGGGTTAAGCGTGCTCAGGCCAGAGCAATTCTGGGATGGGTGACCCCCTGGGAAGTAACGCAAAATTTTGCACAAGTGTAAGTATGATTAACGTAAATGGGAATTTGGGGTAACCAAAGGTGAATAGAATGTGTGGAGAATAATTAGTGCCCTTTCGAGAGTCGCGCGGAACGAGGCGGACTAAATGGGCGAAAAGGAAAGGATACAACACCTCTTGGGAAATTGAACGAATTTGAATAACAGCCAGAGATGTTCGCCGGTAAGGTATGAGTAAACGTGTGTAGGTGTATATGTATGTGTATGTGTGTGTATGATTCTCATTTGGTGCCTAGGAGGGCTAAGAGCTGAGCCCGGCGACTAATGTTGTGATAAAGAAAAGATAAGCAGTGTGAGTAATTGGAAATTTGAAGGAATCGATACGTAAGACGCAAGGTAAATTGTGTGACGACTTGGTGAATGAGTTTGCAAATCAAGGGGCATTCTCCTGAATTATTGGAGCTTTAATATGAATGATTTGATTCTAAATTGACATCCCATCTGTGGTGCTTCTGCACTTCCGATTCCGATGAGGCTTTACCTAGTACACCTCTGTACTTCTGCGTTCGACTAGGTTCCCGTCCGATGAACCTTTTGTGCGTTTGATTCTGAATCCGTTTCTGTCTGGCGCACCTCTGTGGGTCTGACTCTGGATATAAATCCGTCTGATATGCTTCGATGCGTTTGATTTTGACCGCGTGTGTGTTTGATACCCTTCGGTTTGTCTGATCACGATTCGGTATGAAACCACTCTGTATGTTTGCTTCTGAATTCGGGTTTGTTCGATATGATTCCGTACGACTGGCTTTGATTGTGAATCTGTTTGGTATATCTTAGTGTGTCTGATTCTGCTTACAAATTTGTCCGATACGCCTTTGTACGTCTAACTCTGAGCCCAGATTTGTTTGACACATTTCAGTCTGTCTGATATACTTCCGTACCTCTGACTTCGACTACGAATCCGTCCGCCATAGTTGAGTATGTCTGCCTCCGATTATGAATCTGTTCGGTTTTGGTTCTGAATCCGTTTGGCAAGAAGTGTCTGATATGAAGAAAAGGGAGATTACGACCATGTGGTAAGGAAACTAAGGAGTGTGAAAAGAAGATGATATTGACGATGATGTCTGGAAAGCGTCCGTCCCTTACAAGAATATAGTGCAGAGTTCGGTGATTACGTAAAGTATGAGAAAATGCATTATGCAGGTATTTGAGTCAGTGATGTGAAAAAAAAATCTACCCCAAGTATTTGTAAAGAAGACATGTCGGAGAAATCAATAAAGGACCGCTATCAAGAGAACCCTCCCGTAGTAGTACGACACCCATGAGTTCGATTCAACATTCGAGGACGAATGTTCTTAAGGGGGGGGGGAGAATGTTATGTCCCGTATTTTCGTATAACGGGAAATCAAGAAATAAATAAGACTTGTGTGCGTTGAGGAAATATTTTGATTCGAGTTGCTATGCTCATGTGATTATGAAATCATTGATGTCAAGACCTCGGGGAAGGCCGAGGGTGAATTTGGAATTTTGGAAATTAGTTCGGGAATTTCAAAACGGGACGTTTAGTGAATTGGGCCAAGAAAGTGAAACAAGAAATGAGGCCCAACAATTTGAAGGGGGGGCCGGCCACTAGGTTGGCCCAAACCCATTTATTTAATGTCATGTGCTATGCACATGACTTCCTATATTGGATATATATCATCTAGTAGCTAGTAATTATCTAGAACAAAGAAAAATTTTAAGAACACCAAAGAAAACCCCATTCGGCCGTAGCTAAGGGAGAAGAGAAAGAAAATTTCCAAGCTTGGTTATTGATCAAAAATTTCGTGTTCTTCACATATTGTGAAGTGCTCAAGACGCTCTCCGACGTGATACAAGTAGTTTGGGAAAAGGTCGACGTTTGCGGCGAATCGGAATCTTAAGAACAAGGTAAGGTTTTTATGTTTTAATGATATGAAATGGATGTATATGTGTTAGTGATTGAATTGGCATAAAGATTTTGGAATGGTGTTGTGTTTGTGCACGGCGTGTGTGTGCAAAGAGAGTGTGTTTGGCCGTGAGTTTTATAAGGTTTAAGGCATAGGAATTTGAACTTATTTAGCTTGAATGATGTGTTGTTGTGGTCATTATGTTGTAAAGGATTGATTAAGGAATTGAGTTGGTGTTAGAAAATAATTTCGAACGTTATCGGAAAGTGTATACATTCGGTATATTTGTGTATATCATAGTATATTTATGATACTAAAGACCTTAAATAAGACTTATGGTTGATGATGACGAATTTGGAATGAAACGACGCAAGTTAGAACGTTCGTCGTAACTTTTGGTGTTTTGAATAAAAATTGGAAAGTAGTGAACCTTGGAGATGTTTGTATATGGTTTGGAACTTGTTTGTTATGTAATGGAATAATCTTGAATGAATGAATACAATAATGTGGATATGAGTTGAAATTGCGAAGTTTGGAAATAGGATTACCAACTTATGAAATAAGGTGCAATTGTGAAGTTAATGTGTTTGATTGTGATTCGTATTGTGTAATGATGTTTGGGCTGTTGATGTTGTTATATTTTGAGCCGAGCTAAGTCTCGGGGGTGTTAGATTTATAGGGGAAATGCTGCCGAAATTTCGGTAGCCAAATATAGCCCAAAGACTAAAATGTTAAGTCTCATGAATAGTAACTGGTAAAAGTGACCATTTGCAGTTTCTGGACGAAACGGGAATTGCGATTTGAGGAGCGTAAGGCGCCAACCAGGTATGTAAAGCCTACCTATCATTCTTTTGGCATGTCCTAGTCCTACTAGGTTAATATCGGGACCTCGGGAATAATCCTACTCTTGGAAATCGAGGTTCAAGTTCGAGCACTATTCACTCAGCGCGATTGAACCCTCTTTGTCACCTTTGGTTAAAAGAATGTTCGTACCTCCATAACTTGTGCTGTTGTGTCCGAAACTCTTCGAAACTTTTGTAGATGGCTCTATGGAGCCGAAAGTCTATGATTTGTGTCCGCCACCTCAATTTGACTCGAGGTGGGCCCGCGAGCCCCGAGGCTCCCCTTATTCGGTTTGTTTGATTCATTTGTGTCCGTTATGATCCGCAACCGTCTGTTTAGGACCCAAGGATGTGTTTGAAACTTTCTATGCCATTAATGTACGTTCTGTACTTGAATGATGTGAGATTTTCGGAAAATGACTTATGAACAGTTTTCTTGCGAATTTGGCAGTTTGGAACTTCGTAACTTTTATACGCATACTTTGATCAGTCTGATTCCTACTCCGATCCTTCGGGCGTCAGTATATACCTCTACGTAAACTATATGTTAAGTCCGACAAATTATTTTTGATATGCATATGATTTCTGCACTACTCTGTTCGTGCTGCCTGCTATGACTTCGTTCGTTGGTACCCGGGCCGACTTTGTGATCGTGCGCACTATAATATATTCGGGAGTTATGATGTGTTACGGTTTCCGAGGCCTCGCCATAGGGCCGGTTACCGTTTATGGAGTTATGATGTGATATGGCATTTGATACGTTCTGATGAT
Organism: Lycium barbarum; assembly: GCF_019175385.1. NCBI lineage: Eukaryota > Viridiplantae > Streptophyta > Magnoliopsida > Solanales > Solanaceae > Lycium > Lycium barbarum. The sequence goes on along the minus strand of NC_083340.1, from coordinate 101,319,092 downwards.
ATGATGTGTGTGTGATATGATGTGACTGGAGATTGTGCGGAGATTTGAAACCTTCTGGAGTTATGATGTGTTGTGGCACCAGCGTCGGGGGGTGACCACGTTCCTAAACCCTATACATGATCTGATTTGCATTTGTACGTTTGCCTCCCGCACAGGTTTGCTTTGTTGCGATGTTGGTGTGTTTGTTCTTTCTGACTCTAGCTGTGTTTGTGATTTCTGTACCTTCTGCTTTACATACTCAGTACTTCTCCCGTACTGACCCCCGTTTCTTCGGGGGCTGTGTTTCATGCCCGCAGGTACAGAAGCTCGTTTGGGTGGTCCTCCAGTTTAGGCTACTCATTCTGCTGTGTTGGAAAGCTCCCCTTGATCCGGAGCCTACTTTTGGTACATTTCTTTTGTTGTGTCTGTATTCTGTATATTTGGATGAGTGGGTACGGCGGGGCCCTGTCCCGTCCTATGTTCTTATGTTCTGTTTTGTCTAGAGGCCTGTAGTCAGATTTGTGGGTCGTGGGTCCGGTGTGTTTGCATGTGAGTCTGTTTTGCATTCTTAAGCGGCCCGTACGCTGCTATGGCCAAGTCGGCCTCTGGGTTTGTATGTATGTGTATGTACTTGGGGGCGATGTGCCTTCCGCCACCCTTCTGATGTGTGTGTGTGAAATTTGGCGATGTATATTCCGCCTCCTTTCTGATTTGTGATTTGTCTGATCTGTACGGGCGACTGCTTAGGATAAGTGTTCGGTAGAGATCTGATTACGATGTTGAGTTCGAATAACGTACGTTGAGTTTGGTCGAGTCTGATTACGATGATCTGGGTGTGAGTTCGTTTGGGGTGTCCCGGAAGGGCACTAGTCGCGGCCCACGGGGCTGGGTCGTGACAGTTTACGACCTGGTTTACGGTCCGTAAACCAGTTTACAGGCCGTAAACTGGGTCGTCTTTAACCATTTCAACACTTAACAGAATCTTGAGATTTTTGACGCAATGAAAGACGATTGCACTATACGGTCCGTAAATCACTTTACGGGCCGTATAGTGCCATATACGACAACTGGGTGAAATTTTTTCTGCAACTTTATTATTTCCAAAAATGCAAAATTAGCCATTCCCGACTTAGTAAAACACCATACACTCAAGTCCTTCATTGTTCTACTCATCACACAAGTACGAAAAAAATTTCCGAGGTGTAACATTCTTCCCCCCTTTTGGAACATTCGTCCTCGAATGTTCGACACTCGGGGATTCTAGAAAATTTTTGCCAGAGTTCCCTTTGTAATTTGGCACTACCAATTTACCACAACGACCCATAATATCATCGCCTCACAGGGCTATGTCACAATATCAACACATTTACGGCCACACACGACCAAAAACATAAAATTAAAACATTCATACCTCATATCGTCGACGTCTCATTTTGAATCTCTTCTGGGGATTGGAACAAATGGGGGTACATAGATTTCATCTTTTCCTCCGCTTCCCAAGTCATTTCTTCCCAATTATTGTTCCGCCATAGCTCTTTGACTGAAGCAACCTTTTTATTCCGAAGCCTTCGCACTTGTCTATCCAAAATAGCAATGGGCACTTCTTCGTATGTCAACTTCTCTGTCACTTGTACATCATCAATCGGAACAATCCTCGTGGGGTCTCCAATACACTTGCGGAGCATTGAAACATGGAATACTGGGTGTACAGATTCGAGCTCTGAAGGCAAGTCCAACTCATAGGCTACGCTTCCCACCTTGCGGATGATTCGATAAGGTCCAATGTATCTTGGACTCAATTTCCCCTTTTTGCCGAACCTCATTAATCCCTTCATTAGTGAAACTTTCAGGAATACCCAATCATTAGCTTGAAATTCTAAATCCCGTCGGCGGTTGTCCGCAAAAGACTTTTGGCGACTTTGAGCTGTTAACAGTCGGTCTCGAATCACTTTAACCTTTTCAACTGCTTGTTGGACCAAGTCGGGGCCTATCAATTGTACCTCTCCGGTTTCAAACCATCCAATTGGAGATCTGCATTTTCTTCCATATAAGGCTTCATACGGGACCATTTGGATACTGGAATGATAGCTGTTATTATAGGCAAATTCAATAAGAGGCAAATGCTCATCCCAACTACCACCGAAGTCCAGCACACATGCTCGTAGCATATCTTCTAAGGTATGAATAGTGCGCTCGGCTTGCCCATCGGTCTGTGGGTGGAACGCCATGCTGAGCTTACTCGAGTACCTAGGCCTTCTTGAAAGGACTTCCAGAACTTGGCTATGAACTGCGCCCCTCTATCTATGATAATGGCCAAAGGAATACCATGAAGTCGTACAATCTCCTTGAGATACAATTTAGCATAGTCTTCCGCTGAATACGTAGTCCTGACGGGGAGAAAATGAGCTGCTTTTGTGAGCCTGTCCACGATCGCCCATATAGAATCATACTTCCCTCGCGTACGGGGTAATCCTACCACAAAATCCATATTAATTTCTTCCCATTTCCACGTAAGAATTTCCATTGCTTGCAATAAACCTCCTGGCTTTTGATGTTCGGCTTTCAGTTGCTGACAATTTGGACATTGGGCTACAAACCCCGCTATGTCTCGCTTCATGCCATCCCACCAATATAGCAACTTAAGGTCGTGGTACATCTTGGTTGCACCTGGATGAATAGAATACCGGGAATGATGTGCTTCCTCTAAAATCCGTTGGCGTAAGTTTGCCACATCCGGTACACATAACCTGCCCCGATATCTAAGGACCCCTTCTATGGAGACTTTTTTTTTCATGAGCTAGATCTCGATAATGACTTAGCTGGGAATACTCATATTGCCGTTCCTTCACCTCTAGATTCAATGATGAAACTGTGGGGTCATTGATGCTAATACTTGCATCTCCTGCATCAGTCGCACGTACGCCGAGACTTGCTAGTTGATGGAGCTCACGAACCATTTCCTGCTTTTCCGAAGGAACTCCACATAAACTACCCATCGATCGGCGGCTAAGTGCATCTGCCACTACATTCGCCTTCCCTGGATGATATAGAATGTTCACATCGTAATCCTTTAGTAATTCTAACCATCGCCTTTGCCGCAGGTTCAAGTCCTTCTATTTGAAAATATATTGGAGGCTTTTGTGATCCGTATAGATGTCAACACGTACACCATACAAGTAGTGCCTCCATATTTTTAAGGCGTGGATAACCGCGGCCAATTCGAGATCATGAGTCGGATAATTCTTTTCATGCCTTCGCAACTGTGTCGAGGCATATGCAATGACTCTCCCATGCTGCATTAATACGCATCCTATTCCCACACCGGAGGCATCATAATATACGACATAGCCATCGGACCCTTCTGGAAGTGTTAGCACTGGCGCTGAGGTCAACCTGTTTTTCAACTCTTGGAAACTACGCTCACAGGTATCATTCCACTGGAATTTAGCCAACTTCTGAGCTAACTTCGTCAATGGAGCTGAAATAGATGAGAAGCCCTCTACAAATCTCCTGTAATACCCTGCTAACCCAAGAAAACTACGAACTTCCGTAGGTGTCGTAGGCCTTGGCCAAGTCTTCACAGCTTCTATTTTCTGAGTGTCGACTCGGATACCATCATCTGAAATAACATGACCTAGAAATGCCATGGATTTTAGCCAAAACTCGCACTTCGAAAACTTTGCATACAATTCCCGATCTCGAAGAACGCCAAGAACAATTCTTAGATGATCTGCATGTTCTGACTCTGTGCGAGCATATACCAGGATATCATCGATAAACACTATCACAAAAAGATCCAAGAACGACCTGAACACATTATTCATTAAATTCATGAACACCGCCGGGGCGTTTGTCAACCCAAACGACATCACTCGGAACTCGTAATGGCCGTACCTCGTTCTGAAGGCTGTCTTGGGAATGTCTTCTTCTCTGATCCTCACTTCATGATAACCCAATCTTAGGTCTATCTTAGAAAACCACTTAGCACCTTGTAATTGATCGAACAAGTCGTCGATTCTGGGAAGGGGATATCTATTCTTCACAGTCACCTTGTTCAACTGTCTATAATCGATACACATTCGTAGCGACCCATCTTTCTTTCGTACGAACAAGACCGGTGCTCCCCACGGTGATGAACTGGGTCTAATAAAACCGTTCTCGAGTAAGTCTTTCAACTGTGCCTTTAGCTCTTTCAACTCTGCTGGAGCCATTCGATAGGGAGGAATAGAAATAGGCTCGGTGTTGGGTACTACATCAATAGCAAAATCGATTTCCCTTTCTGGAGGAAGGCCTGGTAACTGGTCGGGAAACACATCTAGGAATTCATTCACTACCGGGACAGACTGGAAAGTTGGCACTTCCGCTTCCGTGTCATGAACCCGAACTAGATGACAAATATAACCATTGGCTATCATCTTTCTCGCCTTAAGGTAGGAAATAAACCTACCCTTTGGGGAAACTGTATTACCCTTCCACTCGAGTATGGGTTCTCCCGGAAATTTGAATCGAACTACCTTTATCCGGCAACAAACATTAGCATAGCATGACGCCAACCAGTCCATACCCATAATTACGTCAAAATCTATCATCTCAAGTTCAATCAAATCAGCCTTTGTCTGACGATCACGTATAATGACTACACAGTTCTTATATACATGCCTCGCTATTACAGGATCACCAACCGGAGTGAATACTTCGAAAGGTTTAATTGGCTCGGGTCTCGCCCCAACACAATCAGCGATATACGGAGTAATATATGATAAGGTAGAACCTGGATCAATCAGAGCATATACGTCACGGGAAAATATAGTCAGGGTACCTGTGACAACATCTGGGGAAGACTCGAGATCCTGTCGCCCAGCTAAAGCATACACACGGGGCTGAACAGCACCTGAAGTAGATGCTCCCCCTCTACCTCTGCCTCTACCTGCTGTAGTCTGAGGAGTTTGTGCTGTCGGGTGTGCTGAAGAAGAGCCCGCTGCTGAACCTGTAGGCTGAGTCCCAGCTCTATCCCTCGCTGAGGGGCAATTTCTCATCATGTGACCAACTTGCCCGCAAGCATAACAAGCATCCGAACCCTGACGACACCGTCCGGAATGTAATTTGCCACACTGGCTACACCGCGCTACTGGAGGTCTCCTCTGACTAAAATCTCCCTGATACTGAGACCTTGGGGCCCTCGAATCTGACCCTGCCCTGACTGGAAAGAGCGATTGAACCTTCCGTCTGAGAATCTGGGAGGCGTACTAGTCGCGGACTGACCTGAGTGCCTGGGATGTGTCTGTCTCGATCCCTCTCTATACTCACTGTTCTGTCCCATAGACCTAGCCCTCTTACCTTGTCTTCTGTCACCATCACGATCACTTCTTTGCTGTCGTTGTCGTTCCTCGAGATTCTGAGCATGGGCCTGTATCCGGGAAATATCCATCCCGTCTTGCAAGGAGGCCGTCAAACAATCTCTGTACAAATGTGGCCCCAGACCACTCACAAATCTATAGATCCTGTCTCCCATATCGGCCACCATTGTCGGAGCATATCGAGCCAATGAGTTGAATTGCATGCTATACTCTCGGGCACTCATACCCCTTTGCTTTAAATTCAGGAACTTGTCCGCTCTAGCTCGGCGGACTTCGGGTGGCAAGTAGTGACGAATAAAGGCATCTACAAACTCTTGCCACACGGGAGGTGGAACATTTTCTCCTCTTGTTATAACCCAATTCTTATACCATAACACCGCCACATCGCGGAGTCTTTAAGAAGCCAACTCCACGGATTCGGTCTCGGAAGCATGGATAATCTCTAAAGTCCTCAACATCTCATCGATAAAATTTTGCGGATCTTCATCTGGCTTCGACCCAAAGAATTCTGGAGGATTTAAGGCCATAAAGTCACGGGCTCTCGTGCTAGCTGAACGATCCCTTGGACCTGCATCCTGTCGTTGTGCCTGAGTGGCAACCAATTGTGTCAATAAAGGGATGGCCTCGGACACTTGTTGACCCGAAACACCCGCTGGAGGAATTGGAGCTGAGGCTCCTCCCTGCTCTCCTACATTGGGCGCGGCGTCACTTTGCGATTCGCTTTCCTCTACATTTGCCGGAGGCTCTCATTCTGCCTGCCTCTATGTCGTAGCTTTGCCCTTCTGGGCAGCTGTAGATTTTCCCTTTGGCGGCATTTTCTGAAACCATAACATACTTTTAGGAATAACATAATCCTAAGCATGGCTCTATCGCACGATTTCATGAGAAGAAAGATGGTCATTTTCCTAAATGCCCTGTAGCCTCTTGTTTATTAGCGTGGCGCGCAACACACCATAAACAAGACTCTACTAGACATGGCTCGCAGACACTTCCTAGGACGAACTGCTCTGATACCACTTCTGTCACGACCCAATTAGGGGCCGCGACGGGTACCCGGAGCTAGTTACCGAGCACCGCTCACTCTACTACTTATCTTGCTCATTTAATACTCTTTTATCAATTTACATACCAGTTGTAGGAAAATCATAATTTAAGCAAACATAAATACTTTATATACAATTGCCTTTCGGCCATCAAAATAATATACATGCATATGAAAACGTCTTGTGAGACCATCTAACCAACACTGCGTATCTACGAGCCTCTACTAACATACTGTATATACATGGACGGAACAAGACTCCGTCGTGCCCAAAATATACATATATACCAAAAGGATAATCCTAAGCACCTCCGGACGATGGAGTTCTTTCAACCAGCTGACTGCTACTGAGGATCTGGGCCAAGCTCACCTCTCTGTCTACCTGTGGGCATGAACACAGCGTCCGAAGAAAGGACGTCAGTACGAATGTTGTACTGAGTATGAGAAGCATAAACAATGAAAGAAGGCATCAACAATATAGTGATAACATCAACATGAAATATCTGGATCTGTCTGATAATCATAAAGGAAATCATGCGTGCCATCTTACTCATACTCTTCCTCATAACCTATATGCATCATATGCAAGCTGCCCGCCCATGTCGGAACGGTGTGATAGTCAATAATATTAGCCCGCATCCAGTCCTCCCGCGTCCGGGGTACCATCTCATGCCGCCCACTAGTGGTGTCTGCCCATGCCAAAGGGTCATGGTGTATCCGTATAGCTGCCCGCCTTGGCGGTGACTGCCCGGCCAACTAGGCACGGTGTGAAATGCTCATGCCATGCTTATCATAAAATGCTCATAATAATAATATACTCATCATAAAATACTTATCTCATTGTAATACATGCATAAGGCTCAAGATCAACTTTACTCTATCGGGGTGACGTAAGGTCGTGATCCCCCGATTCCATTATGGAACAACTATTGATACTCTGCCTCACCTTGAAGGAACTAGTACATAAGGTGAGTGTAAGCGATAATTAACATCATCATTATACTAGCATCACCATATCGTATTCCTCATCTTATATAGACATTAAGGAGTTAGACTCTTAGCCTTTCGGACTATAGGAACTCATGAAGAGACTAGGAATTTCGTGCTACAAGATTCATGCCATCAGGAAGAAGGGACTAGCCTCACATACCTTGGTCTTTTCGCTATGATATCGCTCACTCGTTCTCCTTCAATATCGCGTCGTTACCTTCATAAAGAATTCATATCAACATTAGCATACTAACTACAAGAACGCGTCGCTAATTATAGGAGAAATCGGACAGCGCTTCATTTGCTCATACTACTTTCCATGTTGTATATTAACTCCCAACATTCATAACATTATTCACAATATCGCAATCAACAATCGTCGTTTACGTACATTTAGCAAAATCCACCATTTTCTTCCAATTTTCCCTTATTGAATGATTTTAGCTCATCCTTGCATTTAATGCTTGTTTCATGATATAAACATCATTTATAACGTATTTGTACTCACAACACTCCAATATTCGTAGTTCAATTCCACTATCATTCATTCATGTCACTATTCATTCAATAATGACCTATTTCTATGTTCTTCTACATCTCAAGTGTCTAAGCTTTCCAATACTTCAAACAACATGGAATAATCATGAAACTTACCTTGGATAGTGGTTGAACAATCCTTAAGTTGAATTGCTTCACTTAGACAAAACCCTAGTTTCACCTTCTTGGGAATTACTTGACTTAGATGATCCCTTGATGTGTTTTGCACTTGATTTCATAGGTTTAGTGTTGTTGTCCTTGATTTTCCTTGGATTCTTTTGAATTTCTATGGATGAAGTATCTGGAGAGTTCTGGAGCTTTTCTTGAAGTGTATGGATGAATAATGAAATAAAGTAAGGCCTAAGTTCCTTTTAATAAGTCAAAAGCTGATGTTTAATGATTTCTCGTCGGGTGAACAGTGGTCGTAAATTGCAGTTTACGGACCGTATTGTGGTTTACGGTCCGTCTTCCATGATCGTGTTTAAGCAATTCAAGAACAGAAGGTTTGGCTGAGTGTCATGGCACTTTACGACTGAGGTTTACGGTCCGTAAACCAGTTTACGGGCCGTCCTCCAAGTCGTTTTTAATCATTTTCACCATTTACAGGAAGTCTTGGCTGAGGGACATGGCAGTTTACGACCTGGTTTATGGTTCGTAAACCAGTTTACGGGCCGTAAACTGGGTCGTCTTTAACCATTTCAACACTTAACATAATCTTGAGATTTTTGACGCAATGTAAGACGATTGCACTATACGGTCCGTAAATAACTTTACGGGTCGTATAGTGCCATATACGACCACTGGGTGAAAAATTTTCTGCAACTTTATTATTTCCAAAAATGCAAAATTAGCCATTCCCGACTTAGTAAAACACCATACACTCAAGTCCTTCATTGTTCTACTCATCACACAAGTACGAAAAAAATTTCCGAGGTGTAACAAATGATGATGATGAATTAAAGTATAGAGATTCGATAGTTCATGATATGATGATCCCATAATGCTGATGATGTCATTATTGTTAACACTCACCTTATGCACTATTTCCTTCAAGGTGTGGCAAAGTACTCATAAATGTTCGTAATATAATCGGGGGTTTACGACCTTACGTCACCCCGACATAGCCATGGTTGTCTTCAAAGTTTAATGTATGCTCCTAATGCTAAATGTGAAATGATGCAAAGTCATGGTATGTCTATAAGATGATCAATAATGCTAGCTTATAATATGCCTATGTTATGTATGAAAATGTCAAGCTATGATAAGATTATACTATGTTCATGAGATGTGTAATAATGATGGGTTATGATTGACTATATGACAATGTGATTCCGCCGTGCCAATATGGCCGGGCATGTCACCGCTAAGGCGGGCTGCATATGATTCCACCGTGCCTAGATGGTCGGGCATGTCACCGCTAAGGCGGGCTGCTATGTTTACACCGAGCCTAGAGGGCCGGGCATGATCACCCCTAGTGGGCGGCATATGATGGTTACCCAAACGTGGGTTAACGATGCAGATTACGATGTGATGATATATGTGATGACATGTGTGATGTGAGGACATATGTATCATGAATATGTAAACTATGATATATGTAAGAAGTGTATTTGCCTATGACACTCATGCAAGTTATGTCCTTCTCTTATGGCTCATGATCCTTCTATTATTTTTATTTCATTCCTGGCTTACATACTCAGTACAATGTTCGTACTGATGTCCTTTTTCTTTGGACGATGTGTTCATGCCCACAGGTAGACAGGGAGACTAGCTTGAGCCAGACTCGTAGGAGCTGTTAGCTGATTAAGAGCACTACGTTGTTCCGGAGGTGCTTATGATGATTCTTTTGTGTACATTTGTATATGTTGGGCCCAACGGGGTCCTGCCCCGTCTATGTGTCTTGTACTTCAGTAGAGGCTCATAGATACACGGTGTGGGTTATGTGGTCTCACGAGGTTGCCATTATGTATATGTATACATATATTATTTTGATAGCCTAAAGTCTCATGTATATAAAAGCATTATGTTTTGAAATGGAAGGTGATTTTTCTTATATGAGTGTGAAATTGATAAGGGAATGTCGAATGAGTACAATGAGTAATAGAACGAACGATGCTCGGTGGTTAGCCCCGGGTACCCGTCGCGGCCCCTAGCTGGGTCGTGACACTGGTGATCCCCTGGGGAAGGTGTTAGGCACCCCAATATTAAGGATCCGTACTATACAGTTGACCTTCGAATTCTAGTGTATGAGTATCTATCTAAACTGCTTATTTTGTGTTTACTCTCCCTCAGGAAAAGAACTGTCATGCATATCATTTTAAAAAAAAAAATTAAATACATTCCCTTTATATATAGGGTATCGTAGTTCCGGATTTATAACATCCGTATAGAAATAGTCTCCTTTTTGTATAAGGAGTATATGTTTTTAGAAAGAGGAGGTAGAAGTGAGTACTGATTTTATAAGTTAAGCCCTTATACTCATACACTTTGCTCGGGTTGGTCCGTATTAGTACGTTCAGCCTTATCCGGAATTATGTATTACGAAATAGTTTCATACGTTTGTAAAGATGTTTTTATACAAAAATGAGTATATCTCGTCTGTAAATACTCGTTTATTTGGGCTTGATATAGGCCAAAACAGCATCAAGTTTTTTAGAAGTCGCCGCTTATATATTTTTAAGAAGAACACAAATCTTTGTAATTTTCATAAAAAAGAGAACACCTGATTTTGTTTGGATGAAAACCGAATTAATTCTTGTCAAAATTTACCCATTATTGTTTTTTAGGTAAAAAGTAAGTTGTTTGGGTATTGGGCCCATTTATTAAAAGCCAAGATGAAAGATCCTTCGATTGTGAAAAAGAACTGATTTTAGTACAATATTTGATCGATGTTTTAGTTATGATATGCAACGATCCATTTGTTTCTAAAAATTTCAGCTTGTAGTTTTTGAAGAAAAACAGTTTGCAAAAATGCCGGTTTTCATTTAGTTATAAAATGTTATGGCAAGTCCGTGATTTTTTGAGAAAAGACATGCATGGGGGCCTAAAATCGACTAAACGGCGTAAGAACCGTTGTCCTATGACGTCTAATTCCAACCATAAGTTTTCCACTATAATACGAGTTTACATACACATCCTTATGAATACATTCAGTTAAAATAAGTTGCAAAAATGTAAAGAGTCTGGGTTAGGCTAGGGGCGTACCAAGCCCCTAGTTTAGTCATTTTCACCCATGACTGAGCCTTCTGCGCGCTTCGCTATCTTTCTTTGTCTTCCTGGACTCTATTTTGGAAATAGTATTCCTGTGTGTGCCTTAGGCCCAAGAGGGTGGTTTGATGTGTTTTTGACCCGAGCAGTCGCATAATAGGAGGAGTGGAGGCGGAAGAAAATAAAAACACTAGTTAGTTTATAATCACTGAACTTATCACGAAGATAAACGACAAAATTGAACACACACACACTAAAGTATACAAAATACACACGCATATACATGTATAAAGCAATCTACATTTGTCCTATACTTGCCCCTTTTCCTTACTCTAAACGAGGTTCAAGTTATCCTAGACTTAGGCGTGACATGGGGACTCGGTATAGATCCCGTATATCCGATGTCGCGCAACTTCCAAGGGTTTTTAGAGAACCACAGGCATGGCTAACAACGGGAGATTAAGACAACCCCAAATTACCACACTTGGCCTTGGATTTATCGGGACCTCATTAGAGTGAAAGAGAGTATAGACTTAAGTAAACATGGGCACAAAATTGTCTACTAATAGCTAACATGAGCAGTCATGGAAACATTCCTCAAAAGGAAAGATAAATCTGACATCACAGCATACTATTTGACCAGATCAACTATAACTAAAAAAGGAGAACAGACCAAGCAGCCAGCAATTTGCAACAGAAATGCAGAGGTATAAGAGAAGCAGTTCCCAAGAGGGAGATATAACAAATCAAACTTGCATTGGCTTCAAGGAAAAAACAGTTTAGCTCAGATGGCATCCAACCTCACAGATATACTCATGTAAGCACGTTACAAATAGCAATTAAATAATTGATCTAAACAGAATAAGACTTAAGCTAGCACTGCCTAAGCACCTTACAAATAGCAATTAAATAATTGATCTAAATAGAATAAGACTTAAGCTAGCACTGGCTAACAGGTATTTGGAGTGAAGGCTGGTGTACATGATCCCCATAAGGACCAATGTCGAACAAAATAGGAAAAAGGAAACAATCACTCATAATTAAACTCACAAAGCAGAAGGGAAAGGAAATAGACAATTAGTAAAGCAAAAAGAAATGATAGCATGCAGAAGACCAATGTCACTAGCTGGTGTGAGAGACTACTCTTGACAATTGGTCCTGAAGAAAGGCAGGGGCTAAGCCACTAGAGAAATAAGTAGGTCTAGGACAAATACAAGGCTGGGGGTGGGGGGCCGGGGGGAGGGGGGAGGAAATCAAGCACACTAAACCCAGTAGCCAAATAGGATCACCATGTGATAAAAAAAAACTTGCTCATTAAATGTGAAACAGAAGGTCTTTAGGAAGAAAATCAGTGTCACCATGTCACAGGAGCAGTAAGACAATGCTGAGAATAGGCTAATGACTTTTAATAGCCTGGTCTTAATTCAACGTTTAAACAGGGGAAGGGACAAAATGAAATGCAATCATGGAATAACATGCATAAACAATGGACAGGTTGGGATATAACACTTAAACAGATTCAATCAAGGGAGACAAGCACCAGGAGCCTCTAGACCCTGCAGACCCAAAGGGTTTTTAAGCCTGTTAGGGAGTGAAAAGGATCACACAACAAACAGCCTGAGCAGTTCAAGAACCCCCCCCCCCCCCCTGGTTATTTTCGCCTTTCCCTTAAAGCATAACCAAACCATTCTCCCCACCTGAATCCTCCATGAGTCCAAAGATCATGAGGGGGAGATCAAAAAATGGAGATAAGAGTTTTCGGCCCCTGAAAGGGAAACAGGACAGGGTGAGGTCATCACCTCCCTTTCTCCTTTCCTGAGTCTCCTTTCAGCAAAAAGGATCCTGGGCTCCACTGGTCATTACCTCCAGCTCATGCCCAGGCTCACCTTTTCCTCTCCTAAAACCCTTTCCCCCATTTTAAGTATACTCACCCGAATCTTCCAGTGATGACACCAGGAACTTTAGAAAGGCTTGCACATGCATTCAATCCTATCATCTCTTTATCCTTGAACAAACTCATTTAGTTCAGGTCTACAGGCTCCTGGTAACTAAGGTCGGTGGTAAATGATAATAAGGGGGGAAAGGGTAAAAGTTCTCAGAAGGCCACGTTAATCAGTGTCAAGCTAGCTAATCCAGATGGACTAGGTTTATGTTTTTAGAAAGCTGTTGATACCAAATTCAAAAACATAAGCGCTGAGCCCAATCATTTTAAATTATAAAGTGGGTAAAATCACACTTGTCAGCCCTTAACACTCCCTAATTGAACCAAAAGCAAGCATATTGGGGGGGGGGGGGGAGAGACTTTTGTTTCTAATGACAACAGGATTCAGCAGAGAAGACACCCTCTTTTATTTATCAAGATCAAATTACCTAGATGGGATAACATTCAATATCAGGCAAGGCATAGAGACTATAGGATAATTTTAAGAGACAAAAGGAAAGCAAACAAAGGTCAGACAAGGCAAGGGGGCACTCCCAGTTTTGAAGAAAGGTAAGTCCAAGTAACACAAGGAGAAGCCTTAAACTGAAAACAAGCAAATTTGGAGGCAAGAGCCCCATTCAAACACATAGCCTTATTCCAAAAGAGAAGAAAAAAAAAACAAACTGTCACACCCTTTTGCTAAGGTCAAATGGCTTTCCAGCCTAAAGGGTACACAGGGACACCTCAATGATAGCTTCACCGAATTCCAAAAAAGGTCAACCCTCTGAAAATCCCAACCTAGTTGAATAGTCTATTACAATAGTGAGGCCAAACAAATGTAAAACAGAAGAGGACACTAAACCTCATAGCACAATATAAGCTGGGGATTAAACCACAGAGCAACCAGACTTAACTGTTTTACAGAAAAGGGGAGAGCTTACAGCCTATGCTAGGCCCATGGCACTAAGAGTCTATTAATATTATCCACCAGTTTATCTAAAATGAATTCTTACAGTAAAACAGTCTAATAGTTTTAAGGACAATCTATTAATGGGTTTAAAGGATTCGACCATAACAGGAGGATCTATCAACCCAGGGAGCCTTTTCAAAAAAAAAAAAAAAAAACTTCTTTTACAGGTTTACTAACAGCGCCAACATCTTAGAGAAATAAGGAGAAGACTATGTTTTAGAACTTTCTAGCTTAATCACATATCATAACTTAAACACCCTAGTCATGTTGTGCATACAAATTAAGTAGAGGGCACAGAAGGGAGGGCAAGGACGGATCATGAAACAGTCTAAGGCGCAAGGCAGTTTCTTGAACTCAAAGCAACAACTAATGTGATCACAAGCAAAAAGATATCAATTAAAATGACACATAATCCCCTCCCCCCATTTAATTCTAGGTTGTTCTCATATTCTCAGGGTACTAAGTGATTATATCCCAGGGTACTAAGTGATTATATCCCAAGTAGGCAGACTTATCCACTTTCAAGCAAGACTATGGGGGAAGGGAAGCAAGCATGGTCTCACCAGAGCAGTAGGCCAAACCCCCTTACACACCCAACTGGATCCTTTTAGAGAGAATTACCTATCTTAAATGGCCACTGAGCATATAAGCAAAGGTCATCCCATTTTAAAGCTCATTTACACCTTTTCACTACTTGTTCAGTCAAGGGTAAGCAAGACCAAATGCAAAAACTTATACCAATTCTGCTAGAATTCCTCAATACTGAGCATAAGCTTCAAAGAGAAACAAGCCAGGTTTGAATCATGAAGACACACCCAGCCAAGCCCTGGTTATATATTTGCATGAAATGGATTCCCAAAGTTCACTCATCAGGGTCAAAACAAGTTAAGGAGGAAAGCAGGCATAAATCTAATCATATTCAGGCAAAACTCAAAAGAAAATGGGTGCAAGCACATAGAAATGTCGTTTTGAGAGAGTGAACAAAGCATAGCACACCTATGCTGGGCATTCCCAGTCTTAATTTTGATCATCTGATACCAAACTAAGCAAAAAACCTTAACAACACCACTGATGACTAACCCACATGGATTAAGTTTAGCACAGGTTAATTTCAAAAGAAAACGGGACTAATCCACAAAATTCCTAGGGATTAATCAACAACTAAGCTATACTAAGACCATGATACCCTGCCCTTAGTCCATTAGTTATTAGAGACAAAGCAACAAGAACTTGGGGGGTGAGGACTAGGAGCACTTCAAGTTAGAATAATAAAACAAAACCTCAGTGAAATAGAATCAGACAAGGGCACATATACCATAGAAAGAGAATTCATCAGCCTACCTTTTAACTAAATTCAGCATAGCTTTCGTACTCATCAATTTAAACAAAAGGAAATACCTAAAGAGATTCATCTTTTCACAAAATCCCACTTTCTATAAGAGATTAACAAGGGCAGGTCCATGGAGTGCAATGGCCTAGGCATCAAACAATTTCTACTAACAACATCACCATCAAGCATAGATTAAATTTTTAGGATGCAACAGAGACCAGCCAAACAACATTACTAAATAATCAACACCAAATCCCAATTTAGACAAACTAGCTATTTATAACCATAATAAGCTAATAGAGGCTACCATATTCAAAACCTAACTAAAACAAATATAAACCAATATTACATAGACTGAAATTGAAACAAAATAAACAACAAGAGTAAGTGTTACCTTTGGTGGGCATGGCCTTGACCAAAGATGAATTTGGATGGATTTCTTCCAAAGACTAGAGCCCAAGATGCCAAAGAACATAAAAACAAACTTTTAGGACATAGGTTTTTGAGCTAATCGAAGGAACATCAAACTTAGAAAAAAACTTCAAACCTTTAAGACTAATATCAAAAACATGATATTTTTCTCAATTTTTTCCCGACCCTTTTCTTAGTGAATGGGGGTTTCTATTTATAGAAATCCCAAATGTTGAAACTGTCTCCAATTTTTGATGTGGGACTTTGCAAAATTTGCATGTCTCACACACAAACCATGATATAAATGGATCAAATCAAAAACTCAATCGACATCAAGGGCTAAAACTCAAATCTGCACATATATAAAAAAAGGAAAGGGGTGGGTATACCTTAGGGCGTGTTTGGCCGAGATTTAGGGGGAGAAGGACAAAGAATTGAATGCTTTGCTTCCTTCCCCACACATAATGACACTAGCACAGTGGAGAGCAGGTGGCGGAAGGCAGGGCGACTTTAGGGTTTTACCCTAGCCGCCTCTATTTTCCATAATTTTCAACCAAACCCCCCCCCCCCTCTTTTTAATAAAATGAAATGGACCGGGGGGGGGGGATGGAGTATAATACTCCCCCGCTCCTTTTAATCTTAACTGGGTCGGGTCGCATGTCAAATGGACTGGGACTGGCCTACCCATTTAAGGCCTGGTTCTATGTACATACACACGTGTGTATATACACCATCTATATTAATATATACGTGGTGTATATACATACATATATATGGCGGGTAAAAACAAGCTAATACATAAAAATAAAAGAACAAATTGTTAGCCCATCAGGACTTAAATAGTTTAAGAAAAATAATTCATAAAACAAAAGCGAAAATCATTTGTAGACATCGGCCTATAAGTTGAGAAAATAAATCGATTGCGCAAGCACGCCTAGAAAAGGGCAAAATGGTCAACCCTTTTAATTACTCCAAGTGCCTTGGATAATAAATAAAATCGCTCATTAATATAATTTCCCTGATTTAGTTAATCCAATGAATAATTATTCAGAAGGGGTTTTCTTGCCCCTCCGCGTAATAAAAAGAATAAAATCTCCACCAAATTTGAAATAACTTCAAATATTTCTTTATTAATTCAAAAGGGTGACATGTTGTCCTCAATAATTTATAAGAAATACCTGGACCCCCTCAGGAGTGCGCAACTGATTTTATTTCTTACCCAAGGACTCCGAGCGCTTAAAACAGATCCCGGGAGGTCAAAATTTATGTGTCAACAACTGCTTCTTCGGTGTTCGGGATGGCGGAACCATCCCTGGGCTACGAAATTTGACTAACCCTAATTTTGGACGAACTCGATGCATCTTACCCTTTAAAATTCAACTAATTCAAACAGGTGTGGCCAGACCCTGGCTTCTGGGTTTCCTACATATCTCGGGTTACATGAGAATTCAGGACACATGTAGTTTGACTCAACTAAAGAATCATGTACGTAGCTGAAAAGTCCTGAGATCACTGGTGTCGTGAATTTTTCTTAGAGACATGCGGGAAGGTGACCGATTCTCTAGTCTTGAGTTTTCCTGCATATCCCTAGTCTTAAGGCATCAGACCACATGTAGTTCGACATCACTGGAGAAAGGTGTGTCCCTCATGTGGAGACACCTTCAGACTTTCCAGTGTGTACCCGACCTGTCACATTTTTTTTTAGTAGAAGGAAACATAAGCAATGTCACGATCCAACCCAGTAGGCCGTGACTAGTGCCCGAGCTGGACACTCGTATACACACCTGTTAGCTATATGATGAATCCATAACAAAATATAACATGGAACTGATAAAGACCAAAACATAGTCTCGGAGCTGTCGCATAAGGCATATATATATATGTCCGGCAACCCGTCTCTTGAGGAGTCACAACTATCAACAGATAACACAGTACATAAGCCAACAAGGCTGTCATAACATGTGGAAACGTCCCAACTATATATATACGCAAGCCGACAAGGCTCCCAGTACGAAACGATAACACAAGCGAGCCAACAAGGCTGCTACCACAAGACGACAATATATATGCAAGCCGGCAAGGCTGCTACAACGCTAGAACACGCATCGTGATGACATCTGAATACAACCCACATACATGTCTACAGACCTCTAAGGGTAACAACAGTAACATATGACGGGACAGGGCCCCTCCGTACCACTGGACAAAATACATATATGCAACAAAAGGATCTGTACCAAAGAGCTACGCTCCGGAACGAGGGAGCACTCCAAGACAGCTGAATAGATATCCTAAGCTGGCGGATCACCAAAACGAGCGTCTGTACCTGCGGGCCTGAAATGCAGCCCCCCGAGGAAAGGGGGGTTAGTACGAAATATGTATTGAGCATGTAAAGCATGAAATATAGTAAACAGGATCATACTGAAACAAGGAGTGTAGAAAACTAGTACAATAACCAAAAAAACACAAGGCTTACCTTTGAACATAAATCATATGTGTCAATATCATACCCAGTCCGTTATAGGACTTAGTGACATAACTAGATAATCATCTTGTACATATGCATATATATCGTGTCCCGGCCCTCTAGTGAGGGACTCGGTAAATAAAATCATAATATACATGTACATATAACGTGTCCCGGCCCTCTAGTGAGGGACTCGGTGAATAAAGTCATCATATGCCATCTTGGCCGCCATCCCCATATCATCATATCATCATATACATATACATATAACGTGTTCCGGCGCTCTAGTGAGGGACTCAGTGAATAATGCAGTGGATCTGTGCACGAAAACATGTCGTGGCCCGGGACTCAGTGAAAGATGTAACAGTATGCACGAGCAGAGTAGTAAGTAACCATATGCACCCAAATCATCTTTTGAGACTCAATAGATAAGACTAATTAATTCTCGAGTGTCAGGATGATAGCCGTATTAAGTTCTCTCTAAATGTCATTACGAACTATATAAAGGAAACTCTCAGGGATCATAGACATGTATCAAGTCAATACGAGACAGTTTATGAAAGTTAAGGACATTATTCATTATAGAATCCTTTAGGAATAGGAATTCTTATGCATCATTTACTATTCAATCATATAAAATACACGAGGGCAATAGCTCGACTATCCTGAGAGTTCTAACATCAAGAAGTGACTAAGAATCATAAATCATACTCGGAACTTGTGAATAGAATTTCCGACATGCCAAAAGAAAGAAGGGATAGACTTTACATACCTTAACCGCTCCAAGCTAACCACAAATCAGTTCTCGGGCTTCCTAATCTACATTAACATTATTGATATCAAGTATTAACTATAGCGCGCTCATAATCCAAAGCCTGAGCTAGCACATCACTTAACAAAATTCGGGCAGCATTTCCCCCGAAAACTTAATAATCCTCGAGATTCCAATCTAGCCAAAACATCAATCGAAATACGAACAACAACAATACCAATATGTTCCAATCAAATGAGAATTAAATCCATTCTTAAATCACTTCCAAAGCAGCCCAATATACATTTGTATACCAATGCTTGTACACACTTCTTTATTTTTGTATACACATAGTATAACAACAACAACTACAGCTAATCCCGCGATATTCCAGCCCACAAAATAATTCATAACAACCACCAAACAGCCCACATGATAACAATAACAATTTATCCGATTTCCGATATAGTTTTCGTAATTCTTTCATCAAGCAACGTAGATACGACTCGGATAACTCAAATATGTCTAGAAAAGAGGATTCTTACCTCACGTGCCAAGAAATAATCTTCTTCCGCCTTACTTCACTTCAAAGAAAGCCCGGATCCAACAACACGACAAAAAAAAACAACGAGGTCGAAGCGGTGAGCAAAACCCGTTACAAAATGAAATAATGTTGCTGCCCCATCCTCGTAAGAGAATTCTTCAATTCAGATGAGAAAAATATATATATACACGTATGTATATAGTCTCTCTTGTAGTAAAATGTTGCTGCTCAAGTTGCTTAAAAATCAAAGCACTTACTTCAAAGTGAGAGGTCTCCAACGTTGCTGTCCTATTTCATTTCCTGCCACCATTTTCTTAAGAAATTTGTCTCACAATTTGTGAGATCACAAAATGAGGGCATGTTGTTGTTGCCATTTCCTTCACCCTCAAGATAACGTTAACATGTTCCATTAGTATATGAGTCACTAAGTAGCAATCTTTCCATGCTTACACGGGTAAAGCCCACCATGATCCTCATCCAAATAATTAATTGTAAACTCTTAAAATAGAAGTTAGGCAGCAATTTCTTTTGTCAAATAATATAGGAATGACATGGTGAATACATACAATTCACCACTTAGCCAAGGTTATACGAACAAAAATAGAAAGTGGTCCCACTTAATTATATCTAATGCTAAGATAAGAATGGAAAAGTTTATATCCAATATTTTATAATAGTTGTTTCTTGGTCTCAATTCACCTAAACATGCCCCACTTATACACACTTCCTATACTCATTATCATAATTATGTGATATACCATAGTCCATGGCCTCATTTTCTACAAATAAAAAATTATTTTCAATCATCGTCGTCACACTTTTTCGTCTTAAATAATTTTGGGACTTCATTCCTTGTATACACCTGTTACACCTCGGAAAATTTTCCGTTGGTACGCAAGTGGATAAACTAGTGATGAATATGAGTGCATGATGTCTATGAGCAAGAAACGACGTTGATGACCTTAGGCGAGATTTCGAAAGTATCCGATGTGAGACGAGGAAGTTGGCTAAGTTAAGATAAGATACAAGGTGAGCAATTCATGTGCATGGACGGGGGTGATTAAAATGAGAAGTCTAAGAAATATGGGAAGTTGCAGAATTGCAACTGCCCAGTGGTCGTATATTGCAAAATACGGACCGTAAAGTGCAATACGGTCTGTAAACTGGCAGTCGTAAACTATCATGCAAAAGCTTCAGCTTTCTGCCAGTGGTCGTAAAGTGCAAATACGGACCGTAAACTGGTATACGGTCCGTAAACTGCCAGGTCGTAAACTGACATGCCAAACTTCAACTTTCTGCCAGCTGAGGAAAAGGTATAATACGACCTGGTGGACGGACCGTAAAGTGATTTACGGCCCGTAAACCATGGTCGTAAACCACCATGAAGGCAGCCCAGCTTCTGGTTCTGGAATTGGTTAATTACGCCCATGGAGGACGAGCCGTATAGTGGAATACGGGCCGTAAACCTCCATGGACGACCACTGTTCACCCAGCACAGATTTTTCAATTCATTAAATGTGAGGATCAAGACTTGTCTTATTTCATTTCCACATTACACCACTTCTCTCTAAAACTTCTCTCTACATTTATTATATGAGTTTTCAAGGATTATAAGCCATCAATAACATTAAGACAAGTGAATCAAGGAAAAGGGAATCATCAAGCATCATCCAAGTCAAGAAATCCAAATGGAGAAAAACTAGGGTTTTGCTCAAAGAGGAGTATTATCAACCAAAGCTTGTTCCTACAACTTCTAAGGTAAGGTTCATGATTTTTACAAGATGTTTAAGGTATTGGAGAATTAAAATACATGGATTGTAGAAAATGTGGTCAACTAGGTCATGAATGATGAATAGTGACATTTTGAGAAATAGTTTGAATTGAGTTATGAATGTTGTTGTGTTGTGATATGAATGTGTTATAAATGGCATTAAGATCATGAACTAAACACTTTAGACGAATGGATGAAGTTGGGTGTTATGACCATGAATGTGGGTGAATTAGAGGCAAATTGAGGAATCTAGATAATGTGGATAATGTGAATGACTAATGGCCATTGTTATGATATTAATGAAGATATAAACGCTAGCATTGGAAGGGAACGTGCAAGTGTAGAATAGTTCGCCGAAAGGTATGTAAGGCTAACCCTTCTTTCATAAGGCATGGTTTTTGGCCAAGTTTCTAATTCCTCTATACGAGTATGTTGTCTTCACATGGTTGACATTCCGAGCTCATAAGATCACGACCCTTGATATGTACTACGATTATACTATGTTCCTCGTATGACGAGTAAGTCTATAATGTAGATGTAACGATAATGATGAGACATCGCACCACATCTGCCTTGTTTTATTATTATTTTCTTAATGCCCCTGCGTATGCTCGCAGCCGTATTGTACTGCACCTGCATTGTTTTATTGTTTTCAAATGCCCCTGCGTATGCTCGCAGACGCATTGCACCGTACCTGCATTTGTTTGTTTTAAATGCCCTGCGTATGCTCGCAGACGCACTGCACATACATTGCATCATTGCTTTGCGAATGCTCGCAAACACTGCACATGCATTGCATTATCACTTTCAGATACCCTTCAAACGCATTGCATCATGCCGGATTAAAAAAACAAAATGGCGTTACATAACACGATCGTTCTTCATCCTACACTTGCTAGGACCATTCTGACAACACTGGGGCAAAATTTTGATTGGACGATCAAAATTTGCCACAACATCCATTAGTTATCACCTTTCGAACTACATTGACCTGATTCTCGTGATTGACGAGATATGTAGGAAGCTTTATGTAGAGTTCGGTCACATCGGGACGAGAATCATTCTTTCCCCATCAAGTATATAATCCTTCCCTTTTTATCATTTTTATTTTTATCGCAACCTTGCCGACGGACTGAGAGAATTGTCAAAACTCTACCAACGTCTAGCCTCTGTCTCCGTACATATCCTTTTAGCAATTCTTTGTCGAGCCAAAATAGGCTAAATGTCAACGTCTTCGTCCGAAAACTCTTTCATCGTCTCCGGTCGAAGAGGGACAAGTTGTTGACACCTAATTTTGGCTCGACGTGCTTAAAATTAACGTTTTGGGGACCCTGATTCGTTAAAGAGCACGAAATACAATTCTTTTACATATTTTATATTTTTTGACAATTTATTGATGATTATCCTTATTTTAGGAATTTTCTCAATTTATTGTCATTTTTTTCAAGATCATTATTTTACACATGTACAACGTAATACTACCATTTTTGTGTAATTAATAATTATTTCTTAATTTTATAGCAATACATTTTCATATCATAGATATTAATATTTATATTTTATACTTGCGTTATTATTTATACATGTATTAATTAACTATATTTTAGTACAGTCTGACAGTGTAGAGAAAATCGGAGCAAGTAATTTTTAAACACAGAGCAAGAATTCGATCAAGTCAAGGTCTCGTCACCTTTTTAAAATTTATACATTTGAGGTGATGGGTTGGGTTGTTGATCGATTGATTAATAAATTTTTATACAATGGTTAAAGGGGTTAATTCCTCATTGGACAATAACCCAAGGATTAAAATAAGCATTGAGGGGACAAAGGGGTGCATTCTTTTATTTTTTGGACAAAAGAGGGTGTTCATTGATATTATAAGAAAGGATGGGGTTCAATTTTATTTTTTATCCTTTGTCTTCATTCTATACATCTACACACCACTTACACACACACATGACAACATCAGATTTTTATCCAAGGAAAACCTAAATATTTTCCCTCCTCTCATTTTTTTCCCACAGCCGCCGCCGCCTCCCCGTCGGATCTCCGAGCTCCGGCGACGCGCCAAACCACCCCCTTCGCTCCCGCCTTCATCTTCCTCACCGCACCTCCACCAAATAACCACGAAACCAGCCCGTCTTTTTTCTTCGGAAAACACCGACATTTTTCAACTGAAACAGCCGCGTTTAATTTTCCGTTACCAACTTACCGGCTTCTTTAGCAGTGAATAACGGACGTCCGTCACTTCCGTTAACAACAAGCATTGTAGCATAAATAGCACCTATTCCAGTACCGACAATAATGTCGAAGAAATCAGATATTCTAACGTGAGGATCACCAGTTTTAGCACAGATCTGATTTTCTAAATGGATTAATGAAGTACCACCAACAATACCAGTAGTACCACCACCGTCAATGCTAAGAATACGAGTTTTCTTTCCTTCGTAGTGATACAACCATTTTTGCTCCAATTTTGAGAAGATTTCTAGCGATATTTTACTGAACTCCATCATTGATGAATTAACAGCAAAAAAAAAAAGAAGCAATCAGATTTGATTTATAATGGAAACAGTTAAGTTCACGATTTTCTTCTTAGAGGCATTTATGATGAGAAATTGCTATGTTGTTCTCTAGCACTACTGCCACTACTATTTATTTGCAATGTTGTTGCTACCTTTTCTGTTTTTTTTTTTTTCGATTTGCTATCACGTTTTATGATATGCTACTGTCTCTGTTTCGTTTTTGCTGTAACATTAGCCCCGCTACTGTTTCGGTTCACGGATGTTTGCACTATTTTGACTTTTTATTTATTTATTTATTTGGTTTGCTAAATAAATATTGGCTTTGTGCTTGAAAAAAAAATAATACTTTTGGCGGTCAATGGAATTGTTACCCTTTTTTTATTTTTTATATTTTTTATCGCATTTATTCAAACTCATTTAGGCGAATACTAAACCCAAATGGCCGATGAAGAAATTTCCGTCGATTTCCAAGGCCTTCCATGTACAAAGACGGATTTTTATTTTTAGTTTATTCATTATTTTTTTAATTCATCCGATAATTATTTATTTTCTTACTAACATTTTTATTAAGTTTCATGCAGGTATCTGAAGTTATTTTTTGGGAGATGGCACTCAAAAGAAGTTTTGTTTATATATATATATTTTTTTACATTCTTAAATTATGCAAGCATAAAATATAGTGAAACTTTACATTTTAGGGTGTAGGCTAGTGGTATTTATTTATGATCTGCTTAGGTGATTTAAATTTTATGTGTTTTAGATAAACTAATATTAGACAGTTATAATTTTTGTAGTTAATATACTTATAGTTATCATGTTTCGCTAGAGTTTTAATTTAGTAGCTTAGCACACTTAAGTAAATAAGTAGGGTGATTTGCCTCAATATTTAGGCTTTAGAATGTACTCTCATAATTAATTGATTAGGCGTACATACTTAACTAGTTAAATTAGTTAACTCACTTCGAGTGCAAAATAATTTCATGTCCATTTTCTTTTTATACCTTTGTCACATACCCAAGTTTCTAAGTTGCACATAACCTTTTTTTTAAAAAAGTAATTATTATATCACATATGTAAAAAATACATATTGCACGATTATTTATGTGAATAGTCATATTAGTTATTCTTTAGTCTAAATTCTACTAATTTTTGTAAGTAATAATCAAGCCTTTTTTACACATCCCTCGAATAGTTAAATTGGTCCAGCCGGGAACCACATTTGTGGATTCTGAAGGATGCCTAACACCTTCCCTTCGGAATAATTTGAACCCTTACCTAGAATCTCACTTATTTTCGTAGACCATGTTAAGCTGCATATATTAATAATTTATAGGTACCCTAGTATACCTTAAATGCTAGGTGGCGACTCTGTACATAATTAATTATTTCAGAGCACCATAAGTTGTGCTTTGTTTAGCCTTTGGTAAAAATGAGGTGCAACAACCCCAAAGGCGCATTTAAGGGGTTTAGCTTCAGGTTGAATTTGCGAAGCTTGTCAAAGAACTTACGCAAATGTACTGCGTGCTCCGCGCTTTCTTTTGACTTTATGGTGACATCATCCACGTACATTTTGATCTCGCGATGCATCATATCTTGGAATAAGGTGGTCATAGCCCTCATGTATGTGGCGCCAACATTTTTTAGGCTGAATGGCATTACTTTGTATTGATAGACTCACCAACGGGTGATGAAAGCTGTCTTTTCGGTGTCTTTCTCGCTCATGAGTATTTGGTGGTATCCAGTGATACAATCCACGAATGGCTGCAGCTCATGCTTAGCGCAGTTATCTATCAAGATGTGGATGTTCGGGAGGGGGAAGTTATCCTTTAGACTGGCCCGGTTGAGATCTCGGTAGTCCACACAGATTAAGATATTTTTGTCCTTCTTGGGTACCGGTACTATGTTGGCCACCAAAGTAGGATAGGACATGACTTCCACTATTCCTGACTCGATCTGTTTTTTAACTTCGTCCTTTATCTTGATACGCATGTCTGGTTTGAACATCCGCATTTTCTGTTTGACTAGGGCGAATCCCTCCTTAATGGGAAATATATGAGCCACTATCTCAGTGCTCAGCCCTAGCATATCCATGTACGACCAAGAAAAGACGTCCACATATTGCTTTAGCAAAGCTATGAGCTTTTCTCTTTGCGGAGTTCCTAAGTGGGCGCTGATTTGCATCTCCCTGACATCTCTTCTGTCACCGAGAATGATTACCTCAATTTCGTCCATATTAGGCTTCTCCCTTTCTTCCAACTCTTTTAACTCTTCTACTAACCCTTTTGGCATCATCGTCGATTCGTTGTACTCTTCCTATTCTTGCTGGCTACCTTCTTCGCCCTCTTCGCGACATGTTATGACATTTTTCGTTGTTTTATTATTACTACTGAAAGAAAAATGTGGCAAAATAAATTAAGCCTATTACCGGTTGTTATTACTTAGCTAGCGAGAAAAGCAGTTATTATTAATTGGCAAAAGACGGTTATTTACGAAGCTTTCATTAATTCAAAAGGGAAATTATTACAATTGTGGTCCCGTTCCGGAACAACATCGGACCATTCCCATTTTAAAAAAGAATTGCAAAGGGAAAGCTTTCGTTTAGAAAAGGAAAGGGTTGATTGTTCAGGCCTCGGCCCGGCCATTGTTTCTTAGCAAAATATTATATTTTAAGGAAAGTTCATCTCTCTACTGAGAAGCCAAGAGGGGGCTGGACGCCCAATTGTTCAAGTGTCCCTCCATCCCCAAACTACGTATGTTGGGCATCTCCTGACTCCTTTCAACGACCGCGTAGCATCCCTCTTCTTGAAACAACAATTCGAGACTTTCACCGGCTTCCTCTTCATTCGACATCGGTACCTCATTGGGGAATGACTGGTATAAACCTGGGACAGGACGGGGCAATTCCCTCATTCTGGGCTATCTCTTGATCGCCCTTGTGAGCTCATCTTCGTCAGGGGCATACCCTAATCCGAAATGGTAGTTTTCTTTTGGGATTGGCACAGGCTCCGTTATCCCTCCGAGGTTCTTCCCTAGGCCCTTTTTTGTTTCGAAGCCGTTCCTCAACAATGTGGAGGCGATCATTTTGTAGACCGTTGGCATAGGTTTGCCGATCTCTCCTTTGGCGTGGGCCGCTCCCACGTACTCCACTGTGTGAAAGTTGGAGAGATAAGGACTCCCTTCAATTACGGGAACATCGTTGTAAGGGGACTTTTGAGTGTCCTTCTCAGCCGTCACTAAGAGATCTTGTCCTTGCCAAACGAATTCTATGGCCTAGTGCAGACTTGACGGTACTACACCGGCGGAGTGGATCCAGGGTCTCCCAAAGAGAATGTTGTAATTGGAGGTGATCGCCTTCCAATTTATTATATGCATTTTCTTTATATTTTTTATATACATTACATACATTCTCTTTATATTTATTCATGCATTTGTGTTTACATTCGTTCATACATTGTGTTTACATTTACTCATGCATTTTTCTTTACATTACTCATGCATTTGTCTCTACATTTATTCATGTATTGTCTTTACATTTATTCATGCATTTTGTTTATATTGTCTCTACATTTTCATCATTTATTTTCTCTACATTTTTCTTTGCATTTTCCTTACTCCTTTCTTCCACTTTATACCATACATTATATACAGATACATGTACATACTAACATTACTTAACCACTAAGTGAAGAAGGGAGAAACTTTTCATTAATGGGAATGCACTTTATTGTCTCTATATTATCTTTACATTTTTCATTCAATATCTTTATATTTTTGTTATATTGTCTCTATAATTTTATTTATTATTGTATATGTATAAATTTTCAAGCATTTTCTTTTTACATTTTTTGTACCATCACACTACATGGCTATTTAATTTTTTTCTCTAAATCATATTTACATTTACATATATTTTCTTTTTATTCTTATGTTCTTTTTACCTACATCATTCACATATAAATTTTTACATTACATACACTACACTAATATTAGGGTCAAATCAAGTTTCATCCTCTCTTTTTTATCAAATTACTCTTTTAAAGACTTTATGTCATGTCACTTACTTTTTGACTTTTTCAAATTATTCAAACTAACACATTTTTCTTTCATCTTGGAAATTATTACAAATACCATATTCATGGCCGATGAAGAAATTTTAGTCTGATTTCCAAGGCCTCCCATGCACAAAAGACGGCTTTTTATTTTAAGTTTATTTATCATTTCTTTAATTCATTAGATAGTTATTTATTCTCTTACTAATATTTTTATGAAGTGCTTATACATGTACCAGGAAATACATCTCGAAGACGACGTTCGGAAGGAACCCGAATCACTGTTTGTATTTACTTTCTGTGATCTTTATAACTGTACAAAACATAAACTCGTAGTATAGTTGTCACGACCCAATTTGGGACCATGCGGGCACCTACCTTTCCCACCTCGGTAGTCGAACCCTCTCATTTATTATTCACATCAATAAAACAACAATTCATTTTAACGGATATATAATTAAGAATAACAGCGAAACTTCGAAATACATTCATTAACTCAATGTTTAATGATTACAACAATGCTTGATTACAGACTCGATACAAATTCTCATGACCTGGTCTAGACTAGTACAAGAGCGACTAATAATTTCATAATTTCCACTACACTCTAAGACTCAACCTCCACCCCGAATGAAGTGGGAGGAGGCCTTCAAGATAGGAACCGCACATTTCCACTTCACATCAACCAAATACCTGAAACAATCTACCCTAAAAAAGGGTGTAGCAAGTGCAATATCAGTACAAAGCACGCGCACTGAGTAAGTATCATAGGCCGACAATGGTTAGTCACACATATTAGTAACAAATTCACAGAAAAACATGATGACAACTTAACCAATTCATACATCTATCTATCGCACAATTTACAACAACACCATCTCTGTCATTAATTTCACTACAGTAATCAAAATCATAACAATCTTGTCACTTCTATATCATTTTCCTTATCACTTAATCATTCGTTTAGCATAATGGTCAACTCATCACTAGGACACCCATTGCCCTACAACACATAAAGACTGAACACACAAATAAGATTCCGGACGATCTATAACTACTTCATCAAGTACAACAACGAATCCAAACCCAAACACTCTTCAATACCTAATTAAGGCAACTAATCCCACTATGCCAAGTCTGAGTATATCCAATCCAATCCAACCATCACAATCCAATCATCAAACATCGCAATCTAGTCATAATGCAATGCAATAATGGTATGAGTGCAATGGCATGCCATGCAAATGAGGTGTACACATGTACTCTGGACGGAAATATCGACGTCTCGGTAGCACAACCCAGTGTAACTCCCGAATTCTAAGTGCCACCGGTCCCGGATCTTTACCTAACAAACAGACGGGACCCTTGCTAATTGCTCATAGGAGGAGTCTTACCGGCACCACCATGAGGGACCCACGGAGTCCATGCACTAACAATGATTCTGGGATATCATCAGAATCGACCATGCAACAACGTTGCCGGAATAGATCATCGGCCATCGGCCATCACACAGTCACTCAAATAAAAGAAAGTCTGTCAAATATCAGTTTCATACAATCAACGATTCCCGAATGGATCTTCGGACATCGGCCTTCTCACAATGACTCAAGTAAAAGAGTTTGTCAAATATCGGTTTCATAAAATCAATGATTCCGGAATTGATCTTCAGACATCAAACTTTTCACAATCATTCAAGTAAAGAGTTTATCAAAATTTTAGTTTCGCACAATCAACGATACTGGATCATTACCAGTTATCGGCCATGCATCATGAATATGATAAAATGCGTGCAATGCATATGCAAATCAATCAAGTTCAATATCACAAGTACCCCAATGGGGTACACCAACAACATATCACATCACAATACCAACAGTGGATATGCCAACATATAACAATAAACCAAGTACCAACAGTGGGTATGGCAATGCTATCCAAATTAAAACGACAAAGTAGAATTCAATAACTACCAATTCCTCATGACATCAAGTTGGGACAATAGAACAATTTAAGGTACATATATATCAGGGTGACTTGTCCCAACACACACATCGGTTAATCAGTTGGTACATGCCATACCCCTTTCTTACCTCAACCTATTAGTTCAGAACAAGGATCTCACTCCACAATCAAAGTTATCTATTATAAAAATTTAGGACCCAATTGCAGCCGTGGGTACATTTTATCCTCTCGTTTAATGGTTAGACTCACCCTAAATAACATAACTCATTCAGTAACATATTATAGGAAGTTTTCATCATTAGACACAAACAGGTTCCATCTGCTACTCCCAAGTCACATAAATCCACCAATGACGAAGGAAAACGACATTAATACCTAAGGAATCTATAGGCCACAAGCCCCAAGAAACAAGTCACACAACAATACCAACCTAGAATTCCATCCCAAATCTCTGATTTCCAACACATGCATTCTCCGTTTCTTCTATCACAATGATACAGAAACTAATCGGAGTCTACCAAAGGGAAGCCATAACCTACCTCAAGGCCGAGCGAGTGTCATGAACATCTATTGATTTCTTTAAATCAATTGCCACATCGTAATCTGCACGAAATAGGCTGGAGACACCCAAGATTAATTCTTTCCATTTGAATCCTTCATAGGGGATTTGGATTAGTAGTGAGGTTTGGGGGTCTTAACCCACCTCTAGTTTTCTTCTATACCCATGCTAAGAGATTTTCCCATTTTCAAGCTTATATTTGGGAAGAACCCATTTCCAAGATACATACAAGAATCTATTTTTAAAGGAAAATGAGTGTAGTGGTCTAGGTTATTAGCTCACTTTTGGTGAAGAACATAGGCGGTGGCTTAGAGAAAATTTAAGGGGGAAATGTTGCTACCACATCACTCTTTCAACTCTAGATTATTTGAAATACCCACTTGATGATTCTGTAAGTGAATATGTTTAGGAATAATTTCTTAGATGGGGGGAGGGTTGGAGGTTGTTAGAAGGACTTATTTGGACTAAAAATCTCAATTTTGAGCTTTCCCACTGAGTTGGGCGGCTAGAATTTAAGGTTATGATGTTATATCCCGTATTTTGCACATTCGGATAATTTGAGATAATTGTGACTAGTAAGAGATAAGGCAATATTTTTGATCTTATTTAAGACATAAGTTGTTCATGAAAATATTGATGCAGAAATATTGAGGAAGGCTAAGGGAAAATTGGAAATTTGGAAAATAGTTTCATGAATTACAAAAATTAGTCATGAAATAATTGGGCTTGGAAAAACAAAAACAAAAAAAGAATAAAAGGGCCCAAGGTGGCCGGCCAAAGGGGGCATGGGCCAAGGCCCGTGTGAAGGCTAAATTAAGTAATAAAAAGAGATGACCCATTATTATTTGGTCATCTCAATTCAAGAACATTCAAGAAAAGAAAACTTGAGAGAGAGATAGACAAAGGCCATTCGGCCAAGAGAAAAAGAAAAGAAAAAAATTTGAAGCCTTCAATCTTGATCCAAAAAAATATATTTTTCTAGTATTCCTACTAATTCAAAGGTCCTCTTTAACGTGGTATAATCTTTGAAGCAAGAAAGCTACTCTTTGTTGCAAGTCCAAAATTCTAGTCAAGTGGAAAGTTAAGGAAAAAAGTAAGAATTAATCCTCTTTTATATGTTATGCAAGGTTTATGTATGTTGTAGTATGTAGAAATGAATGAAAATCATGGAAATAATGTGTGTTGTGTGTGGCCGTGTGGGTGTGTGTGTAGAATTGTGGCCGTGTGGTTGTTGTATGGCGGAGAAGAGATGAATTAATTTTACTTAGTATGTTAGTTGTGTTGTTGTGGACTTTATGATGCAAATGAAGGTTTAATGGTTCAAGTCGGCATTGAAATTGGTTGTGGGTCGTTGTAGGAATTAATGTGATTTTAATATGGTTTTATGTAGTTATGTAGTTATGAGAATGAAGTTACTAAAGTATGATTGTTGTTGTAGCTTATGAATTTGAAAGAAGGAAATGTGCTGTTGTAGCTTTTGTTGCATTTGTAGAGTTTCGGGTGGAATAGAGTTTGGTTGGATTGTTTTGAATGTTGTGCGAGTTACTAATGTTAGAATATGTTCCAAATTGATTGTTGGTATTGTTGAAATGATTCTTGGTATGGTTGTTGATAAATTTGGCCGAGTTGAATTCTCGGGGTTGTTGTATTTACAGGGGAGATGTTGCCGAAACTTCTGTAGACAAGTACTAGTTAGAATTGAATTTCTAAGTACTTGTAGCTAACGTTTGGCAATTAATGACGTTATTGTAGATCTTGGGGAGCCCGAGACTTGAGTTGGGATTAGCTTAGGAGGCGAGCGAGGTATGTAAAGCCTAACCCTTTCTTCTTTGGCATGATTCTTAGGAAATAAGTATATGATGTATATGTATGATTTCAGAGAGATTCTTATTCTTAGAGCCTCTAGGATGGCTAACGTTCTTGATTTCCATAAGCTGTTTCGTATGGTTTTAATGCGTGTCTATAATGTCTGAAGTTTGGCCAATATGTTCCGAGTGGCATTCGAGAAATGAATGATTTGACTAAAGTCTTGAACTTTCAAATGCTAGCACGATCGATTATTCCATCGAGTCTTTGACATACTTTGATACCTACATATGATTCCAAAAATTCTATTTGATTTGATCCATAACGATATCCGGAAGGTACTTGACATGATTATTGCTTTGATTTTCCAAAAATGTCTTCTGAAACGCTTATAGGACTCTCTGTACTTCAAACGCTCGTAACTTTCTCATACTAAGTCGGATTGACCCGAAACTTGTTTCTGAGCCTTCAGGAGTCGGTAAGTATACTTATCCATTGAGTCTTGATTTATGTGCATATGGTTTCTCACTACTCTGCTCATTCGTACTACTATGAAATCGTTCGCCGGGTCCCGGGCCGGTTTTGTTATCGTGCGCACTATGTTATATTCGGCAGTATGATGTGTTACGGTTCCCGAGTCCCTCGCCATAGGGCCGGGTACCGCTTATATACGGCGTTATGATGTGTTATAGCATATGATGTGTTATGATGTTGTGATATGTTATGATGATACGATATGTTCGGGATTATACGGAGATTTGAATCCTTCTGGAGTATGATGTGTTGTGGCGCCAGTGTCGGAGTGGCGACCACGTTCCTGAGCCCTATGCATGACTCATATATATGCATCATTTGTGTTTTAAAACAAGCTTCTTGGTATATTGATTTTTATACTCCTTTTCCATACTTTGTATTTCCATTACGATTTTGGATAGTGTATTTCATGCTTTACTTACTCAGTACCTATTTCGTACTGACCCCTTTCTTCGGGGGCTGAGTTTCATGCCCGCAGGTGCAGACGTTTGTTCTGGTGACCCATCAGTGTAGGATACATATTCTGCTACTTTGGAGTGCTCCTTTGATCCGGAGCCCATACTTTTGGTACAGATCTTTTGTTGCATATGTTTCTATATATATATATACATGACTATTTGGGGTACGGCGGGGCCCTGTCCCGTCATATGTTTCTGTTGTTGTTTGTAGAGGCCTGTAGACATATATGTGGGTCATGGGTAATTATTGTTCGTTTATGTCTGTGGTATGCGCCTTAAGCGGTCCCGTTTGCTGTGATGGCCGAAACGGCCCATATGTATGTGTATGGATGTATATATTTGGGCGATGTGTTTTCCGCCAGCCTTGCCAGCTTCTGTATGATACTTTGCTATATGTGACCGCTTAAGACGACATCTGATTTCAATATCTGTATAACTTAATGTATGCTGAATACGGATAAGTCCTTGATATGTCGATTTGGTAAATAAGTGTGTATGGGTGTCCAGCTAGGGCACTAGTCACGGCCCACGGGGTTGGGTCGTGACATATGAAAAATGGGACGATTCCCGAATGACTCTTTAAATAGGGAAATTCACTGTGCGCTACCGCCCCAGTGGCAAGTTTACCGCTACAGCAGTACCGCTAGGGCGGCCTATATGCCGCTATGGTGGTTGTGCAGTCATAGGCGTTTACCGCTATGTTGGTTAGTATACGGCTACAGCGTCACCGCTGTAGCTTTAATACGACCGCTATGGCGGTCAAGTTATATCTATTCGCCCACGTTTCTATTCCTTACGCGATGCGTATGACGATCTTGGTTTGGCTTGAAAGGTTTCCAGGAAGTGAGTAGGTGGAGACACTGTTAAGGGGCCATAGTTGTCGTCTTCCTTCAAAATTCACAGTAACGGGTCGTTACATCAGATGCCAATTGAACAACTGTTCATCCCCGAATGGTAAGGGAATGAACCAACGTTGACGGGTGACGCGTCCAGTAGCCAGGACTTACTAGTACGAACCAACACTGGCGGGTGATGCATCCAGTAGCCAGGATTTAGTAGTACCATCTAATTCTCATATATTCAAGTCAGACAGGGAGAAACAGGGCAAATAACGTAGTCGGGGAACCCTTGTGACTTAGTGCTTCTTGCACATAACTCAAAGGAGTCGCCTGGTTATGGGAAGGGTAATCCGAATGCCAGGGTGATTTTTACGAGGTCCACTGCGAGATGCAAGGCCTGAGTATGCCCCAATATATCACGAACTTCACGGACGGAATTGGATACTGCCATAGCGGCTTTATTACCGCTAGGACGTTACCGCCACAGTGGCTTTATTGCCGCTAGGGCGGTCGCTAACTAATCCAAGGTACCTCCAAAATGGTCCCTCTACCACCACTGCATAGCCTCTGTAGCGGCTGCGGTGCTGCCATAGCGGTTCCGCTGGTAGAATATTAAGGGACAACAGTCATTTTTTATTCATTATCCCTTCCCACCAATTCGAAAACCTTTCCACATTCCTTAAAACTCCTACTCCCATTCCACTCCTAATCACATTAAAACTCTACCAACTATCCCCTCTCCCAACTTAACATAAATTAGCCTCCCCAAACACCCACTTAGAAGAAGAAGGAGGAGGACCAAAGCAAAAAATCCATCCTCATTCACTACTTTGCTACCAAATCAGGTAAAATTTCATCTCCCCCTTGCTCCACAGTTAATCAACAACACTACACTCTAAATAACAACGTAAAAGTTGGGATTTTTTGGTACCACAAGTTGGGTTTTTGAAATTTAGATAAACACACCATTTGGACGAAATTTTTGAAGAAATCTGAACTAGTTAATCATTAGGATGGCCTTCTCTTTGCACTTAGCGTGATTATAACTCAGATTTGAGAAGCAAAACTTGAGCATAGTAAAGAAAAATTCTTGAAATAGATTCTGGGGATTTTCTCGAATTTTGGGCTAGTTTGTCGTTAGAATAGCACACCAATGGGGTTTAAACTTCATGCATACTGGTTTTCTTCACGATATGTGATTTAAAATAGGTTTTTGATCCAAAAAGTGGGGTTTGAAATTTGGGAATTTTTGGGTTACTGTTCGGGTAAGGTGACACCGCTGCAGCCGTTCACTAACCACTACAGCGGTGCCGCTGTAGCGCTCAGTTGGCCGCTGTGGCGGTTAACCATAAAAACCTTGGTTACTGTTGTTGCCGTCTCTTTTCTGCCATAGCGGTATCACCATGGCGGTCTGTAGGCCGCTGTGGCGATTATCGTAGATTCTGCAACTTTGCAGTCTGCTGCCGGGCACTCCTTTACTCAATTTTTTTGCTTTGATTCTTGCTAGAATGACATGTAACTAATAAGGCTTAAAAATTTAAACGCTTCTAATTTCTTTGCAGGCATCATGGCTAAAAACAAGGAACAAGTACCTCAAACCCAAGGGGCAGTGGCCCTCAACGAAGAAGTGCCCGTTTAAAATAAACTCCCCACTCGCCAGAGTAAAAAAATGGCTACGTCTGAAATAGAGGTCCATTCCTTTATCATTGGAGCAGGGGTTTGACATGACCAATGTGGAAAGGCGGGCTCCGAATTTCTAGAACAGTAGTTCAGTCTGAAACCTGGGAGATTGCAACGAGTCTTTGGTCAGGGACCCGGTAATCATAATAAGGGGTACTCCCATAAAAGTGGGGGCAAGGGCTATCAACTGAATTTACCGACTAGATGATAATCCCGTGGAACCCTATGAGTAGAAGGCGGCAGAGAAGGATTTTATGTTGTTGGCCACCTAGTTGGTACAGGCAAGTGATATACCAAAGGTTCCTTTGGCTCGTGGTAGGGGAGCGATATATAATGACCCCTTTACTGCTGAGGCCAGGAGATGACTACGTATTATTAGCCACCGGGACCGCCCTTCCTCAAACACCCATGATGTTTCCTATGCCCGTGCCCTTATTATTGCTTGCATCCTTGCCGACATACCTTTAAATGTGAGGGCGCAAGTCATTGTAGAGTGGAAGAGGTTTGCGGATAAGGGTGGGGGAAGCTTGATGTTCCCTTCTTTGATCACCTTTTAGTGCCAGAAGGCTAAGGTTCCAGAGGAGGATGAGGATGATTGGGTACAGCCTGATGCCTCTTTTCATCCGTTGAAGGCGAAGGGTTACGGGACCGCAGTTGTCAGCCGAAAGAGGAGGAAGGTGGACGATATAGACGAAGGGGGAAGCGGAGCTGGGGCTGATACTGGTGAGGGGGGTGATGCCGATACTGGGGCTCCTCATGTCCAGGGTTCCTTTGAGCGCATAGATACGTGCTTTGATGATATAGAGGCTATGTTCCAAGCGATGCCCATGCCTTCTGGTGGTTCTAGTTCATCAAGTGCTACTTCCAGCTAACCCACCCAGTAGGAGATGAAGGGGTATTTTGACACCCAGACATAGATGGGTGAGTCACTCACCAGCCTCCAGACTGCCTACACCACCCTAGCTAAGAACCATGGTGAGCTTCGCGCTGATTTTGACAAACAAAAGATGAAGAACAGGGTGTGCGACAAGCTTTGCATCAGGTCTTGGAGGATTTGTAAAGGGATGTGGGGTAACATGTACACCAACATACTGCTGCCGGTGGAGGATGATGATGACTCCGAGTAGTACTCCTTCGAGAGTAGTCCCCGAGAAGATGGCGGTCAGGGTGGGTTAGATGATACCGCTGGTGGCGACTCTGATGATGATGGCGTGACTAGCATGTGGACATCCTAGAGATTTCCCTCTCTCCCTCTCCCTTTTTATGCTTGGTTTCCCTTGTAGGGCCTTTATTTCTAAACAATCTTTTTGTTGGTTTGCCTCTTTATTTTCGGATAATTTTATTTTTGGTTTTTGGTTGACCTGTTTTATGGCCAATGTCTGGATAATTTATTTTGGATGTTGAACTATTTAGCTTCCTTGTTGTTGGTAATGGTAGTTGGTTTCGTAGTAGTGACTTGGGTGTTTCTTCCTCTTGTCGGGTTCATTTTTATACAACTTGTTGGTTGGTCATGCTGCTGTTTTTATCTAATCTGTTGAAGGTTAAACAGGGAAATGGACTGGAAAACAGGGAAAAAGTGCAGGTC
The DNA here is from genome assembly GCF_019175385.1 of Lycium barbarum. Taxonomy (NCBI): domain Eukaryota; kingdom Viridiplantae; phylum Streptophyta; class Magnoliopsida; order Solanales; family Solanaceae; genus Lycium; species Lycium barbarum. The sequence goes on along the minus strand of NC_083340.1, from coordinate 101,281,818 downwards.
TCTTATTCCAGCAGTACCGCTTCGGTGGTCACTCAGACCGTTATGGAGGTACCCCTTGGCGGCAAGGTAGCCGCAGGAGCGATCCATTTGGGAGATGGGATCACCGCTTCAGTGGTTGTCCTTCCGCTATAGCAGCGCCGCCGTAGCGGTGGACTGACCGCTGGGGCGCTGTGTCTGGCGTGGCGTCACGCCATGCCCGAATTTCTCTCGCATCTAAAGTTTAACTCACCTCTCCTAACGCAGCTAGTTCTAATCCTGAAATATAACTTACTTTTCGCACATAGATACCAATTGAAAACGTCTAGATACCAATTGGGCTCACCGAGATACCAATTTGATCGAAGTAACACGATTTGAAAGAAAGACGAGAAATTTTCCGAGATGCCCCATAGCCTCCAATGGACTAGTACAGACATCTACGTACCATTCTACGAGACTCTACTAGAAATTACTCTTGTACCTAGTAGACCGGTAACCTAGGCTCTGATACCAACTTGTCACGACCCAATTTGGGACCGTGCGGGCACCTACCTTACCCACCTCTATAGGCGAACCCTCTCATTTATTCACATCAATAAAACAATAATTCATTTTAATGGATAAATAATTAAGAATAACAGTGGAACTTCGAAATACATTTATTAACTCAATGTTTACGTGATTACAACAATACTTGATTAAAGACTCGATACAAATTCCCATGACCTGGTCTAGACTGGTACAAGAGCAACTAATAATTTCAGAATTTCCACTACACTCTAAGACTCAACCTCCGTCCCGTATGAAGTAGGAGGAGGCCTTCAAGATAGGCACCACACATTTCCACTTTATATCAACCAAATAACTGAAACAATCTACGGCCAAAAAGGGTGTAGCAAGTGCAATATCAGTACAAAACACGCGTACTAAGTAAGTATCATAGGCCGACAATGGTTAGTGACACATTTTAGTAACGAATTCACAGAAAAAAATGATGACAACTCTGCCAATTCATACAGCTATCTATCGCACAATTTACAACAATACCATCTCATAACAATCTTGTTACTTCTATATCATTTTCCTTATCACTTAATCATTCATTTAGCATAATGGTCAACTCATCACTAGGACGCCCATTACCCTACATCACATAAAGACTGAACACACAAATAAGATTCCGGACGATCTATAGCTACTTCATCAAGTACAACAACGAATCCAAACCCAAACACTCATCATTACCTAATTAAGGCAACTAGACCGACTATGCTAAGTCTTAGTATATCCGATCCAATCTAACCATCAAAATAGAATCATCAAACATCTCAATCAAGTCATAATGCAATGCAGTGCAATAAGGGTATGAGTGCAATGCCATGCCACGCAAATGAGGTGTACACATGTACTCCGGATGGAAATATCGACGTCTCGGTAGCACAACCCAGCGTGACTCGTGAAGTCTAAGTGCCACCCATCCCAGATCTTTCGCCAACAGATAGACAGGACCCTGGCTAATTGGTCACAGGGGGAGACTCACCGGCACCACTCTGGAGGACCCGCGGAGTCCATGCACTTACAACGATTCCGGGATATCATTGGAATCAGCCACGCAACAAGCCCAAACAAACAAGTCACAAAACAATACCAACTTAGAATTCCATCCCAAATCTACGATTTCCTACACATGCATTCTCCGTTCCTTCTGTCACAACGATAAGGAAACTAACCGGAGTCTACGAAAGGAAAGCCATAACCTACCTCATGGACGAGTGGGTGCCATGAACATCCATTGATTTCTTTAAATAGATCGCCACATTGTAATCCGCACAAAATAGGTTGGAGATAACCATTTTACCCAAGTTTAATGCTTTCCATTTGAATCCTTCATAGAGGATTTGTATTAAAAGTGAGGTTTGGGGGTCTTAACCCACCTCTAGTTTTCTTCTATACCTATGCTAAGAGATTTTCCCATTTGCAAGCTTAAATTTGGGAAGAACCTATTTCCAAGATCCATACAAGAATCTATTTTTAAAAGAGAAGAAGTGTAGTGATCTAGGTTATTAGCTCACTTTTGGTGAAGAACATGGGAGGTGGCTTAGAGAAAATTTAGGGGGAAATGTTGCTACCTCATCACTTTCAACTCTAGATTATTTGAAACACCCACTTGATGATTCTCTAAGTGAATATGTTTAGGAGTAATTTCTTAGGTGGGAGGAGGGTTAGAGGGTGTTAGAAGGACTTATTTGTACTAAAAATCTCATTTTGAGCTTTCCCACCAAGCTGGGTGGCTGGAATTTAGGGTTTTGAAAAATGGGATCATTCCCCAAATGACTCTTTAAATAGGGAAATTTACTGTGCGCTACCGCCCCAGCGGTACCACTAGGGCGGCCTATATGCCGCTATGGTGGTTGTGCAGTCATAGGTGTTTACCGCTATGGCGGTTAGTAAATGGCTACAGCGTCCCCGCTGTAGCGTCAATACAACCGCTATGGCGGTCAAGTTCTGTCTGTTTGCCCACGTTTCTATTCCTTACGTGATGCATACGACGATCTTGGTTTGGATTGAAAGGTTTCTAGGATATGAATAGGTGGAGACACTGTTAAGGGGCCATAGTTGTCATCTTCCTTCGAAATTCACAGTAACAACGAAACGGGTCGTTATAATAGTGGAAACTTTATGTTTGAAAAAATGGGTTGATATATTTATTTACTTGTCGCCTTGTTTGTTTAACTTAAAATTTGCCATTCGCTTTAGGCAAGACTTAGACCGTCAATACTTTCAAAAATAGATTAAATTGACTTGGTATAAATGCTTCATTAATAAAATTCACACTTTGACGTTTAGGCAAAAATACTAGTTCATCCTTTATTTTATATTCTTTATACACTTTTAATACAACTTACATTTTATTATATTTTTTCGTGTACCCTAATACATATTTTAGTTAAGTTAAATCCACATTTTCATGTTAGGTAAATATTAGGTCGTCCATTTACAAATATTTTATTCTTTAAAGGCATTACACATTTTCATTCATTTTTTATCCACAATTCCTTATACTTATTTTTTACCAATACTTTTTAAAATTCTTTTGTTCCTTATTCTTTTGATAGGATATTCATTAAACAAACACTTGTTTTACGAAACGGTCGAAACAAGTCAAATCGACTTCACTTTTTTTCTGAATTCTTTTGTTATATAAGAACTCTACACCAATGAATATTCTTAAAGTATTTTTACATTCTTTATGAACTGATGTATCTAGTTATGCAATTTTTAACTACTTTTTTTATTGATATACATTCTTTTATATTTGAAACACATTCTTTATATGTTTCATGTACTTACATTCTTTTATATATATAGACATACATTCTTTATATACTTGATATATTTATTTTGCATACTCTTACATTTTTTTAATACATTCTTTATATAGTTGTATACATTCATTACACTAACATATATACACTTTTTATACTTGTGAGGTACATTCTCTTTATACTCTTTTATATATTCTTTTTTAATATACATTCTTTATAAATACTTGATACTTGATATAAATATATTTTTTATACACAGTATATACTTAGTATATTATCACCTAGTGTAGCTTTTCGTGAAGTCATAATATTTTTAAAACATGTAATAATAATGATAAACAGATCGATAACCCCCCCCCCCCCCCCCCCCATCTAGTGTTCATTTAAACTAGAGTCTTTAAACTAAGCTTAAGGACTGTCTTCGGATAGGCTCTGAGGGATGCTTAATACCTTCCCCTAGGGGTAAATAAAACCCTTATCTAGAATCTCATTGGTTTCGTGGACTAAAAATGGAGTAGACTCACAAATACGTATGGGTTTCTTGTTTTTCCTTAAAAATAAGGTGGCGACTCTTGGACCCATTCAAAATATGGCGCAACAGTATGAACGTTTTTTGACACCTAATTTTGGCCCTCCAATAATTTTATTTAATTATTCAGAGTTCTTGAATTTCAGACAGAGTAAAATATGTATTTTTTTAAACCAAAATGATTTTTACAAAATTATTTCGCTAATATTTTTCCATTTCATTTGGAAAAATAATTTCATATATATTGTAAGTTATTTAAAGGATTTTTCCATATTTTCCATAAATATTAAAGGCTTTTGTCAAAATTCATCCGAAATAGTTCAAAAAAATTATTCAATTAATTTTTTAAATTATTAAATATCTAATTGACAAGTATTTTACTCCGTTAATTCGAGAAAATTGGGTAATTAAATAAGATAATCAATGTTATCTTAAATTTTTGATTTATTTGGCTATGTGTAACACCTCATAGCTTCGGGATAAGGTTTGACTCATAACATGATAATATAATGGAACCAATATAAGGATTATAGGAACTGTTTTAAAACTAATCAAGTCATAAGAAGCATCTTTGGGCAAAGAAATTTGGAAGCCACTCTACGGGGCATGTTTTCAAGTGAGTTTGTAGAAGGTCTTATTTTCAGCGACCATACCCCTTTATTAATTAGGAATTTTGGATAACTTCCTTGATGAAAGTTGTAGCCCTTTGAAATACTTTTCCAACGGTATATTATGGAGGTCAAGGGACATCTGTACAAAAAGTTATGGCCATTTTACTGAAGGATTGCAGAGCAGTCCGCTCACTGGTCATATTACGCGGACGAATTATACAGTCCATATAATTTTATACGAACCATATAAAATGGCCGTCTTTCTTGAAATTTTGGCACGACATTCTATTTTGCTCCATGATTAAATATGGTCATATTATACGGACCGTATAACTTTATACGGACCTTATAAATGACCATATAATTTTCTGACTCAGTTTAGTATAAATTCAGGCCTTCAGTTCTTTTATTTCATTATTCACAATTCCAAGCCCTAGAATGAAGGATTTCTCCTCCCAACAATCCAAACATCAAGATAAGTAAATCCAAGCCCTTCCAAATCAATTCTAACATTTACTTTAATAATCTAAGCAAGAAATCATTGTTCCTAATCTGGGGTTTCCACGAAAAACCCAAACTAAAGGCTCAAGGTCTAAACCCTAGGGAATTGTCTAAAGTTTGGAACTTTACCAAGGTATGTAGAACTTCTATCTACATGTGGGAATCTCCACGTTCTTCCCCAAGCCTCGTTTCTTTTATTTTTATTTTCTTATATTCTATGAAGTTCAAATCCTAGGGCATAAAATCCAACATATTGGTAGCCCATAGTTATGTAATTATGATCATGAATTGTGTATCTATATCCATTATTGTATTCTGATCTTCCATTACGGTTATTAGGAATCCAAGCTTTATCCGTGAATCATGAATTCATCCTCATGCATTCCCATTATGTTTTTATTAAACTTTATGATTTTATTATCAAGACACAAGCTTGTTTTTAAGATAACTATATGTATTTATGATTA